>NC_048308.1:10103491-10367855 GCF_013100865.1 Trachemys scripta elegans | reverse complement strand
CTATATGCATCCGAAGAAGTGGGCTGTAGTCCACGAAAGCTTATGCTCTAATAAAAACAAGTTGAGATTCTCATGTAATCACATGACTCCAGGAGGTCAGGCTTTAAGAAGAATACTTAATATCATGAGACTTGCAGTAAAACTGGGAGAGTTTGCATATTGTACTTGAATTATATGCTGTAAATTCAGGAGTCTGGGTACTAGTTTTGAACTGAATTACCTCCCCAACCCTTTCTTTCTTTTAGGTTTTTAATTTGTGGTACTTCCAGATAAGAAGCAGGAGAGCAACGTTTGTCAGTTTCCAGCAATATGATCTGTACATAAGAATTTAATCATATTTCACAACATTTTGTGTTACAATTTTGGAAATCGGAAATAATCTGAAGTAAAAATGTAACATGTATGCCCAAGTTCAGTCATTTGAGTACATTTAAATGGTTAGCACAATAACCTACAGGACCTTAAATGTTTTCCGTGTCTTGTGAGATCTCTTAAGCCAACTTAGAGCAAAGTCCATCATTACAAGACCACACAGCTGCCACAATTGTATCTTTTCAACCCATAGTCACAAATATTTCCCACCAATTTGCCCCACTGAACTCCAATGAAGGCAAATGGGTGTTTACTTGCATTGTAAATTGTGCTCCAGTTAAGCAATTTAGTTTCTTTCCCTGCTTTTGCTTTGTTTTTTCTGGAATGACGATTTTGTGATATTCATCTAATTGTTGTAAAAGCAGGGGAAATAAAAATTCAAAACTGAAGAGAACTCCTTGGCAGAAAAAGCCATTTGAGGCCACTGGGGAGTTTCTGCTGTCACTTGAAATGACTGCTGCGTGGGAGGATAATAGAAAGGCCTGGGTTTTGAAATGTGATTAGGATAAACAAACACTGGTTCTTATCCTTTTGTTAGTCACAATCTAATCCAAGCAGCTCAGTGTAAAAGTGCATTTTTGGCCTTAATTGATATTTTACTAATCTCAGCACACAGGCTGGAACGATCACGTTTTGCTTTGACAGCATAAACTGTTGTGTAAGATTTAATCTGTACCATCAAAATATAAACATTCCCTTGGTCAGCCCATCATAGTTTAAACACTGAGTTGCCATGATGGCTTAAATGGAGCTGTTTTTACGGCTGAAAACAGAATTGTCAGTGCTGGCTGGCGGCGGGGTAGAGTGGGTCAATAAGGGCTGCTTTCCCAGTTACTGGAATCACTTACATTATTATAGGTCTGATCGTGTAACCCCTCTGTGCCCTGAACACCTATGCAATCAGAGCGAGTTCTATGCACAAGGGTTTGGCAGGACTGGACCCAAAAGTTGTTTAAAGTATGCATTGGATGCCAATATAATTAATGCATTAATTGTGAAGAATTAAAGTCTTTAAGCATTGATTAAGTGAAAGCTCCTGAGGAATATCTGCTGACATTTATCTTATTGATTATTTTCCTTTGGAGAGTTGAGTCCATCTTTGCTCTATTTGAGACTGGGGCTGCAATATAGATTGTTGTGCCAGAGTTCTCTCTTTGGAATCCATAATGGCTCAAACACAAGGTTTTGTTCTTCTTGTGTCCACAATGCATCCACAACTGCTGCTGTGCCTCTGATGATCCTTCACTCAGCATTACATCAACTAGCAGAGAATAGCCAGAATAAAACAGCACTCTGGCCTTCCCCCAGAGCTGGGAGGGGACCCACCATTGGCGACTCTTCCACTTTGGCAGTTTCTTACTGTGGGAATATTCCCTGGGTGTAGTTTCTGCCCATTTTTTAAACAGCAGATTGGCATACATGGCTGATGAGAAGGAGAGAATTGGACCCAGTTTGCCCCTAGTAGGAGCAGCAACATTATATTGGGTTGAGTTTACTTTGCTGCTTTTGCTGTGCTTCTGTACAACAGAGGCAATGGCAGGATCTTGCCGTTGGGGATGGTTCTGCAGGAGAATTTGAATATTTGGAGAAGGGAAGGATTCCATTAATCAAGCTCCCATTCTTCGGGTACAACATGCATTTATAGTTTAGTGAACTTTATAGTATGTATGTGTTCCACTGTCCTCTACTGCACAGAATCAGAGCTCCTCAGATATATGTCACTCAAAGCCGTGTACCACTAGGAAGAGCATTCTTTAACTCAGATGGTATTGGCCTGTGCTTTTGAAGCACTGATGTAAAATTGGTTTCCTTTAACCTACCTCTCATGTCCCAGGTTAAGAATTTGTGTTCCCTATGTAGTAGCTGATATCACAATTATGAGAAAGTGAAAAGCAATGTAGAAAAATGATACTTGCTCTGTATTAAGAGTTTATGATATCATCTACTGTTTTCAGGGAAAGACTGGTTTCACATTATCATCTGTGTCCTCACATCATTCCTAGTTGCAAGACATTTTCAAAATGTTATTTTGATTACCAAAGAAATTCTGTCAACTGGACCAAACCTTGTATGTAATAATAACAATAATAGTATAATTAATAATAGATTTTGCATTGTATAGAGCCTTCCATCAGACCAACTCAAGCCTCTTTTTCAATATTTTGGCTCTTCTGCTTCCCTTTTATTCCTGAACGAGGAAGTAAAAAGGTAACATGATGATGAAATACAAAGGAGGTGAAAACTTGGAACTTTTCCAAATCTCAATATCCATTAGGGTAGGATTAGAGCTGGTTGAAAAAAAAATCCATGACAATTGTCATAGTTTTTTCTGTTTCTAGAATTTCAATTAAAAAAAAATCATCAATATTTTTAACTTCAAAACATTTCAATCGGCTCCAGTTTGGGTTTACATTTTAGGATGAAGGATCACATTATTTTATCTGAATTGTTACCCAATCTGTAATTAGCACACAAAATTTCATCCTGGGATTCCTTTGCTTATTCTTTTTATTTTTTTATTTTGTGATTGCATGTAGTGCTTGAATAAGTCAGAAACTAATAGTGCTGGCAAAAGCCAGGCACTGTATCAGCAAGCACTGGAGAAGACTAGGCTTTTCAAACGCACGCTACTACCAGCATTCATTTATGGTAGATCCCGAGAAGTACTGAAAATTTGCAATTCCCAATGATTTCTGTGGGAGTTACAGATGTCCAGTACCTTCCAGGATTTGGGGTGTAAGGTCAAAATCTCTTGAAACCAATGGTAGCATTTCAGTTCACTCCACTGGACTTTGGCTCAGGTCTTTTTACCCTTATTGTGACTTTGCTAATGTTGGTAAACTCAAACTCTCGTGCTTTTTAAAAAATTAAATCCATTCTAGGAGTGCATGTCTGCCTTTGTTCCTTTTAAAATAAATACCTCAATTCTTTCTGTGTATTTAAAGTGTGAGATCACTCTTTTTGATGCCAAACAATAATTATAATATTTTAAAAAATCAGTCTGTTTGAGGTGGTGGGATAAAAAAGCAATAAAACCCTCTTTTTAATGTTTAATTCTAGATTCATAGATTCATAGATTCTAGGACTGGAAGGGACCTCGAGAGGTCATCGAGTCCAGTCCCCTGCCTGCATGGCAGGACCAAATACTGTCTAGACCATCCCTGATAGACATTTATCTAACCTACTCTTAAATATCTCCAGAGATGGAGATTCCACAACCTCCCTAGGCAATTTATTCCAGTGTTTAACCACCCTGACAGTTAGGAACTTTTTCCTAATGTCCAACCTAGACCTCCCTTGCTGCAGTTTAAGCCCATTGCTTCTTGTTCTATCCTTAGAGGCTAAAGTTTTCTCCCTCCTCCTTATGACACCCTTTTAGATACCTGAAAACTGCTATCATGTCCCCTCTCAGTCTTCTCTTTTCCAAACTAAACAAACCCAATTCTTTCAGCCTTCCTTCATAGGTCATGTTCTCAAGACCTTTAATCATTCTTGTTGCTCTTCTCTGGACCCTTTCCAATTTCTCCACATCTTTTTTAAAATGCGGCGCCCAGAACTGGACACAATACTCCAGCTGAGGCCTAAACAGAGCAGAGTAGAGCGGAAGAATGACTTCTCGTGTCTTGCTCACCACACACCTGTTAATACATCCCAGGATCATGTTTGCTTTTTTTGCATCAGCATCACACTGTTGACTCATATTTAGCTTGTGGTCCACTATAACCCCTAGATCCCTTTCTGCCGTACTCCTTCCTAGACAGTCTCTTCCCATTCTGTATGTGTGAAACTGATTTTTCCTTCCTAAGTGGAGCACTTTGCATTTGTCTTTGTTAAACTTCATCCTGTTTAATTCAGACCATTTCTCCAATTTGTCCAGATCATTTTGAATTATGACCCTGTCCTCCAAAGCAGTTGCAATCCCTCCCAGTTTGGTATCATCTGCAAACTTAATAAGCGTACTTTCTATGCCAATATCTAAGTCGTTGATGAAGGTATTGAACAGAGCCGGTCCCAAAACAGACCCCTGCGGTACCCCACTCGTTACGCCTTTCCAGCAGGATTGGGAACCATTAATAACAACTCTCTGAGTACGGTTATCCAGCCAGTTATGCACCCACCTTATAGTAGCCCCATCTAAATTGTATTTGCGCAGTTTATCAATAAGAATATCATGCGAGACTGTATCAAATGCCTTACTAAAGTCTAGGTATACCACATCCACAGCTTCTTCCTTATCCACAAGACTCGTTATCCTATCGAAGAAAGCTATCAGATTGGTTTGACATGATTTGTTCTTCACGAATCCATGCTGGCTGTTCCCTATCACCTTACCACCTTCCAAGTGTTTGCAGATGATTTCCTTAATTACTTGCTCTATTATCTTCCCTGGCACAGAAGTTAAACTAACTGGTCTGTAGTTTCCTGGGTTGTTTTTATTTCCCTTTTTATAGATGGGCACTATATTTGCCCTTTTCCAGTCTTCTGGAATCTCTCCCGTCTCCCATGATTTTCCAAAGATAATAGCTAGAGCCTCAGATACCTCCTCTATTAGCTCCTTGAGTATTCTAGGATGCATTTCATCAGGCCCGGGTGACTTGCAGGCATCTAACTTTTCTAAGTGATTTTTAACTTGTTCTTTTTTTATTTTATCTTCTAAACCTACCCCCTTCCCATTAGCATTCACTATGTTAGGCATTCCTTCAGACTTCTCGGTGAAGACCGAAACAAAGAAGTCATTAAGCATCTCTGCCATTTCCAAGTTTCCTGTTACTGTTTCTCCCTCTTCACTAAGCAGCGGGCCTACCCTGTCTTTGGTCTTCACTAAGCAGACGGGCCTACCCTGTCTTTGGTCTTTCTCTTGCTGTAGAGAAATGAAACTTTTAGGCATGATATGTAGTATAAAATTTTGATGGGATTGAGTTACAAAATCAGAATAGAAGAGGGTTCTTAAGGCTTAAGAACATCTGCCTCTGTATCACCATAGAAAGCCAGTAACATTGGGTCATATGCAGGGCCGGCTCCAGGTTTTTTGCTGTCCCAAGCAAAAAAAAAAAAAAAAAAGTGCTGCCGCTGGGCCATCCCCAAAGGGCCTGAATGCCACCCCTTGAAAAGGGCCACCCCAAGCACATGCTTGGAACGCTGGTGCCTAGAGCCAGCCCTGGTCATATGTTCTATAAAGAAAGTACTACTAATACAGAGAATATTGCACACTGATCAATGCTGTGCATAACAGTATGCCCCAGCCAGAACAGCCATGCACAGATAGGAAAATATGGGGCAAGGTGTGAGTTTTTCCACTGTGGTTCTGGCTTCCTCCAAACTAAACCTCTGCAACAGGTGCCATGAAGGAGAATTCAAAAGTGGGACCAGGGAAGCAGAGTGCAGGTTCTCATATATTGCAAGTACAGTCTCTGACCAGGCAACAGCCCCTGCGTGCACGTATTCCCTACAGATAAGTCTAACACTTAGCAGAAAGTGATCTGTCTGAGGGGTTGTGTGTGTGGCTGCAGTTGACCAGAACATGGCCCTCTGGCTGTAATTACATCAAGCTCTTGTGATATCATTAACTGCACACAGTCTGTTAATATTAATATTACACACATTGCTGTGGTTTCCTCCTCATATGAAAAAAACCCAGAATCCTACAGCCTTAATATTCCAACATCTAGTCTACAAGAGCTTTCATGCCCTACAGGGTGAATGCCATTGAATAAAACTGAGTTCCTGCTTTAAAATAAAAAGACACGCCTTTTCTGCAGGTCAGGTTGGCCTTTATGGCTCTAGGACTTGAACATGAGAGGCAATATAAAAAGGTTACATTTCCGTAATTCCTTGCTCCATTTTGCTCCCACTCCAGCAACATAGCGGATGTGACAGCCCTTTTATTAAATAAAGTTATGGATCTGGGGGGAGTTTAGCTGCTAAGTATGTGATCAGGCCTTGTATGGGGAAAATGGGGGAGCATTTCCCCCCTACACACCCATATTAGATTTCAATCCGTACATCTGCACTCACTTAAACCTGGCCCACATTGGTATGTTCCCTCCTCAAACCAATGTTTCCCTTGAACTAGAATCTTTGCACATGCCATACATCCAAAACTTCTTGGAAGAAAAAAAAAAAAGCACAAGCCAACTTCAGTTTAATTCTTTAATGGCTAGAGCTTTTAAGTACTGAACCAACTATAATGGAGAGAGGACGACAGTGTCATATACAGTGCTTCACTTGTACACATCTTTCCCAGCATAGCTATTGTGCTGGAATCTCAGTGTAGCCTATTGGTTTATACTGTACTTGTAAGCTTAATTATATCTTGCAGCAACTGGCTCTATTTGTCCTAAACATCCAGCAGGAAATATGGTTTACATTACAGTATTACAGAGTGTTTTTTTAAAAAAAGCTTTGTGATCATTAAAGTTAAAAGTCTGATGAGTAATGCTTTTCTGTCTAAAGTATATGTCTTTTATTTTTCCCTTCTTGTTTTATTCTGAGACAGATCTACTTAAAATAGCTTTAAAAATATGGAGATTATTATATGATCTAAAAGATTTAATTTAACATTTTATATGGTTTTTAAATACATGCCAACACTTTCCTTCATTTCAGTATCTGGCAAACGTTCGCTATTCATTGCAAGCATTGTATCCCAAAAGCTGCAGACACATGTGTGATCATTTGCAGATATTTACAGTTGTAGCCAATAGAGAAAGCACTGATTTTAATTAAACTTTTAATTGCTTTCCGAGACGACAACAACAAGCCATGATTGCATGAAATTGTGCCTGGCTCCTTTAAATAATAGGGGACCTGGATTGCCAGCAAAACCATTGTCCTTCATTAGATAGCAGGCTGGTTATAAATAAATGTTAAATCATCAATGCTGTTAATGTCAGTTGTAGTTTAGCAATCCTGCTCAAATATAAACAATTCTGTTTTAAATGGGTCTGTGGTGTTATAGCACCAACAATGAAAAATGGAGCACAGAACACAGGACAAAAGAAATTACCTAACTTTTCATTTGTATTCACCCAACTCATTCTTGTTCTAGTCAGCTGCATTGCAGCGCTGTAACTATAGCAAATATTAGTCTACCCAAAACAGCTCCTCTGGGGTATCAGATGATTCAGGGGATTAGGACCAGTACATACAGTCTTTCATTTATAGATCACCAGTTCAAATTCAACTCAGGTCTGTTGTGATGCAAAGTCCTTTACTGCTTAAAGGTTATTCAGTAGTCTATGACAGGGCTTCTCAGACTTTGAGATTATCTTGTGAACCACCTTCCTGCTCAATCACAACTGGGAGAGCTGCCTCCCTTCCCAGTCACATTTGTATCTTTGTGGCAATTGTACAATTTCTTACATGGAAACAAAGATATTAAGTATCTTTAACTATATTATAATGTAATTTAGCAGTTGGAAACAAAGCAATGAGCCAACACTGTGTGACCAGCTGGCTTTCTGGGGACCACCAGCAAGTGTTCCACAGAGCATAGTTTGGGAATTGGTGATCAATGTTAGTGGCCTCAATCCATATCATAAAGCTACCAATACATTTAGCACCGACTGCCCCCCTGGCAGGCTAAAGCAACAAGGACTGAGAGAGTGTTGAGATGCATATACACTGCCTCATCTGTCCAAGTGGATATTCCTCTAGGGCTAGGCACTGTATTGATATTTACAGTATTGCAATACTTGCTGTGTGACTTCAGTCTTCAGGGCTTTCATGAACCCTAAACTTCCCTGCAGCACAACATTACACTCCCTTAGTCAGCCAACAAAGCAAGGGTGTTCAGGCACAAGCAGCTGACTCCTCCCCCCATCCAGAAATACTTTACCTCTCTCCCTGTGGCTGAGAGACAGCACATTGGGAGCACTGAGCTCAGAACTGGCAGTTCTAAATTCTAATCCCAGCTCTGCTCTTGATTTACTGTGTGGCAGTGAGCAAGTCAAAGCAGCTCTTTGCCTCAGTTTTCCCTTCTGTAAAATGGGGATAGGAATACTTATTTACCTACTTCACAGAGGCAACTTGAGGATGATTTAGTTAATATCTGTATAGTGCTTTGAACATGTAAAACACTAAGTTCTATTATTAATGAAGGAGGAAAATGCACCTAACATCTAATTTTTAAAAACAGACCTTCCTCCAAATCACATCAGATGTTCATCCAGCCAGTTGTAAAAGGTTTGATATTTCTATTGTACTAATTCTTTTCCTAAGGTTCTCAGGTGACTCGATTTCTTATTAACTATCATTACTGTATTTCAGCTAACAATAGCAAGTCCACTGCACCATTAGTATTATGGTGCGAAGGTCAGAAAAAGCGTTAAAAACAGTCTATGTATGCAGAAGACTTTCAGATTCATCAAACATAACTGAGTTGGCCATGTCATGAAACAGCTTTCTAATGCGGTTCTTTATAGCATGTGAACCACTAGTCCTATGCATAAATACTGTATTAAAGTATCCCTATGTAATCCTACCATATGCTGAAATGTAAATACATTCCATCAATACTGTGAACATATAGAACACGGTATAAGGTATGAGCTTCCAGCCATCAGTTAATAACAATGTTTGGTTGGCAACTGGGCTGGGAACCTAGGATCCAGTCATTTCAGCCATTTATTCCAAAGGTATTTGTGTAGTTATAATTAAAAGTAGCTTTGTAAAAGGACCTGTTAAATTTGAGTTCTTCCAAGGGTTGGGTACTTAGGGACCATTTAAACAAATCTTACTTGATCCAATGGAAGTTTTGTCTGAATAAGTGTGGCAGGATTGGGTTCTTTAGGATCAGTTATGAGTGGTGATGCCAACCACATCCACATTTCTAACTACCCCAGTTGATAAAACCCTCCTTCATTCCCCTAATGCATCATTACTCTATACAGTGGCCTACCCCATGGTCAGATGTGTTAATCATCATGCCTCTTACATCACACAGAGCCTTCCACAACTTGACACCTGCCTTATTGTACTTACTATGCTCCATGTGTCTTGAGGAACATTCACACACATGATAGAAGGAAGCAAGCCGCTTCATTTGTAGTGGGCTAGTTTTTCATATCATTTAATGATATGAAACTGGAGAATAATCCCATTATATTGGTACAGACAACTCCAGATATAACACAATGAGAGTTACCTCTGATACTTAATGAAGATGCAAAAGGAGAACTCTCCGGGTATAATAATGGATGTCTGTTACAAACTATGGTGTGGTAACAGAGTCAATAATGCACCAACACCAACACCATGGGAAAAGAGTCAAATTACTATCTATTTGGTCACTTTACTTGGTTCACTCCACATGTATTATATTGCAAGCTGCCCATCATGCCATCACAGATTTATACTGAACAGCTGTGTGTGTTCTCATACCACACCAACTGGGAGTACCTTTTGCACCTTATCACTGTGAAATGTTTGCAATGTTATACAAGGCTGAATACCAATGAGGTGTCCATAAATACCCTGAATATCAACTTATTTGACATATGAACCAAAGAAATCACATACAAAGGGCTGAATTCTGGTCTCAGTTACTCCCATCCATCCTCATTCATTTCAGCGGGATTGCACAGGTATAACTAAGAACAGAATTTGGCCCTATATCTCTTGATAGGCAATGCAATTTCATAAAATACAGTAGAGAAAACTATTCAAAATAAAGTAAGCGGTTTGAGAAGTGCATTTATTCATGTACTCAAGTAACTGAAGCCTTTTAAAAAAAATCTCTTCTAGATTTCCTTGCATGATAAGATGTAATTGCATAGTTACATACATATATAGGAGCAGCAGCAACCAGCAAACAACCCTTCTTGTATGGAGCATTTTGGTGATAATTCTGCCATCTCTATGAAATATAAAATGATTTAAAGGTTCATTTTTTCAAAACTTTAAAAAGATTGTGACAGAGTAGGACAAAAACACACCTATCCATTAAAAAAAAATCATAACCAAACTGTAGAAAGAAAAAAGGCATGATCAGTGGCAAATTCCTGACTAATGCTCACAAAGGGAGTCAGTTATTCCTAACCACAAAATTACATTCCATATACTCATTCAATTTTTGCCAAATTCTGCCCTCTGTTACGTTCCTTTAACCTCAGCAATGTCAATGAGTTTGCACAGGTTTAACTGAGAGCAGAATTATTCCCACTGATAACAACTTCACTCAGTCAATACAAACAGAAATCTATTCCATAAAAACCCACTATGAACCTGTTGGATCAACACTGTATATTCTGCACTTGTTCTGTCCATGAAACTTTTGAAGATTTCAAAAAAGCATCACAGGTGAAACACTGAGTTTGTTACAGACTGCAGAAGAGAATGTTCCTCCCAATCTTCAAATCAAGTAGCATATACATTAAATTAATATTGCCCTGTTAAATTCCTAAGTTTTCAAATTATGAATTCCCAAAACCTACTCAGAGAGGGCACATAATAAAATCCAGGCCAAGTGACAGATGTCCTAACTTACAGACTTCAAACTTCTGAACACTGATCTGAAATACCCTTAAAAAACACCTCCCCACACCTTTGAACCCTCAGCACTATGCTGTTAAAAGTAAAATGTGAGGAGAGAAATGCAATCCTTCTACCAATTAACTGGTTCATCAACATCCTAGCTCGTTTTGCTGTGTTTTCTTATTATCTCTTGTCAATTTTTCACGTCATATGCTTTCCAAAGTACTGATGCACACTTGTACCTAAATCAAATCTTGTAGAAGTCTTTCTATTGAGCTCAGTGGACTTTGATTCAAGCCCTTGAAAACCTGTTTTCAACCTACCTTAACAGGACATCTGATTTTACACTTGCATTTTTGTAGGCACAAATAGTTGAGAGTACATTTTTACACCTGCCATATTTCTGCCCACACGTAGGTCATTTATATATCTTAACAGCTGACTGGACCCAGGAATCAGGCACTTATATGTGTAAATGAATCAAAGTGTAGGCACAAAACTGGAAGCTAGTGTTTCAAGATCTGGCTGCACATTGCTGTGTAGTCACTGTACTAGCAAAATGGCGTACAGCAACTTTAGGCATACAATAACTTTAGTCTCAATTCTGCAAAGTACTTAAGCACTTAACTATGAAATCAATGGGACTATTCGTGCTTAAAGTTAAATATGTGTTTAAGAACTTTGCAGAATTGGGGCCTGAATCTGTATTATGGATGCAGAGCCATCAACCCATCTCAATCACATTTTTCACTTACTCCTGTGAAACCATATACACTGGTAGACTACTAGCAGTGATTTTGGTTGGATTATGCAAGATGGAATGAGAGATTTTTAGGATAGAATTTTCAAAAGTTTCAGAGTGGCAGCCGTGTTAGTCTGTATCAGCAAAAACAACAAGGAGTCCTTGCGGCACCTTAGAAACTAACAAATTTATGCCCAAATAAATTTGTTAGTCTCTAAGGTGCCACAAAGACTCCTCGTTATGTTCAAATGTGTTCAGCATTGGCTTAACTGACCTATTGAAGTTAATTGTAAAACTTTCATTGACTTGAATAGGAGCAGAGTTAGGCCAACACTGAGCACTTCAGAAAATCCCACCTGTAAAGATTAGGAATGTTTTATATTGCTCACTGGAAAGCAGTCCAACGGTACATAGTGGATACCCATCTTTCCTCCAATTAATAGATTTCTGAAGTAGTTTGAACCACCTCTGTTTGTTACTATCTTGAATGCAAAAACTCTTCAATACAGGAAAAAATAATGTCCACTTAAAATGATTTCTGTCTACTGTACTGTCTACAAATGAAGATGACAGTTGTTTTACTGATACAAGCTGCTTTTCTCTTCAGACCTTAAATGAATCATTGTATTTAATTCCCTCAGCTCCTCCTCACTAAACCATAGTCATACAATACGCCTGTGTCAAAATGCAAACAACTTTGACAGATCCTAAAATGTCACCTAACCCTACCATAAAGAATTGTAGGTGACATGGAGATTACAATGACCTAAACAATTTTCCACTGCATTTTAAATTAATGGATAAATTATTCACTATATGTAACATTTTCCAAAGTGCCTAAATTACTTAGGAACCTAAGTCACATTGAAATTGAAACCCTATATGATAAAGATGGACTTTTAAATACATCCTCTTGTTTTCAGAGTTAATGTACAACATTATGTCAGCAATACTGTCAAGCAAACAAACCTAATAATACAATTACATTAGAAACACCTATGACTGGTGAAAAGATGACATTAATTTTTGACCATTATGTTTGGTGTTACGCCTTAGAAACGGGAAAAGCGGGTGGGGGTGGAAAGCAGGGCCAAATTTTCCTGCCCACTCCAAGGCAGGACCAAATTACAGCAGAACTGCAGCAGTTCTGCCATGCAGAGATTGTGAGAGAATGTGTGAGAAGTGAAAATGTTTCATAGGAACTCAAATGGAGTTGCATAAGTTTGACTGCGAGTACAATGTCACCTCTGGTAACTAGGTGTTTCCAGACACCAAGAGCTAAACATGCACTTCTCATCCAAAATAGCTTATTTTAGATAAAAGAAAAAAAAAGAATGGGAAAATGTCAAGTCTCCATGAGAGAGAGCACACTGTTGGAGTCTCCTCCACTTGCAGTGATTCTGAGAATAAAATGGCTTCCAAATTCTTGATAGAAGGAGAGGTCTTAGAAATTTAAAGATCTAGTATATAAAAAAGCCAAAAGCATCTCAGTTTCACAGCTCCACACACCATAGTAGCTACCTTCAAAGAAACTTTCTCAAGTGGTGAAAAGTACAGGAAAGAGGGGTGATCTCACAGGAGTGAGGAGAGTGGCCTTGTCAATTTTAAAGGGAAGGAATAGCTGAGAGAGAACAAGAGCATTGTGATTTATCCCATTTTATGAGCTGATTGTTTTGAGTTGAACATTATTATTATTTGTATTACAAAAGTAACCATAAGGCCCCAATGGAGATCAAACACCCGTTGTGCTAGGCACTGTATTCACGCATAGGAAGAGGCAACCCTGCTCTGAAAAGCTTTAAGTCTAAATATACAAGACCAACAATGGGTGGAAGAAAGGGATTCAGCATACAAGCAGAAAATGGGGAACCGAGGCACACAGATTAACTGACTTTTCCAATGTCAAACTGGAAATCTGTGGCGGACAAAAACTGAACGGAGCTCTCCTAATTCCTATTCTCAGGGCCGGCTCTAGGTTTTTTGCCGCCCCAAGCAAAAAAAAAACAAAAAACTCAGAGAGCGCAACTGCCGAAGAAAAAAAAAAAAATAACAAACCACCCCAGAATGCCGCCCCTGAAATTATGCCACCTCACGCACTTGCTTGGTTTGCTGGTGCCTAGAGCCGATCCTGCCTATTCTAACCACAAAATCACCCTTCCTCCAGAATCTTCTACTTTTAATAGAGTAGACATTATCAGAGGTCCTTGATCCTACTGTCAAGAGTTTCTGTTTCTAGTTTCTGTGAATCCATAACAAGAAGAACTTCTTACTTTAACTGAAAAGCACGAATGAACTAAAATTTATGTCAAGAAGTTGTGACACACGAAAAAAAAATTCCCTGATGCATAGAGATCCAGTCAGTCCTAGCTACTGCAAGGTTTATGTGTCACCAGCCTGACATGAGTCAGTAGTTTATTTTGCAATATGTCAATACCCTGCTTGTTTATTCTCTCTTCTTCCTGACCCCGTCATCTTTGAGATTGTACACAAGGGCTGTTTTCAGTTCTTTAATGTTATTTGTGTTCAGTAGTGCTTGTGCAAACAGTATTTTCAGTTAACATACAATGTGAATTAGACTAGCCTTCCAGATCTAACATTTATCTTAGTTATTTTAAGCCAACTATACCCACTGGCTCTAGAACACTAGCTTGAAAACGGTATTGGACACAAGACAGTATGAACTGGCTGATTAACTAGAGTTTCAAAGACCTTATTTAGGCCCTGATTCAGCAAGGCACTTAAGCAAATGCATAACATTAAGCACATACTTAGGCATCTTGCTGTAGTCTGGCTCATCTTCCCTCCCATGCAATTTGCCTAACATGTTACGTTTTCCTCTTCTTCCCCCACCCCTTCCTTCAGCACCACCAATGTTCTAAGGGCAGGGCTATATAGTGGGTGGAGTGCCCTCAGTACCTCCCACCGGAAAACCTGAGACACAGAACAAACAAGGACTCTGACAAAGAGAGGAAGGCCATTGGGAAGTGTGAATGTGCAGAGCCATCTCAAAGAATTCCAGTGACAAGTAAGTAACTTTTATTTCTTCTTCGAGTGGCTCTGAATATTCCCACTTATGGGATAGATTGATAAGCAGTGCTGAAAACTAACCTGGAGGGAGGAACTGAGTCCTAATTGAATAGAGACTGAAGTACCCCTTTACCAAATCCAGCATCTTCCCTAGAGGCCAAGTCCAAAGCATAGTGCTTAGTGAAAGTGTGCACTGAAGTCCAGATTATGTAGCTCTGCAAATTTCAGCAACTGGCACCCGCTTAACACAATTGACAGAGAAACCACAGCACTAGTGGAGTGTGGTCGAATCGAAGCAGTTACAGGAACTTTTGCTACCGTATAACATTCAGTAACACATTGTTTAATCCATCAAGAGGCAATCAGGGCAGAAACTGTATAACCCATGCGGTTTTTAGTATGACGCACAAGCAATCGCGACAATTTACAAAAACATTTAATTTTATCTAAATAAGTGATGATCCTTTTGGCATCCAAAGTGCGTAGGACAGATTTCTCCTTATTAGAATGAGGTTTAGGGGGAGAAATGGCAAATTATCTGCTTGATGTGAAAAATCAGACACCATGTTAGGTAAGAATCGGGGATCAGGTCTGAGAACTACCTTGTCTCTATCAAAAGAAATGAAAGGTTCATCAGCCATAAGGGCATACATCAAGCCCTTTCCCAAGTGCTAAAGGAAAGAATCCAACAGGGAAAGACTGTCCTTGCCCACTTTGGAGCACAAGATGCAACACTTTTTGTTGCAAACAGGTCCATGCGGTCAATCCCAGCTAGAGAATATGGTCTGGACCAATTGATCCTTTAAGGACCATGAATATATCTGAGAGCTGTCTCTGCCGAGACAATCTGTGACTACATTGTTCTCCCCTCCCAGATGCAAGGCCATAGAATAAACATTCTAAGAATTCGCCAATCCCAAAGATGTATAGCCTCTGCACACAAGACAGCTCCCTGCTTGTTGATGTGATACATCAGCAATGTATTGTCTGTCACCACCTGCACAACCCTTCCAGGTGAGGAAGGAACAACTTGAGGGCCAGATGAATGACTCTCAATTCCAACATGTTGATGTGCAGGGCTGTCTCCTCAAAGGACCAAAGCCCTTGAATTGTTAACTAATTCAGATGAGCCCCCCTCCTTGATGCATCTGAAGTTTCTGTCAAAGATGGACTTGAGGGATTGAACTGTACTCCTCTGAGCATATTTGCTCTGACCGACCACCATTTTAGGGAAGCTATGAAGTTGATCACCATACCTCAGAACATCTGAAAGCTGGCCCAACTTGGTCTGTAGATCTGAGACATCCAGTGCTACATAGGTCTCATTCTCAAACAAGCAAATGGAATCACATAAGTAGTGACTGCCATAAGGCCCATGAGAACCAAAAAGATTTTGACACTCTGAAAGGGACACTTAATTTTTTAACAGATACTGGCTCATATTAAGAAAGCTGTCCTCTGGTAGAAAGGCTCTCCCCTCCAGAGTCCAGTATGGAGCTTATAAAGGGAATCCTTTGAACAGGACAGAGAACTGACTTTGGGTGGTTGAGAAGCCTGAGATCTGAAAAGAGATTTGTTGTAAAGACAATATAGCTTAACAGGTCCTTGCACACAGTGGCTTTCAGTAGCCAATTGTCCGAATAAGGGTAAACAAAAATACAGTAATTCCTCAAATGAGCTGCTACCCAAAGGCATTTTGTAAAACTCTGAGCACTATGGAGACACCAAATTAAAGAACCTTTTAATGGAAATGGCATCTGACCACCATGAAACAGAGGTACTTTCGATGAGCATGATGAATCTATATATGACAATAGGCATCCTTTAAATTGAGAGTCACGAACCAATCTATGACTGACAGTGAAGAGATTACGGAAGCCAAAATCAACATAAGGAACCATAAATTCCAACTGTATTTGTTCAGGTCTTGTGATATTACGCTCCATATTCTTTACTGAAATATCGTTATGATATCAATATGGTATAACTATAACTTTATGCAAGATGGGTCTTGTAAGATATCATTGGAAAGGTTATAATTTACCGAATGTGTTTATCCAATTTGTATGCATGTATCATTTTTGTATTTGATGCTGGGGATATTGACCATGTCTCTGTATTTCAAATGTGCTATGTGGGATGAGGCCAAACAATGTTAGTGGCTTATTGAAGAAATACACAAGCATAAGTATTACCCCAGGGACTGTATGCAATATAAACCTCTCAGAGATAGCTCTACACAATGGGAACTGTTTCACCCAGGTCACAGCAAAAAAGCTTTCCAGCAAGTTGGGGGAAGAGGGACAATTACAACATGAATAGTCCTCACTCTCCCTACAACAACACACCTGAAATCACCTGAGGAACAGAGACCGAACTGTGGGAATTGATGGTCCCAGGCTAAGATCTTTAGCCTGTGTATGAAAACCTGGGAAAGCCAAGGCAACTGGTGCCTTAAGAATCTGCCAGCCTGTTTATCATTCCAGGTGAGAATTTGCTAATTTGTATCTGCGATAGAGTCCTCAGTGGCCAGGGAGTCTAGTGGCTAGATCGTTGGTTAGGGGGCTGTAGGGGGATTTGACCCCTCCTTCTCCCTCAGGTCCTGGCCCAGTGTCCTGTGTCGCTCAACCCCTAAACAGGGGAGATGGATCTTTCTCCCAGCTGTGGGGGAGGGGGAGTTCAGGGACTGTTTTCGTGGCCTGCTTTCTATGCAAGTCCTTTTAGTTTCAGTTGCCCCACAGTTGGGGCTTATCTGTAGGTTCCCCTTGGCAGGGGAAGATTTACTTGCCTCCAGTGGCTGTGTTGGCAGGCCAGTTGCTGGTCTGTGCCTTCAGGCAGGCATACAGAGAGTTCTTGTCTCTTCACCAGTCAGCCTCTGACTGAGCCAGGCTCCCTTCTTTTCTCCCGCCTCCATGCCTGGCATTGGCTGAAGGTATACTGGGCGGGGCTTGCTGAACCCACAGGTGTTCTTTAACCCCTGCTGTGCCTGGCTGCAGTCTCTCTGCTCCTTCACAGTATCCTACCTATCTAGTGTGTTAAACTGAGTTTGCGATTTTTGTTTATTTACTAAGGTAATCTGCTTTGTTCTGTTTGCTATCCCGTTAACCACTTAAAATCTACCTTTTGTAGTTAATAAACTTATTTTATTATTAAACCAAGTTTATGTAATTTCTTACTGGGGAGGGGGAGCAAGAAGTCGTGAACATCTCTCCTCACATTGAGGAGGAGGGCAGATTTTTATGAGCTTGTGCTGTGCAGATTTTTCTATACAGCGCAAGACAGTATTATTTTGAGTTTATCTCCCAAAAGGAGTGTGCACATGAGTGCTAGGGGAGTCCTCTCACACAGAGCTGACTTCAGTCTGTGTCTACAGTGGGGTGTGGCCATACCTGTGTGTGCTGCAATAGGCTGAAGAGCTTAATTCAGCAAAGCAGCGAGAGGGAAGCCAGGCTGGCTGAGTAAGAGAGGCTCAGTGAAATCCCAGTACATCAGGTGGCATCCAACCCATCACAGGTCCCTTAAGTCAAGTATTGGATGAAACCCTCCCATCCTTCTTCTGCACCAGAAAGTAATGGAAATAAAAGCCCCATCCTCTCAGATATTCAGAGATCTCCTTGACTGCTCCTATGGACTATAACAAATTACTTTTCTCCTTTTTCCTACACATGTTCCCGGTTCCTCTTCTGTTATAGATATAGATTAGCTACAGATAATTATAATTATAACTTGAGGGATCAAGTGGGGGAAACAGAGGTCAGTCATAGATTATAAGTATCAGTATTTCTTCACTTTACTTCTCTATTTCCCATTTACACAGGGTTGGAGGTGCCTAGGATTCTTCACCACTCCTTCTGGTCCATGGCATGGGTTCATGCTTCTTGGAGTTCCAGTCTCTTCACACTTCTTTTAACAGTCTTTCCATCCTATTCTTGGTCTTCCATGTCCTTTCTTGCTGTCCTCTTCCTCCCATGCTTTCTTTTCTGGTTGTCTTCCTCCCATTTTTATCACATGCCCAGTCCACCTCAAACAAGTGCTCTCCAACCTATCTATCACTGAGAATCCCAAATTCATTTTACTCTAATTTCTTCCATGCAGATTAGGTTTACCCTCCATTTGCCTGCCATTCTCCTCAGTATATTATGTTCTACTACCTACATCTTCTTTTCTTCCATCTCTGTAAGACAAACTATTTCCAAACTGGGTTCTTCTTTTCAATTTTCCCTCTCTCTCTCTAGTGGCACTAAGTGTTCTTCTTAAAGATACAAATTCTTCTTCTGCTTCAGTTTCCGTCATGATACTTCAAACAACAGCTCTTCTTCCACCTTCCCTAATTGCATAACTTCAATTTTCTGTGTGTTTAACTTCAAACCATGGTCTTCAAACTCATATGTCCACTCTGAAACCATATTTACCAATTCCTCTTTGCTGTGAGCCAAAAGAGCCAGATTGTCAGCATAAATTAGTTTTCTCTGTGTCTCCAAAGGCTTGGTTCTCCTACTATTCAACTCCATAACTAGGCTGACAAGAATTGGACTCAGCACACTACCTTGTCTCAATCCCACCGCTGCCTGAAAACTCTCCAAAATTCCATGTATTGTTACCACCTTAGCTCTTGACCCTCAGTGCAGCTCCTCTATTATCTCAACTTCTTGAAGTCCCCCTTCTGTTATCTTAATACGCAAAAGACCACTCCCACAGAACTGAGGCATATGTTTTCTCAAGATCAATGAATACTCCATACCATTTATCTTCTTCCAAACTTTTGTCTCATTGCAAATATTGCATCTACAGTACTCCTTCCCTTCCAAAAGCCATGCTGCTCCTCTCCTATATTTTCCTTCACCTTGCATGTCAACCTTGCCTCCAAAACTCCCTCAAGGACTTTGAGAGGCTGACTTATCAAGGTGATTCCCCAATAGGTGTTTGGATCATTTGCTTCATCCTTACCCATCAAAAGAGGCAGAATCAATCTCATTCTCCAGTCATCGATATCCTCTCTTGATCCCAGCAAACACACAGTAATTTATGAAGTCACTTACTCCAGTATCTCTAACTGCCTTGATCACATCAGTAGTTTTCTCATCTCCACCAATTGCTTTACCATTCTGTCATCTTATTCAGTGCTTCTTTTTCTCCTCTATAGAGCTCAGTATACTTTTGAAGCTTCTCCCTAATTTTTGGTGGTGTTTGCACTTACAATTCTCTTTTCTCATTTAACAGTCTTTAAACATATTTTTTCCATTCCTCTACCACCTCTTTAGGGTTAGTCACCACACAGTTCTCATCCCTCAGACATAAAGATTTCTTCATACCTTGTGCTTCATTGCTCCTCATTTTTGCCAACCCCAAAACCAATTTCCTGCTGTCATCTTCATCGAGCTTGCTGTATAATTCCTCCTCAGCCTACATTCTTGCCTTAGCACCTACCTTTATAGCCTCCTTTTTTGCCTCTTTATATGCATTTTGTCTGTCTCATTATCATGACCTGTTTCCTCAAACTCTTTGAATAATTATCTCTTTTAACTTCTCTTGTACATTAGATTTCCACCACCAGCTTGTTCTCTGAAAGCACCCCATCTTACCACTTGTTCTGCCATGTTACCTCCACTGTCTTAATGAAACATTCTTTAAACGTCCTCCATTCTTCCTCCACCGATTTCACTGTTATTGCCAAAGTATGAAAGCCTGCCTTTACTTTTTGGCAGAAGTCTTCCTTTCTCCCCCCCCTTACACAAATGCTAATACAATTTCTTCCTCAATTTCATCTTCTTTCCTGTTTTCTGTAACCGAGAAATAAACAGGTGGAGAAAGATTTTTCAGTTAAGACCCTGGGAAATACTTTTTAAAAGAATCAGTATAGAAACATCTAGAAGCACCCATTTCAGACAAATATCTATACATTTTAATTTGAGTATTAGGGTTTAACATATAACCACATATGTGCATGAGCACAGACACACAGTATGGCTTCCCTGGTGTCACTGCCTTTGAGGTTGACTTGCCTTTATTTTGAATTCTAATATCTGTCTGCACACTGTCTCACAGTTACCCACTGGGAGCACAGGCTTGTATGAGAGTCATGTGAAGTCAGTCGGGTGAATACATTTTGCCTGATCACCATATTTAGGGGTCTGTTACTGTCCCTAAACAAGCTACAATTTCATTCATGACTGAATAAAGCAGGTAGAAGCAGGCAAATGCAAGCAGCCACATAATGGCTGCATCTGTTTTTATTTTTTAGTGGCTTGTCAAATATTGAATGTTATTAAAATAGAGTATATTTTGTCATGCAAGTTTGGAACAAAAACTAATTGGCTGCACAATTACAGAGCACTGGCTGAACACACACTGATGCATAATCACAATAGTCAAGGATCTAGATCTGCAAACCCGCCAATTAAGTCAATCAGTATTACTGCTCACAAGCATAGCTCCTGTTGAGATGGGCTGGAGGCAATCCTAGGGCCATGATGAGGCCTCTTGGTTTAAGAAAAAAAAGATCATACATAGGAAAGAAAAAGCATAAGTAGCCATTAGCAGCAAGCTATTGAGAGGCTTGGAAGAAAATCTTGCCTTGATTGCTCATTTCTGGGTTTAGGTCTTAAACTTCAGATTCACAACTGAAGAAACTCTCAAAGCTTATTGTAAATTTCATGAGCAAGCCTGATGTACAAAGAAGCCCGCCTTCTAATATAACACACCATTTTCAGCACCATAAAGCAACACAAAACCTGAAGCTCTCACTGAGGGTAAAGTTGTGGCTCATCCTACACAGGGGAGTGAAAGGGAGTAAGGTTCTCCTTCTCTGTTCCCCTGAGCAGGCCAAATACATTAGATATTACAGCATGGCAGGGAGAGGGAAGTAGTCTGTACACAGCCACTACCCCACTTCCACACAGCTGAGCCTGCTTGAAGGGGGAAGTAATCTGCACCAGATACAGGGTTGGCACAGCTTATTTCCCCTCTACAGCAAGGGGAACACAATGACCCTGTGTCACAGTTTGATGCATGGTCTGCTTCTGGGGCAATGCAAATACATGCAATCCATTACCCAGGGCTAGTGGTAGCTCCACACCTGAGCCCCCCTTTTTACTCAGGCAAAACTACTTTGGCTTTAATGAGAATTTTGCTGGAGTAAGGATATCAGGCTCTCACTCAGAATTACATGCCTGGTTCTGAGAGGCCTCAACTCCCAGGGAAAAGGTGCAGCACTGCAAAGGATCAGGCCTTAATACAGTATCTTTTGGAGAAATGTTCAGAAATTTTAAAAGAAACTTTTCCACGCTTTAGTTCAAAATTGTTTGTCCTCCTTTTTAGGTTTTGGATTTATTTCCAGAAGATACTAATACCTCATTCAGAATGTGTCACTGGAAGCATTTCATTAAATGGTAAAATTCCCACAAGGCTTCCTGCCCTCAGGGTGGAAATGACTGGAATGACATCTCTGTATTTTTAGCTGGTGAATTAAATGTATATGGGCCGGAGCTCAGGTCCCTTGCGGCAGGCACCCCAGAAGTCAAGATGACACAGCAAGCATCAGTGACAAAGGAAAGGAAAAGGGGGGAGCGGGGTGGGGATGGAAAAAACCTAGAGTCAAAGCTGCTCTGAATGTTAGAATCATGTGGAAAACGACTGAAGTAGAACCATATCAGAGTCTAAACTGGAAAGGAAGAGAGACCATCTGGTATGTCTGATAGAAATTTTATGCAGTAGTCAATTTATAGCAATATATAGCGTCAGATAAATTGTTAAGCATTTTTAAAACAGACTTACGGAAGAAGAGTTGAGGAAATTAGGCTGATATGCCCAGACTTCAAATGAGTGTGTGCAGGAAATGGTTTATTGAAAAATCATTACAGCCCAATGTCATAGTTGATATGGGGCTCCTATAAGTGAGCACATTATCAAAAAGGTACCTGATATCCAGCAATTTTGATACCTTCTATTTTCGTTTCTGTGTTGGATTTGCCTTGTTGTATTCTGTTGTTTCAGATATAGATATGTGAGTGTGCAAAAGCTCCACTTTAATCCAGCACTAGTGCCACATATTTTTAGTGGGATTACCCAGCATCAAAATTATATGCTCATCAATGGCGCCTCCATTTTAGTAATTAGCTTATGAATGCATAACATGGCAGCATGGGGAGTTGTATTCCCAAGAACGGCTGCTATCAGGCATCAATCATTATTCTGACAAGGACATAGCACACTGGTTGACATGGAGAAGCATACAGTATATTTAGATGATAATGAAAAATACAGGATTCTCAGTATCAGTGCCTCATTGGGAGGCTTTTGTTCAGCACATTGTGGCTGAGTTGTGACATTTAACACTGGCTCACACTGGGGGTGATGCAAAGCTGCCCCATCCAGGGAAAGTACCAGAAGAATTGTGCCTTAAGAAAGCATGATCCCCTCCAGAGCTCACAGGCACACCGAAAGCACATCCTGAACCATTCCTTAGGGTGGTGCAGCATGCACTTCTGTCTGCACTGGCTGACTCCACTGGTCAATGCAGACAGAGGGATAGAGATTAAACACTATATCCTCCCCACTCCTTTTGAAGTGGGTAGTAACCACAGGGGTGCTAGCAAGGACAAGTCTGTGTCCAAGGAAGCACAAGGATTGCAGCTCTGGCTGGCCTTTGTGAGAGGTGGAAGTGGAGGGGATGCAATGGGAAGAAGCTCTGTACATTCTCTTCTTCTAGTTTCTTGGCAGACACAACACAGTCCTCTTTTTAGACGTTCTCAGGCTACATCTTAATAAAAAGTGTTACAGATTAACCCAGAAGTAAATGCATTAAATCTAGGAAAGAGGATGTGAGGAAAGATGAACAGGTTTCAGAGTAGCAGCCGTGTTAGTCTGTATCCGCAAAAAGAAGAACAGGAGTACTTGTGGCAGTACTCCTGTTCTTCTTTTTGCGGATACAGACTAACACGGCTGCTACTCTGAAANCACTTTTGAATATCCGGGCCACTTGTGAATGCTGATGAATTAAAAACTGGTACAGACTAGTGCACTTTGGCACTTACATCCCAGTTCCTGACTGCCCAATTTGCCAATTACTGAACATCTCAATTTCTCTCAGCAGTGATTATAACCCAATGTGTGTTGTTATTGTGAGATGAATACACTGCTGA
This sequence comes from Trachemys scripta elegans, assembly GCF_013100865.1. Lineage (NCBI taxonomy): Eukaryota > Metazoa > Chordata > Testudines > Emydidae > Trachemys > Trachemys scripta. The sequence goes on along the minus strand of NC_048308.1, from coordinate 10,344,101 downwards.
AACTTCATCTTTCCTCAAAAAGAAGAACAGGAGTACTTGTGGCACCTTAGAGACTAACAAATTTAAAATGAGGTTGATGGATTTCCACTCCATACGGCTAAATGCAGTGCCTTGCATAATGACAGGTTTCAGAGTAGCAGCCGTGTTAGTCTGTATCCGCAAAAAGAAGAACAGGAGTACTTGTGGCAGTACTCCTGTTCTTCTTTTTGCGGATACAGACTAACACGGCTGCTACTCTGAAACCTGTCATTATGCAAGGCACTGCATTTAGCCGTATGGAGTGGAAATCCATCAACCTCATTTTAAATTTGTTAGTCTCTAAGGTGCCACAAGTACTCCTGTTCTTCTTTTTGAGGAAAGATGAAGTTTCAGCAGTGTATTCATCTCACAATAACAACACACATTGGGTTATAATCACTGCTGAGAGAAATTGAGATGTTCAGTAATTGGCAAATTGGGCAGTCAGGAACTGGGATGTAAGTGCCAAAGTGCACTAGTCTGTACCAGTTTTTAATTCATCAGCATTCACAAGTGGCCCGGATATTCAAAAGTGGAAATGGCCTGCAGCTCCTACTGACTTCAGTTGATGCTGTGTGCACTTCTGAAAAGTCTGCCCCATGGAATCTAATATCATTAATCATTCATGGATTAAAGAGAGTGGGTGTAACTGGAAAAAGATGCATGAAACAGGTGAAAAACAAGGTGTTTTTTCTGCCATGTCAAGTGGCAATTTATACTAAGACAATTCAGAGGTGATGCAAGTAGGTGTATCTCTGGAGCAGAGGGGTGAGAAATAGGAAAAAATAAAGCAATCCTCTGTATTCCCAGCCCCAATTTAATTTATAGCCACATCAGTGTAGAGATCCATATCAGTGTAGACACCCCAAACATTCCTGAAACCCCACACAGGAGTCACGCAGTACTGTGAGAAAGTTGGTGTCTGAACAAACAAAAACAGTCGTGACAATATATTTTATTTTGGAATTGGCCCCTTTTTGTAATACATGCATGGTATTGTAACTATAGAAAATATAGGGATCTTACTTTAACAAACCCATGACCACCCAGGCCATCACTATTATCACCACACTGCACATCATGGTCACTTGGAACTTCACAGGGACAGTGAAGAGAGAAGTCTTTCTGCCACAAAGTATAAACCCCTCCCTATTGAGCTAAAGAAAATATGTCATCAGCTTTGAGAAGTATAGGGCTTCTAATTCACAGATGTGTATTTCTCATTCCATCCAATGAAGGACAGTGGTGCACACATACACATTATCCATTTTATCATAGAAGATTCATAGCTATAAGATTTTGCAAAATATATTGATAATACTATACGTATGTCTGAAGTAATTATACAATATTTGTTTTATAGAATTCCTCCTACATTGTGCTATTGCTGGACTAGTTGTGTAACCCTCAATGAAGTTGCTGTGTTGAGTCGCCTATGTAACTGCAAGGCTTTCTTTCTCTCTGTCTTTGATTCTTCTGGGTTTAGCTGCCTACCCGATACAAAGTGTGGTGTGCTGTCAGTGAGCCTACGGTTGCCAACTTTCTATTCACACAAAACTGAACACTCTGGCTCTGCCCCTACCCTGCCCCTCTTCTGAGGCCCCGCCCATGTCCCAGCCATGCTCTGAGGCCCCGCCCCTGCTCACTCCATTCCCCCCTCCTTCTGTTGCTCACTCTTCCCACCATCACTCACTCACTCATTTTCACCGGGCTGACTCAGGGGGTGAGGGCTCCAGCTGGGGGTGCGGGCTCTGGGATGGGGCCAGAAATGAGAAGTTCAGAATGCAGGAGTGGGCTTCAGGCTGAGGCAGTAGGTTGGGATGCGACAGGGGGTAGGGACAGGGATGAGGGGTTTGGGGTGCAGGAGGAGGCTCTGGGCTGGGGTTGAGGAGTTCAGAGTGTGGGAGGAGGGCTCTGAGCTGGGGCAGGGGGTTGCGGTGTGTGTGTGGGAGGGGAGGGCTCCGGCTGGGGGTGCGGGCTCTGATGTGGGGCTGGGGGCAAGGGGTTTGGGATGAAGGAGGGTGCTCCAGGCTGGGACTGAGGGGTTCAGAGGGCAGGAGGGGGATCAGGGCTGGGGCAGGGGGTTGGGGCCTGGAGGAGATTAGGGGTACGGCTCCAGATAGCGCTCCTACATGGAGGTATAGCCAGGCATCTCTGCGCGCTGCCCTGTCCACAGGCACCGCCCCTGGAGCTCCCATTGGCTGCGGTTCCCAGCCAATGGGAACTGCGGAGGCGGTGCTTGGGGTGGGGGCACCATGCAGAGTCCCCTGGTGGCCCCAACACTTAGGCCAGAGGGGGGACATTCCAGCTGCTTCCCAGGAGCCACATGGCGTGGAGGCTTGCAGGGACCCTGCCCATCCCACTGCATGGCACCGGCAACCGGAAAGTCAACGGGTGTTCCAGTCAAAAACCACATACCCGGTCACTCTAAGTGTGCCGCTTTTCTAATGATCTCTGTATGTCAGGTTGGACAACACCCATCCTTCCAGAACACTACACCATCACTGTACGTAGGATTTATATCCAGTTTAGCGCCTGATCCTCCTCCCCTTGTCTTCAATGGGGCAGGATCTGAGCCTTATTTTGCACATTCTGTCCAAAAGAAACTCAAATTGGAGCCACACCCTCCTTGAAATCACTAATTTATACACATGGGCCTAATTTACAGAAGCAGAGTTGCAGGACTGAATTTGGCCCATTCATTTAGTAGGAAGTACCAAGAGTGTTATTACACATAACCACATCTCATAGTCACAATCAGCACAGACAATGATCAGCTAGTAGAAAACACCGTTAACAGTCATGAATCCAAATACAAAGCCTGTTAAACTTACTAGAACATTAGCAAACTACTGAGGGCAAATATCCTTCGGCAGATGCCTTATATGTAATATTTTTAAATCTTAATTTAAAAAACGCTGTTCAGAGCAGCAATGAAAAGATATCACTGAAAGCTCAAATTGTTTTTTTAAACTGTTAGGAGCTGATTCTGCTCTCAGTTGCACCAGTGTAAATCATAGACTCCAATATACACTTACTCTTGATCTATACCAGTGAAAGTGAGAACAGAAACTGGCCCCTGAAGTCCCTCATTTCTGCTGGTGAAATTTCTAGTCTTAGACACAGAGCCAGATCCATCACGTATCCACAGGAGTCTAAGGATATTGAGGCAGCACAAGGGGAATTACTTGTTGCCCCAGATTACTGCATCACTAGCAAGGGTGATAGAGTCCGAAATGCAGAATAGGTAGAGGAAACAACAATCCACCATGCAGCTGGTGGAAGCAGAAACTTTTCCGTTCATCTGATCTGCAGTCCTTTGTCCTTCACGTGACTTCGATTCTGATCATCTATTGAAAGTCAACCTTCCTTCCAGTTCTTCCAGGAACAGACATATCAGACTGATAGTGAAAAAAGGAAGGAGGCATCCAGCTCAATAGATTTGTGCAGGAACATTCGTGTACAGCAGGACAGGTACTATGCTAGATATGATGGCAGTTTGTAGAAGACGATGGTGATAGACCAGCCTCTACATTAGCTACATAAAACAGAATATCTAACACTTAATTTCCAGCCTCTGACAACTGCATAGTTTCTCTTCGTTCCATTCTTGGCTACTCAACAATACCACTTGAAAAACAAGCAGCATGTGGGCAGATTAGAGTAGAAAAGAATAAATACAAGAAGAGAGCTCTGGGAACACACAAAGAAATCACAGTCCTCAGGCAAAACACTCAGTTCCATGCAAGGAAAATAAAATCATCCCAAAAGCTTCTATCACATGAACTTCATTATATTGACCATATGCTCACATGATACAAATCAGCACTGCTCCATCAAAATCAGTGGCACTACATGAAATTTACATCAACTGAGGATCTGGTCCCATGAATTACAGACACTGGAGTAGGTGCAATAGTCCCGTAGTCAATTATAAAGGAGGGAAGGTTGGAACTTCCTTAGAGCTGGTTGAATAACGAATAATTAATTCAACATATTTTGCCCTCTTTGATCATGATCACCATTTTCCCAAGTGTATTCATTAGTTGAACAATCTGCCTAATAACTTCTATGGTAAGTAGCTTCTTCACAAGCTGTTTGTCACAAGTAACTAACATTCCAGCTGGGTTGACTGGACACATGCCATAGGTAACATGGTACTTCAATATTCCCTGATTGGACAGACATAACTCTTAGAATTAGGTTTCTTTTGCAAATATGAATTTGAAATCCTGTGCTCTTTACCTCTGGATGCCATTGGATGGGACTAGCACTTTGTGCTACATTATACAACATTCATGAAATTCCAAATACCTGGCAGACTTTACAGGGCACCAACAGTGATGTGAAGGTGTCTGAGCCACATTTTAAGCATCCAGAAGTTTTTTAAATCAATGCATACATTTGTCTAAGCACATCCCTATCAATCTTTTTGCAGTGGTACTAACAGATGATTTAGAGGCAAGGAGAGTCATTTTAGGAAACTCTCCAAAGGGTAACCTCTATTATCTGCATGACTAAGAAATATCCATTAAAGATATTCTCTGAATTTGGTAATGAGCCATATTCAATAGTTTCTTTTTTATAACTTAAATTTAAAACATACTCACCAAGTAATGAAACAGAGTTGGTTGGCTAGAATTTCAACATGTGGCTAAGTGCTGATGTCACAAATATGTGGGTGTGGTTTCATTCATCTGTTTCAGCCCAGGCTACTTGGCAAGAAAGTAAATGATATTTTATGTTTTCAGTATCACACAATGTTTTTATGTTTATAATTTTTTTGCCTATCTCCTTACTATCTTCTGGGATTCTATGGGAACTTAGAGATACAGATTTTCCAAAGTGACTAGTGATTTTAGGTGCCTCCGTTTTTGGATGCCCAACTTGAGACACTTTTTAAAGGGACACGATTTTCAGGGGATGGATGCTTAGCAGTTTTGGAAATCAGGCCCATTTAAAGAGTCTAAGATTGGGTATCAGAAATCACTTGTCAAATCTGAAAATCTTGGCCTATCATTCTCAATAGAAATTGGGCACCTAACTGCACTATGTTTTTTAACATTTTCCTTCTAAACGGGTATTTTCTGCAGAGCATGGAAGGAAGGGTATTTTGGTTTCAATGCTCTCCATGTGCTCAAACATTTCAGAGGGAGAAAACTAGGTGCACTTCATCCAGACCAGGAGGGCTCTGGGATTCTGAATGCTCCATAATACCTAGCAGCAAACAGAGAAGAGGAGGTAGCTAATGAGGAACTAGTTGGGAAGGGAAAAAGAGGAGGCATTGTAAACAAATGAATCAGTATTTTACTGAATTTTTACAGTGCAGATTATTGTGTGCCATAGGTCCTATACTGCTAACACCCAATGGAGAGGCTCCTCTAGGTTTTAGTAGTATAGGGTGTGTGTTTTTAGAGCTGGAGTATACTTACTTGTTCCATGCCTGCTGCCACCAGAGTCGCCATGGCATGCAGTCTAGTTACAAGTCGTAGCTGGTCATTAATTTATTACAATAGCTAGAATATCAATTATGTTTTAAGTGTTTTCACTGGAATGTAGAAAAGGCACATTGAGCTTTAAAGCCATATTTAAAAATATTAATCACTAAAAAGGCAGGTAATTTCATTCTGCAAGGGATAAGACTCTGTGCTGGACGAGCCAGACAAATAAAAATACCCCGGAAAAATGGCTATCATCAATCTAAAAAGAACCTTGACTGTCTGCCTGAAAATCATATGGCAGCTATGTCTTTCAAATGTCAACTAGTTGTAATTCAGGTTGCACAGGATTCGTATACATAGAAACCTATACTCTTTCCCCCATCATTAAAAAAAAAAAAAATTAAGCAAGCACTCTGGCAGTAAAAGCAAAGCAGCCTGGTTCAATAAAAGAGAAAGTTAAATTTCCACCATCCTTGTTTATGCAAGGAAGTATTTTGATGAGAATATTGCACCAGCCAGTACTAAAGATAAAGCAAAGGAAATCACATGGCAACCACACAATAAATGACAGCACTATTAACACTGGGTCATAACCCTGATGTAGCTGATCTTTTGTGTGCTTAGAGCCTGGCGGCCTCAGAGTTACCAACAGCTGTTCCAAGGCAGTACATGCATTACAAGTGTAAGCCGTGGATGTTAGGGGGTTAAAATTATTTTAATTTCTGCTACAGAAACACTGCCTCCTGAAAGTGTTACTGTCCTCCTGCTATCACCTCTGAACCCCTCGGAAAATATAAAGGAGAGATCCAGGGCAGTAAAAACATAGCAAATGTGTTTATATGGATTCCAGTTCAGTATGAAATAATAGCTCCTTTAATGCATTGAGTTTTTTTAATGGTTGCCGGATGATCTGTGGGAAACAGAGCATCCACTTCTTCTAGAATTGCAGAGCCATCATCAACCTAACAAACACACAGCTTGCACCTGCAGATTCTTTGATCTCTTATGACTCTATTTATTAATTAAAATGCATTTTAAAAACACAGAGCTTTGAATCTCCTCATTTGAAAAACACGAGATCCTCCAAGTTATTTCATGGCCGGATAGTGTCATAAATATTATTCTTACACTCTTTTTAATCAATAAAATTAACATTCTTAGGTCTTTCGGCTTTTCTCAAGGCATTGATAATTTATTATTTCCAAATATAGACTGTTCCTGAAGTCCAAACATTCCATATAGTAAAAAATGCCGCTTTTTTTGGACCACCTTTTGGCTCCTTGTCAAAAAGCACATAAAAAATATTATAGCCTCCCACCAAGAGTACATAATTATTCCTACTTAAAGAGGAACATGTGTTTCAAGATGGAGCTGATAAATAAATGAAAAGGAAATAGCTTTTTTAGTATGAATGGGAAAGTTCCCAACCGCTTAATAACATCAAGAACATACAGACAAAAGCAAAAGGGAAATATTTTGTTGAAAACAAATTCTTCAGTATCCCACGTTGACACTGTATGGGCTAAAATGGCTTATTCCATCTTGTTTTTCACTTCTTAATGGATACCCGATGCACTGTGGGTGACTCCATAGACAATTAATTAAGCACATGCTGAACTTTAAGCATGTGAGTAATACCAGTCTATTCAGAAAGGGTTTAAGCACATTTAAACTTTATGTGCTCAAGTATCAAGTATGGAATGGACTTAAGCACATGCTTAAAGTTAAGCATGCACTTACATGCCTTACTGAATATGGATATGATGACTCATGTTTTGCTGAGCCTTGAAACTAGTAATAACAGTGTACCTCAATAGCTTTCTTAAGCCACTAAAAGCCAGGTCTACACAAAGTGTTTATATCCATATTCAGAGCTGGCTCCAGGCACCAGCTTAACAAGCAGTTGCTTGGGTCGGCCAAGGGAGAGGGGCGGCACCTGCGGCAATTCGAGGGCGGCAGGTCCCTCACTCCCTCTAGGACCGAAGGACCTGCCGCTGAACTGCCACCGCTGATCGCAGCTTTTTTTTTTTTTTTCCCAATTGCAGCCGCCAATCGCGACTTTTTTTTTTTTTTTTTTTTGCTTGGGGTGGCAGAAATGCTGGAGCCGGCCCTGTCCATATTAGAGTTCATTGGGAAACAGATTTTCCATCCTGAACTGGGCAGCACAAAGCCAAAATTTTTAAGCTTTTCACAAAACAAAATTGTGGGGGGAAAATTTGCTTTTAGTCAATCAAAATGTTTTGTTTTGATAAATCAAAAACATTGTCTTTTTATTTTGACTCAAATTTTTTTATATAAAGTAAATTTCAAAATTAAAATAGTTTCAAAACAACAAATGAAAACATCTAGTTGAAAAAAAAATATTGAAGCCAGACATTCCACACATACACACACATTCCATTTTTTTCTAAATGAAATTTTGTCAACATGTATTTGATTTCAAAAAAATTCTGGTTTATCAAAATGGCATTGCCCAATGAAAAAATTCTGACATAAAATTTTCCACCTAACCCTAACTGGTAAAAGTATGTTGGTTAAGGGTCAGATTTTTTACAAATACAGTTACACTGGTATGAAGCTGCCTTATACTGGTATCACTTATTTCCCTTCCTGTACAGCAGGTTCTCAAACTGGGGTCAGGACCCCTCAGGGGGTTGTGAGGTTATTAGATGGGGGGGTCGCGAACTGTCAACCTCCACCCCAAATCCCGCTTTGCCCCCAGCATTTATAATGATGTTAAATATATTAAAAAGTGTTTTTAATTTATAAAGGGGGGTCGCACTCAGAGGCTTGCTATGTGAAAGGAGTCACCAGTAAAAAAGTTTGAGAGCCACTGCTGTACAGGAACAAGCTATGCCAGCATAATTCCCCTTTATACCGGTATAGGGGGGTTATAATGCTTTATCTATGCCAGTATATTTAAAGTAGTACAACTTTCCAGTGTAGACAACCTCTTAGTAAATTACGGTAGGTTTCTGGCAAACTCAGGAGACCATGTGCCCAGCTACATGAAGCTGAGTTTTTAATAGTAGCTCACTGTTTGAATTCTATAGCCTGAGGTCCCTGTTGCACTACAGAGCATAACATCAACAGCAAACATGGCCTGCAAAGAGATTTCTGATTGTTTGAGACAAAACAGAGGCTACAAAAAAAAAAAAAAAACCCACACCCACCCTCATGCTCAACAGACAATAAAAACTAATTTTTTATTAAGATTTTGTCTTAATTGTAAAAATAAGAACCACGTTTTATAGAATAATGCTGACACTAGTTTCACTACACACAAACTCATACAAGATAGTACAAGATTCAAGACCTCAGACCTCTTCAGTCCTTCACAGTTTTCCAAATAAGACTGCCATTAATTCTCCCATTCGAGTCATACAAAAAAGCTGCACACCCATTAGTAACTATTAACTGAGCCTAATCAAATACTCTAGATGAGTTTGAATGTTGCTATTCAGTTTGGGATGTTTAAATGTAATTACAGGCAGCAAGACTTTTTGACATGACAAATATTTTTTAATAACATTACCAGAATTGTTAGTTCTGTTTTCACTGTGAAAGCAAACAGAGCAATTCCAGCTGGAAAGTTAACATTTATGCTTCCAGTAGGCTAAAAAAGACAGATTCTGGCAGACACACAGCGAAGGAAACTGCTGCCACTAACTAAGGAGTGGTAGTGCTTCCAGGGAGAACTATCTAGAGCCAACTTTTCTGCAGTTTAGAATAGCAAACCATTATAAAACTTCATGTCCTAATAACTCATTCTCTCCTTTCATTGTTTTTCTGGTTCTTCCACAATATTTCTCTTCCTACACACACCCTTTGACTCCACTGAAATCTTACAACCCCTTGCATTACAGCTTTTCTGGTATTTATTATTATTTTTAAAGTAGCGAGTTACTTGAAAAGGCATTTTCTCTAGTAACAAGATGATAGCTTAATGTAGAATGGGAGAAAAAAGGTGTATGCTAAGAACCTTTGCAATGAAACTTGACAACAATAGATGTTTTGTTCACTTACAGTCATTGTTTAAATTGTGTTCTACTGCAAGGAGTCTGGGTGCCTTTCAAATGTAAATATTTTACAAGAGAATACCATATGGGAGACACAGCTGTTTGTTTTTATTAGCAAAATATGAATCCCTTCATGCTGCAGAGATTTTTTAAAAGGCCTGATGCATAGCTCTATGCCAGCATTTGAATTACCTTAACTTAAATTAACCTCTAAATAGTTGCAGGAAGTGTTTGAAGTTAGACTCTTGCTGTCATAAAGGAAATCAAGATTACAAAATGTTTATGTATCCACAATTTCCCATATTTGAGAAAAACAATAACAACTCAGTGCTAATTATTGCATGTAGAATATTTAGATGCTTAATAAGTCATGATTACATTTAAATATCTGCATAAGAAAAGCCGTGTCAGCTACGTAAATTAAAAATACCTGTGATAAAATCAGAGATGAGTAAATGATTCAAGCAGCTCATTCATTCCATGAAGGTAGCCTCTTTTTTTGTCATGTATTACTCCCAAAAAGCTTTCAAATTTTCTTAAACTTCTTTATTACTCAATATTATTTGCTGAATGATTTTTGGTCTGCAGATTGTCTTTGAGTGGTCATCGTGAGTACTGACTTCAGTTGAAGGATTTCAGAGTCCTGTTGTTATAATATTTGTATAGAGCCCCATAAAAAGGGAATATAACATACAGATCCAGCATAACATAAAGCATGTGTAGATTTTGCTTACAAAGTATTGTTCTAATTTTTCAAGATACTCCTTCTCTCTGTGCTATTTTCTCTATGCCAGAGAAAATGGGTGTATGTGTGTACCCATGTATAGATGCACAGGCATCATTCTCATATGCACACATGTATATCCCATTATTCATGTTCCTTTGGTCATTCACCTTCATCCAGAAGCACAAGCAAAAGTAATTTTAAAATCTCTAAGTAATGGGACAGCATGTACAGCCCCTAAAGCTAGAGTGACCAGAGATCCTGCTTTTAAAGGGACAGTCCCGTATTAAAGCCAGGGCCGGCTCCAGGGTTTTGGCCGCCCCAAGCAGCCAAACAAACAAACAAACAAACAAAACAAAACAAAAAAAGCCGCGATCGTGATCTGCAGTGGCAATTCAGCGGGAGGTACTTCACTCCGAGCAGGAGTGAGGGACCGTCCGCTGACTTGCCGCCGAACAGCTGGACGTGCCGCCCCTCTCCGAAGTGGCCACCCCAAGCACCTGCTTAGTAAGCTGGTGCCTGGAGCCGGCCCTGATTAAAGCCCTCCTGAGAGTGGCCTGACTTTTTTTTAAAAACGGGCAAATTGTCCCATATTTTCTATCTCCCCCCATCCATCAGTACTGGCAGGTCATGCTGCTGGCCAGATCCCTGCTCACCAGATGCCTGCCCACCAGCGGTGAGTGAGGGCTGGATTAGGGTTACCATATTTCAGCAAGCAAAAAAGAGGACGGGAGGAGCCCCGCCCCTGTCCTGCCCTAGCCCCGCCCCTGTCCTGCCCTAGCCCCGCCCCTGCCCCACCCACTTCCCGCCCCCCTCAGAACCCCCAATCCTCCCCCCCGCTCCTTGTCCCCTGACTGCCCCCTCCTGGGACCCCTGCCCCAACTGCCCCCCCAAGACTTCACCCCCTACCTAAGCCTCCCTGCCTCTTGTCCCCTGACTGCCCCCTCCTGAGACCCTCCCCCCCCATCCTAAGTGGCCACCTAGGACCCTACCCCCTACCTGTGCCCTGACTGCTCCAACCCTTATCCACACCCACACCCCCAGACAGACCCCGGGGACTCCCATGCCCCATCCAACCACTCCCCACCCCCTGACAGCCCCCCCCAGAACTCCCAACCCATCTAAACCCCTCTGCTCCCTGTCCCCTGACTGCTCCGATCCCTCTCCCCACTCCTGCCCCCTGACAGCCCCCTCCTGGGACCCCTGCTCCTAACTGCCCTCCAGAACCCCACCCCCTACCTAAGCCTCCCTGCCTCTTGTCCCCTGACTGCCCCCTCCTGAAACCCTCCCCCCCATCCTAACTGCCCCCCAGGACCCTACCCCCTACCCATACCCTGACTGCCCAAAACCTTATCCACACACCTCCCAGAAAGCCCCCCCGAACTCCCGACCCCCCCCGTCTCTTGACTGCCCCCTCCAAAACCTCCCTGCCCCTTCTCCGACCCCCTGGCTCCCTTGTCGTTGGCCTTCGGTTCACATAAGGTCTCTCTGGGAGCTTGCTGAGTCTGAGCCGTTCTCCCAGCACGCTGGGCAGCAGCGGGGGAGGAGCTCCAGACTGCCGGAGGCGAATGCAGGGAGGGAGGGAGTGAGTGAGTGAGCTATGCTGCAGGGGGAGGAGGGGGAAGTGGAGGAGGGACTCTCTCTCGCTGTCGGAGCCCCATGTAAGTGGCACCATCCGGCTGCCCTGTTAGCCGCACGTGCTCTGCATGGGGGGGGAGGGAAGTCCGGACATTAACAAATTCCCCCCGGACGCTATTTTTAGTTCAAAAATCCGGACATGTCCGGGGGAATCCGGACGAATGGTAACCCTAGGCTGGATCCAGTGACCGATGATGGGGGTGAGTGTGCAAGGATGGGGGTGGGATGAAGATGCAGTGCACAGGACCGGCCACTCCTCCCACTGGTTCGTCAGCGTAGCCCCCCTGTGTGCTGGCTCTCGGCCAGTAGAGCTCCACCCCTCCCCGCCCCATTTCCAGATGGCGCTTGAGAAAGCCCAAGATCCTCCGGCCCAGGTGGGGTGACCAGATGTCCTGATTTTATAGGGACGGTCCCAATATTTGGGGCTTTGACTTATATTGGTGCCAATTACCCCCCACTCCCATCTTGATTTTTCACTCTTGCTATCCGGTCACCCTAGGCCCAGGGCGCTGGCCAGGAGGAGCTGAGCCCTGCATGTGCCAAAGCCCTGTACAGCGCTGACACAGGAAAGCCTCTCTGCCCCTCGGCTAAGCTCTGGGGGGGCGGGAGGGGGGGAAGGGGAAGCGATTTCTAGCCTGTTCACACCCTGGCACAAGGGCTTAGAACCCTCTTCACCCCCTGCCCTGCCCTGGGTCCAGCTCCCAGGGAGTGCGGGGCTGCTCTGTCCCCTAGGCACCTTCCCCTGTGCCTGCTGAGCCACCTCTCTGGCCAGTTTTGGAGAAGCCCCTGCAGCCAGGTTCCCTGGGCCCTGGTGCACAATGCATCCTTAATAGAGTTGCCAGTTTGGTTGGATGTATTCCTGGAGGTTTCATCACATGACAATCTTTAATTAAAGATTAATCTTTAATTCCTAGAGACTCCAGGGCAATCCTGGAGGCTTGGTAACCATAATCCTTAGGGTTTAACCCCTTCCTGCTTGTGCTGTAGCCGGAGGCGACTGGGTTATGTCGTTGGCCAGCAGCAATCTGAAGGTGTTAGCTGCCTTTCAACACTATGCAGGCAGGAAGGGACAAGCTGCTTCCAGCCACACCGGGTGGGTGGGGAGAAAAGATGAGTTTGGAAAGACACAGGCCAGGTCATCCCTTTCTCCCACCCTCCTCTCCTGTGGCTGGAAGCAGCTCCCGTCCCTTCCCTCCTGCACAGTGCTGAAAGGCTGCTGCTGCAACATTCTGGTGTGAACTCTGGCAGAAATCTGGGGAGACAGGCATGTGACCCTGCATGCCCCCACCACGTGTTGCCTCAGGAAGATGTGGCACCAGATACCAGAAGAGGCGGATCCATCCCGGGAGCCCAGCCAGGCATGGAGAGCAGAGAGCGCCGGGCAGGGAGGGTCAGTTTGGCCAGCCACCCCACTTGCCCCATTTGAGAGGGGACTACATGTGTTTGTGTGTGTCCTCTCCCGTGGGGTTGGGGGGGAGTTGGGGTGTGTGTGTCACCCCTCTCCATGTGAACCCTAAAGACTTAAAGATAAGAAGGTAAATAAAAAGAATCCAACGACGCAGAATTTATTTTTAACTGGGGCTCAGTCAACTTGATGTTAATTTGAATGTTTGTCCTGCATAGTTCTGATTGATTGCCGTTGAACTCGCTTGAATACGAGTAATTTTACCAGGTGCCTGTTTTCAGCATAGGGAAATATGGTCACCCTACCTAAAGCCCATTCCTCCACCCTAGTTTCAATACCAGGCAAATCTCCATCATTCTTGTAAAATATGTTAAGACCCATCCATACAGGCTATTGACAACAGTGCAGAAGGCCAACTATTGCTTTCAGCTTCACAGCTGAAGCTGATGTGAAGCCTTCAGAATGAATCCCTGGAACATAAAGCCTGAGGAGTGGTAGAAGTTCCTCCTCCTCTGTTTTGTCTGTGGGAGAGAGAAGACACTTGGGCCTCATCACCGCCTACAGCTGGGCAAAAAGCAAGAGGGAAAAAAGATGAATTTTTCACCCATTTTTGTCAATGAAATTTTTGTTGCAAAATTAAAATTAAGAAAATGTCAACTGCATTGAACCCTAAATTCAACTCAGCCAGTTCTGCTGTTTCCAACCCATGCCTCCTCGCAGCCATGTCCTTCAACACCCCCCATTGCCCAACCAGAGGCAGCAGGCTGTTTCTTGCCCACTGTGTGCCAGTCACCTGTTTGGGTCATTACTCCTGCTCAACTCCTCCTGCTCCCTTGTCAGCTCCTCTGCCTCCTTCTCTTGCTCCCCCCTCTTTCTTCCCCACCAGAGCTACCACTGTTTTTCTTTCTGGGCCCCTTCATTCCTGAAGAAAATATAAGCAAAGAAAGAAGGTGTGAAGTGAACAGGGGTGGTCTCTTCTTGCAAGTAGGAAGTGCCCAGAGAGGCAGCTAGAATCCAGAAGTCTCAGCAGAGAGCTCTGTAATACAAGGATATTTCTCCCGCCTTGCTCATGCCTTCCTTCTGGGAGCTGCGACTCAGGATCAAAATAAAATAAATACATTAATTAATTCAATTACATTTTTATTTGAGTCACTCAAAAGGCAAATAAACAAAAGCCAGGAAGGGGCTTTCATCGTTCACCCAAATACTCCTGTGTACTGTGTCTGTTCAGCTGCACAGGCCCCAGGCCTTACAATCCACTATTAAACTAGAAAGGAGCAGAACATTCCAATTGTGTTTTTTGGTTTGTCAGCAATGCAAACTGGAAGTGCTAGACACAGAGCACGGACCTCAAAGGGATTTCAATAATGGGGTAAGTTTCACTATTTAGGGTTGAACTCCAGATGCCAGAAGAATCCTCTTCTCCTCTGTAATTAAAACATTTTGGCCCAGATCCTGAAAGGTATTTAGTTAGGCTCCTAACTTCCACTGATTGAAATGGAAGGTAGGAGCCTAAATAACTTTCCAGATTTGAGCCTTCATCCACTTAATATATAGTTAGGGACCCTATTGACCTAAATATGCCAATATTTACTTTATCAGTATTCAAACTGAAGGGGAAGAGAAGATCAACCACGTCTCTGGCTGCTGCAAAAACACGTCAGCCAAAACATGTATGAAGTTGCAGAAGTCATGGTCTTTTCCATAGTTGCTATTTTTCTTTTTATCATTATTTGTATTACATAGCAGCCAAAGCCCCCAACCAAGATGGAGATAAATGCTATCCACATACACAGTCACTGCCCCAAAGAGCTTGCAGTCTTAAATAGACAAGACAGGCAAAAGGTGGGAGAAAGAAATTATTATATCCCCAGATGTGGGCTGAGGCACAGAGTCAAAGCAACCAACCCGAGTTCACACAGGAAGTCAATGATGGAGCTGGGATTTTTATCTAGATCTCCTGAATCCCAGGACATTTCTTTAAGCCCAAGATCATGCTTCCTGACTTTAAACCAGATCAGACTACACCAAAAGTAATATATTTCCAAACATTAAACTATCAAATATGCAATTACCCTCTCCTCCCAATATTGCAAGCTGCTCCAAGCAGGAGACCTTTGTGCATGTGAAGGAGTCAATGAATCATATGAATGTTAGCATTTGACACCTACTGTGCACTGATGACCCTAATTCAGCAAGATACTTAAGCATGTATCTAACTATCAGCAATGGAACTGCAGTGGAACTACTCACATGCTGAAAGTTAGGCATATACTTAGGAATCTTGCTCATCTGGAGCCTCAGGGCCTGTTCCAAAGTCCACTGAAGTCAATGGAAGTCTTTTCATCATTGAGTTTAATGGGTTTTGGATCGGGTCCTGAACGACTACACAAGCTGAAGAGCAATGTTGAACTTGCCTCTATATGTTTGCATTAGGTAAATCTTACCCATACTATTTTGCCATGTGAATCCTTATACAATTATAAGGGTTGCATATTGCTCTATTTACACCTCCACATAGTTTGGGGGAATGAAGTCTTTTCTCAGTGTGTGTGCACCACTCCCAAGAACAGACCACACATCCCTCTGAAGTGAAAGCTCTGCTATAGTAAAGGTTAAAACATTAAGACAAGTATTTTTGTTCTGTAATAACTCTGCACACTTCCAGGTTCACAGCATCACAAATCATCATTATATTGCAAAACAAAAGAAACACGGATCTGGCCAACAAAAGTACCTTTTTCTGGAGCTTCTGTATTTTTTTCCAGGCAAAATCTCATGTATAAAATTGGAATTTATACCAGCACTCACATGATTTTCAGTCAAGCAATTTGTAAGATCTGGCACCACAAAAATGTTGGTACCTGCTATTAATTTAAACTAATAGGAAGCAATCCACATATGCTATGATGTATTCAGCAACACCATTGAAGAAACAGCCCACATGAGGTTATTTCCATTTTAAGTGGGTTTGTATTTGAAATTCAGTAGTACAGTTCAGTAAAAAGAAGGCAAAAGTTAAACGGAGGAAGCAAAAGGATTTCTCTGGGCTATTTGTTACACAGAGTTACTGATGTTCACATGCACACTCCAGGCAACAACTGACTTTCTGACACAGTGAACTTAAACCATGTTATACGTATAATAAAATCATTCAGGCAACAATTGTGGGGTGAAAGATTACATTGAAGTATCTCTCCCAACACAATACTTTTATCTTTTGCATCATTTACTGGTGGGCATCTGAAAATAATATAATAATAGCTGCTACCCATGTCTAAAAATGTTGCTGTTTCTCTTTTAGTCGAACCTCTTCCATCTATAAAACCAAGATAAATATTTTTTAGAAGATAAGCATTAACAAAATTAGACAGTTCATTTTTTTATTGATTATTTTATGGAGCAACTATTGCTTTGGGCCAGACTAATGAGCATTTACTCATTAGGATCAGGTATGTCAGAAAATATCAATAGAGAATAGGGAATTTACTAAGGTTTCTTGCCCTGGTTTGGACACAAGCCATCCCTGCCCATGTTCTGATACTAAACATCAGTTCCATGAAGAGGATGTAAGAGAGTAAATATAGTTCATCCATTCTTGGGCTTTTTAAGGGTGCTCAGGAGAGCTATAGACTGAGGTTTTCAAGGGAAAACAGGGGATAGCACTCAAATATCATTGAAAGTCATTGGGAGTTGTGTATCTAACTCCTTTAAGCTCTTTGAAAATTCCATCCCATAATTCCATCCCATGTTACACAGGGGACTCATTATGTAATGAGCTGGCATGACTCAGCTGATTGGCACAGTAGTTCCTCATCTTGTGCTCCCTAGAAACTTTGCTCAGAGAAAATCAGGATCAGAAGTTCCAAGATCATGGCAAGGCTAATGTCAAAAAATAGACTCAAACAGGGGCATAGGGATACTATGTGGTTCCTCACTTAAATAAAAACTTCTGAGAAGTAGCATGCCGATGTACCATACAGTGAGTACTTTATTCTCCAACTTCTGCTCTTTCAAAGGTTAGCCCATGACCAAAATCCCCTGATCATTCCCTGAATTCATCACCAATATCGTAACCAAAGTGCTTGAGAAGAGCAGGAATATCATCTGTTATCTTCCAGAGGTCATAGAATGCAATACTGCTAGAAGAATATGTGCATATGGGAACTGTGACGTTGCACCCCATAATGCTTTATAGAAATATGCTTATGAATGTAAATATGACATAATTGGAATATGTTTTATGCTAGATATGCCATGTAACATATCTCTTCATAGGTTATGATCTACTAGATATATTCATCCTATGTGTATGCATGTATTATTTTTGTATTCAAAGTTATGAATATTGACTGTGTACTTGTTTGATTTTAAGTAGCCTTACTAAGGCATTTGGACAGCTTCTTAAGAAAGGAATTTGCAAGTTAAGTGCCCAATCAAGAAACACTTAATGGACAATGGACCTTGGAAGACTCCAGTCCACATAAGAAGTCTACCTGGGGACTTTCAAGGTAGCATGTGAGCAATGGCTGCCACCTGTAAAGTTCTGAGTCATGCATGGACATGTGACTTGCCCATGTGACTCCAAAACTCCATCTTGCAACTGAATTCTGCATAGGAGAGAGGAAGGGGTGTCCACCCACAAAAGAAAGTCTATTTAAGCCACTGGGAGACCCCCTCCACTTTGTCTTCAGCTGGCTCAAGAGATAGCCTCTCCACCCCGAAAGGATACCTGAAAGAAACTGGAACAAAGGACAGTCACCACAGAGGTGTGAGTGATTGCTGGACCCAGACTAGAAGGAGGCTAGTCTGTAAAAGAAACATATTGGAACATCCCTGAGGGTGAGATTTCATCTGTAATCACTTTCTTACTGTATTAAACTTAGACTTGAGTGTTTTATTTTATTTTGCTTGGTAATTCACTTTGTTCTGTCTGTTATTACTTGGAACCACTTAAATCCTACTTTTTGTATTTAATAAAATCACTTTTTACTTATTAATTAACCCAGAGTATGTATTAATATCTGGGGGATGGGGGCAAACAGCTATGCATATCTCTCTATCAGTGTTATAAAGGGCGAATAATTTATGAGTTTATCCGGTATAAGCCTTATACAGGGTAAAATGGATTTATTTGGGGTTTGGACCCCACTGGGAGCTGGGCATCTGAGTGCTGGAGACAGGAGCACTTCTTAAGCTGTTTTCAGTTAAGCCTGCAGCTTTTGGGGGACATAGTTCAGGCCTGGATCTGTGTTTGTAGCAGGCTAGCGTGTCTGGCACAAACCAGGCAGGGCACTAAAGTCCCAAGCTCCCAGGGAAAACGGGTCTAGAGGTAGTCTCAGCACATCAGGTGGCAGTCCCAAGGGGGTTTCTGTGATCCAACCCATCACAGGAACTAAAGAAAATGGTCATCTTAGGGATAAGAAAATATTGTGTTAGCTGCATTACCATGCAGAGCCCCTATGCAAGTTATTCTTGCCAACAGCATGAACAAAAATGCACAGGGGTAATCATAGAGGGTCAGAAATCAGATGCATTCTAACACAGGTAGCATCCCTAGGATCAGCATTGACACAATCCTCCAGTGCTCCTGATGCACATGGCTTGCAAAGCCTTCACTCTATGGTTCTTAGGTTTGCCTCTCATTTCCATTGTGGCTATGGTACTGGACTAGGCCTTAAAAGACATGGTTTCTATTCCCAGTTGTGTCACTGACCTACTATGTGATGTTGGTTAAGTTACTCTGTGCCTCAGTTTCCTTTCTATTCTTTGTCTGTCACATCTATTTAGATGCAAGTTATTCTGGGCAGGCAGAGACTGTTTTTACCCTGTATATATGTACAGCACCTAGCAGAATGGGGCCCTGCTCTTGCCCACAGCTTCTCGGTGTTGAGGTAATATAAACATAAAAACCACCTCTACCTCAGTGATGACTATTAGTTTTCTGGTGGGCCCTTCTTGCCTGCCAAAATGTAGCCATTCATTACAGCACTTACAAGATATTGGGGGAATAATCAGAAGCTACAATTCACATTAAAATAATAACAACAATAAAATGAATCTCCAATGTAATTCTATCAAAGTACATTGAGTTATACCAGGAATGAAATTGTCCGAGTGAATCCAAGGTTTTCCTCCTACTGCCTTTGTAATAACAAAATTTACAACATATAATCAAAGAAACCATTCAGAAAATAAAATGCACATTTTGCATTAGTGATAAATTCACTATGAAATATTTTCAGTAAGAGTCATTAACAATAATATATTTCCTACATAGGGCTCAAGTGCCATCAAATAAAAATAAGCAGTTGTTGCCAACAGCAAAACCAGCTCCATATGTTTCTGTTATTGGGATTAGCTGAACTACTGTCCAGGTGTAACGGCTGTAAATCTGGCAAGGAAAAACCTGTCACTGTTTACATGTGCATGTAATCCATGCTAATAATAGTGTTGCTCTTTGTCCCCCTCTAATGACTATGCCATGTACAGATATTTATGATGCTCTACTGCTTGAACTAAAGTTTGAAGTCCTTAGCTTGAAGGCAGTAGCAGACTTCATATTCTCCTGTTGATATTGAAACCTTAAATCCTGATCCAAAGCCCATTGAAGTCAATGGTAATCTTTTCACTGACTTTAATATGCATAGGCTCAGGTTTCCAAACTCTGCATTCCTAAGTATAAACAACGAGGAGTCCTTGTGGCACTTTAGAGACTAACAAATTTATTTGGGTATATTTACTTTAGTCTCTAAAGTGCCACAAGGACTCCTCGTTGTTTTTGCTGATACAGACTAACATGGCTACCACTCTGAAACTTATTCCTATGTATGTGTGCAGTGTCTAGCACAGTGGGGCCATAATCCCTGATTGGGGCCTCTCAGTGTTATCACATTACAAATAAATAAAACAATAGTAATCATAACTTCTCTCTCTATCACCTACTCATGTAAGATTGATCTGAAATGCTAGGAACCGATAACAGGTCCATCATCAAGAGAAAAAAAAAGACCCTTTCAGTCCTTCTACATACAGCAAAAACATGGGAAGTGTAGTATGTTAAAACGACACATTTTTGTTGAAGACGTCGCATTCATCATGTGCAAGACAAAACGAGGTGGGCTGGAACGAACAGTTCCCCAGTGTGTAATACATTTTGATCAGCTTCAACTGCAGCTAAGGTAATTAACAGTGTTATTTTAAAGGGACAGTGCATAAAGGAGACTGGTCTCTGATGGTCTGGCCACATTACTGTGGCTTCTATTACTTGATAACTAAAGAGACCATAAAAACTATTTTTTTACAAATCTCCAGAGGTGGTGGTGGCTGCTGCTTCCGTTTTTTTAAACCAACAGTTTACAGATCCTCTCTATCTATTTAATCACTGTAAATGTCACCAAAATATCAGATAGGGATATCTTAAAGTGAAATCAAATTAGCCTCTTTCTTCCAGCCCTTTGTAGGTTTTCATTCTCATTTATCAGAAACCTTGGCCAGATTATTAACTCTCTCCTATCTAAGTCAAATTGCAATGAAACCTCCACTAGTACTGACTGGAATAACAATGAAGTCCTGTCACTTACCCCCATTCACCACTTCTTCTCCAAGTTATCTACATGCTGCTGGAAAACCTAATGAGACCAAGGCTGGATTCACAATCCGTCCCCCTCCTTCATATTTATTGATGAAACCACAACACCATGGGGGCAAATTCTGCTCTAAGGGACACTTTTAAATCAGCAATAACTTCATTAATACCAGTGATTAACACTGACATAAACCAGAGCAGCATTTACTCCTATGCTTTGCTTATGTGGGCTGATCCTGTACCTCTACAGTCAATAGGAGGTTTGACATTGGTTCCAATGGGAGAGGAAGCAGGCTTTTAGCACTGTACCCGTAATGATGACATCCTACATTTATTTGCCACCTATAGTAGCTTTTATAGTTCTTGAACAAAGATTTTCCTTGTATCATACTAGGATCCACATGGAGAGATTCTTTTGCCTTCAATAATGGGTCCTTTGACAGTATCTCTGACTAGTTTACCAGCTACAGCTAGTTCTACATTTCACATCCTAATTGATATTTTGTCTTTACACATTGTGCTGTAGCCTCACAAGGTATAACAAGAAATATTAAATGTAATTCAAATCTGACATCTACAGAAAGTCACCCAGCAAATCATACAACTGTTCAAGAATAAAACAGGAGACTCTAACACTCTATCAATAAATCTGGCCCCTTATGGTAGGGAAGCAAACACTTGCAATTCCCAATAGATTTATCATAAATTTGCAACAGTAAAAATAAAATCTAAGATGTGGAATTCCCAGTGATAGGGTATCTGTGATGAAGAACTGCAGCCCTAGAAAATGATCACAGATAAAAACAAGGCACCACGAAAATTATGGCAGAGCCTTGATCAGGAATGTAAACATAGAAAGCACCACAAACCAACAAAGATCATGTCATAAATGGAGAATCATGAAATGGACAAGAATTGGTCCTGTGCACCCCTAATAGAAATAAAAGCTTTGTATTAATTCCTCATATTTATCCATGATTTTTTTAAAAAGCTTTTGACATGTGCTGTTATGGCACTAGATTGCGCTGTGTTGAAAAAATGGCTCAAATATCACTAAGCCTCTTATGGGAATTCAGTAAAATCCAGACTTATTCGGATTACATGGCAGTTTGGGAAATCCAGTAGTAAAGAATCATTTTCCTTCCAATCAAGTAAAAAGAGTCAGGAGGTTTCTCCTTCCCCTTAGCACAATAGAGAAAAATCATTATTCTGGCCTTGTATAAAGCTGTTCAACTAAACCTTGCTGTAGCCAGCCTGGAAGCCTCGTAAATGAGCTCTGAGCTGCCAAGCCAAGTTAGAATAATGGTCCCTGTCTCCAACTCTGGGGGCTGGAAGTACTAAAAAGGCAATGCAAGTGATTTCCTTCAAAGGAGGGAGTGCCTCACATTGTTCAATAGCCACCCTATTAGGGGCCTATCCAATGGGCTTTGGATGAGGCTCTAGGTGATTAAGGAGGGACTTAGCTTTCAAGGATGGTGATTGTGCTGGCAGTCTTTGAAGACAAATAAAGTGAGTACATCAAAAGGAAAAAAACCTTAGGGGAGTGCAGTATTGTTAGGGTTCAGATGTGGTGGACCCCATCCACCCTGTAAAACAAACAAGCAACTACCTTACTAACATAGATGAGAGGTTATGTACAACCTAATGGATGGCACAGTCTCTACATGCTCTATGCACACTGGAGAGTTCTGAAGCCTCAAAGACAAGCCTCTCCCCACCCCCTCTTGGTGCTCCCCTGTGAGTGGCAGAACACCACACAGCCCCCCTACTCAGGCCACTGCTTGCAAGGCACAATTTGGCCCTTAGTTTATTGGGGGGAAAAATGCATTTTCTGCCCACTGAAAATACTCTCAAAGCTATCTTGTATCAAGAACAGAACTGATGTGAATCTAAATACAATGAGCCAGTTTCACAGGTGAAGTAAATCAACACAGTCCCAATTGACTTCAGTGGGCTTACAGTGATTTATGCCAGCTGACCATCTGCCTCAAAGGACTGACTCTCCTTGCCTTAACCCATGTGTAGTCATTCACATCTGTGCAAAGTGGTTGTAAAACACTACCCGGGGGTAAGGTGATGAGCTCCTCCAACTCCCACTGAAGTCAATGGAAGCTGTGGACACCCAGGATTTCTGAGAAGCCACTTTTAATTAGATGCCTAAATATGGATTTAAGTATCTAACATTTAGGTGAAAATGTTGGCCCTTTTTCCTTAGGACTGCTAGTGTCCAATAACCCTTTAGATTTAAGGATCTGATTCTGCACTCCTTTACATCACTTTTATGACAGTGTAATGCCATTAACTTCAATAGAATTGCACTGGCATAAAACAAGTGTAAGAGAATGGAAAATCAGGTCTCAAAATTGCATTCAGTAACTAAACAACATTGAAGTAAACAAACCCAAGGACATGACTACAAGAGTAATTTCACAAGCACTGCCTACTTTTTCTTTGGGGCTATAAAGGGAAACCTGTGGCTGTGATGAGATACAGCTTGAACCCATTAATTTTTCAAAATACTGACATATCCCTGATGTAAATCTGAAAGTGGTAAAACATGAGATGGAAAAAAACCTTTCAGATTCACATCAGCTATTCCTGATACTAAATAGCTTTCATTATGTTTTTGATGGTCAGAAAAAAATGCATTGTTTTCTTCCTCAGACCACTGTTATGTCTGCTGGAGATTTTTGGTTCTTTCAAATCTTTAGTGGCTTCTACTTATAAAGTGTGATTCTACTCCGAGATGTGACTCAGCATAAAAGACAGCATGAGGTTGAACATCAACTGTGCGCCCCCAATTTCCATAGCAAGTTGCTCAGGTTACAAGTAAAAACTATGTTTTTAACAATAGTAACTCCTGAAAACGTCACCCAGGATCTGAAAGTCAGGCTGGATTTTTCCTAACTCTCATTGCCAGTAATGCAAATTCTGCATGCCAAGTGCTGCACAAAGCCGCTGTTCTCATACTATGCTCTATTGATACCTGAGCAACCCTATTGTCTTCTCTGGGGTTGAATAGGTGTAATTGATGGCATAATTTGAAGACAGGTGACCCTGCAAATGGAATTTAGTTAACACTACTCTTGAAGATGCATAAACTAGAAAAGAATCCAGTTCATTGTCAGAGCTGTATTGATTCTGCAGGGCTGACAGTAGTAAACACTTATTTTTGTCACCCAAGTAAAAAGATCTGACTTTCATTACATGCAGGGAGCAAATATGCTAAGTAAGAAGATGCTGTTTTTATATAGTTGTTTTTTTTCAATAGAAGTCCACTTTAATCAGTGTGAATTTCATGATCTACTTAGAAATAAACATTCCTTTGTTGGCAATTGTAGAAAAGGAAGCAGGGGATTGAAGGATAAAAGCAGCACAAAGCACATGTCTAAGACCACTTGTCCACTATACATTTTTGCCAAACTAGCTATGCTGGTCAAGTATTATGAGGTCTGATCTCCGATAGACGTAGCTGTGCCAATAAAACCGCTTAGGATAATCAAAATTATACTGGGGAAACCTCACTTATTTTCCTTGGGGGGCTGGAATGAGTTATACTGCCAAAAGCACAGTTTGGGCAGCATAACTGCATCTTCACTTAGGTCTTTTGCCAGCATAGCTAATGGAATCAGAGATCACACCTCATCATGTCCCTAACCAACATAGCTACGTCACAGTTTAGAGTGTAAACCTGGCATAAGACAAATCACACAATGGGATTCATTATTTTACCGCTATCCACATCTTCATGGTAATTTTATAGAGCTAAACTAAATATTCAATTTATAGCAATTCAGTGCTGACAAACATGGTCTTCAGGATAAATTTGGTTTGGAGAATATTTTAAAATAGCCCTCCAAGGAATACAAATATCTTCCTCCTGTCTTCTTGGGCAATGAACTGGCACCTCTGGGAGCAGCTCCACTTGTCAAGCTCTGCAAGGAAAAAGTAGTGGTGCCAGTAGTATAGATTAAGGTCCCAAACCTGCTCCCTCTGATTTCACTGAAAGTAGGATCAGGCCCTAAGTGAGGTATGGTATTGCCTGATCTTATTATGGAGGCACTGGTCGCAAGTCAGTTGTTAAGGCTGAATATCATTTTGCAATTAAAGCAGAGATTCAACTTCTTTGTTTTGCAGGAAATATACTCTGCCTTGTAGAATGCTACAAGGTAAAAATATGAATAAAAACATCTAATGTGTCTTTAGAATCAGTTTTATCTAATCTGGGACCACAAACATTAAAATGTCATAATCATAATCACATGGTTATTGCATGACATCACTACAACATAGAGTTCAGGCTGATTGATTGCCTTAATTGTGCATTTCTTGCCTTAACATATTGGGGTTTCTTTTAAATGTAACCCTAACTCTGAATTTCTTGGGTTTGTGATGCTTGCTTTTGGGATATTTACAATATCCCTGCAATGTTTTTTACCCTTATATTACTGATACATGCAGTGAACCTTAACACCCTCTTATTGCAGGTTTTTGTCTTAGAATACAAAGCTTCAGTGGAGTTTTGCCATTTACAAATGCAGAGAATTTGGTCCTGAGAATGTAGTGAGAGGGATAGGAAAAGAGAAAGGAATGGGACACTCCAGTCTAGAAAACAATTTATCCTTAATCATACAGAGGCTAAACCAGCTAATGTTGGGAGTGGCTTTAACATCCCTAATCTCACTAAACACTACTAGAAAAGAATAGATCCTAATTATAATGTAGACTCACTTTATGAAAAATATTTTCAGAGAGAGAGGTTTTCCAGTGGTTTGAACACAGAGCAGAGATCCAAAAACTCATGCATTCTAATGCCCTAATATTGCCTCATTGTGTGGCCTTGGGAAAGTCACTTACTCTCTCTGCCTCTGGTTCCCCATGAGTAAAATGAGGCTAATAATACTTATCCCTAAATTGAGAAGGATTAATTAATAAACCGAATTCTGCCCTCAGTTGTAGCCTAAGTCTGACTTCAATAGGGTTCCACAAGGGATGGCTGCAGACAGTATTTGCCCCACCATTGTCACTCTGATAACATGAAATCAAAATGTTTTCCCAACATCAGAAGAAAAACTGAAATAAGATTATAAACTTCTGAAAAGCATTTGCCAATAACTGATTTAGAACTAAATGGGTACACACATCATCCATTTCCCCCCTCTTTTAAAATTAATTTTATTCATTTTTTTCTTGAGTTCCTCATATATGGATCATACTGCATTCCTTACTTCTTGGGGTTCGATTTTCCAATACAGCATGTTGGATACTTTTTTTCAGATGATCCAATGGACTTTGCTGTTCTGAACTTACGAGAAATTGCTGAGCGTTAACATAATTTTTGCTATAAAAAGAACAGCCAAAAAAAGAGACCATTTTACTCTGGAGAAAATCCATTTGGATGCACTCACACTTCTGCTGGAAGCCCTAAACCGCTTGATCCAAGACACTCACTAAAAAAGAAACATAATTTCTACTTATAGCAAGCTGATGCAACTTTTCCCTTGAAGATTACATCACTTTGGTTTCATGTTATGTTTTCCACCCTGATCTCTCTAGTAAAGTGAAACTGTAGCAGAAACATATAACCTTTTATTCATTGAAAAATCTACATTCAGTACTACTGCAAAACTGGGGGAGAGACACTGAGAGAAGTAAAAAAGCACTTGAACACACAGGGTTGACATGAGTATGTATATCAGGCAAAATTTGCCGTTATATGTATATTATACACAACACACACACACACACGGCATAATGGGATCTCCAGCATGAAAATAAAGATAAATTATAAGTTTAAATTCAACACTACCATTATTATAGAATATCTATTTTAGTCTCTCTCTCTCTCTCACACACACACATACATATTGAATGTAGTATAAAAAATTACACTGAAGCAATGGAAAGGTTGCACAATTAAGCACGCACATCAGGAAATGACCCCTTGTATGTTTACGTTACAACACAGTCTTAAATTACACGATCACATGCTATTTCTCAAATAACATCATATACAAAGTAAGCTTCCAAGAGCTATACCAAATCATCATGTTGTATCTACTGAAGATTTATTTCTATAATGGAGAAAGTGTATTGCATTTTTAGTCTTTTATATCTCAAAAATAGCTTATGGAATTTTGCTTAAACATTACAAAAAATTCACCTTCAACCCAAAAGATGAGTTTCCAGAAAAGTTATAAGCATTTGAAAACAGGAGGTTGTAACAGAAAGTGTTTTTCACCCTTAATTATAATGTGTGATACCAACATCTGCTATAAATAAAATATATTTGGGTCTCCAATGTATTCTTTGCTTTCTGGTCTAAATTGTTGCACAGTATTGTTCTGTTCTGTTAAACAGTTGCCGTGTTTCACCCCAGGGCTGGAATAAGTATAGAGGCATTTACACAAAAATGGATTAAATTAGCTAAAGCAGACCAAGAGTCCTGCAAGTGTATTAGTTCACTTGTCCTGCAGGTGATTTCCTGCTCCAGATGATCAGTGAGTTCCTGTAAAACAATAACCAATAGACACTCCCTCATAGAGGAGACATGGATATTTAAGGCTCCAGGAATGTAGATAAATAGATAAGTGAGTATAGGAACTCAGTTAACAGGCTTTGCATTTAGCAGTTGCTTGATGCAACTAAGGAACTTTCATTAACCATGAATCACATCAAAATGTATATATTCTCCTTCCCAGTACAAGCTAATAAATAAAGGATGCTGAATGACAGCAGCCTTGAACACAGTCAGAGAATCTAATCATAATGATACATTTTGCTTCCAAGAGCTTTGTTTAACTCTTAGTTGAACAAGAATGGTTAGGCCCTTTCTCCAAAGGCAGGATGAAGAATTCCAATTATTTGCATTTAACAGTGGCAGAGCATCATGCAATACAGACCTGGTGTGCACCAAAATAGACCTCCTGAGAAAGCACCCTCTTCTAACAGGAAAAAACATAAGTCAAAGACAGATGGCCCAGTCAAAATCTATTCACTTCAATAACATGATATGATTTATCATTCAGGAATACTGCCCTTCTGCCAGTGCCCTAGGAAAGTTAGGGGCAGATCCTGCTCCCACTGACATCTACTGCAAAAATCCCTTTGACTTAGCAGAAGCAAGCCCTCCATTAGTACAATGCAGAAAAAAGGGCAGTGTGGTCTAGAGCACTGAACTTGGAGGAAAGAGCAAGTCACTTCCCCTTTCTATGCCTCTGTTCCCCTGTCCATCCTTTGTCGGTTTTGTCTATTTGTTCGGTAAGCTCTATAAGGCAGAGACTATCCCCTACTGTGTGTCTATACATTGCCCACCACAGTGAGGTTCAGATCTTGAGGTCTCCAGACACTACTATAATACAAATAAGAAAAATAGCAACTAATGGGAAGATCGTGACTTACAATATTACACGTCTTGGACATGCATTGCTTGTTACTGATTCTTTCCTGCTCCTGTTAAAGTCAATGCAAAGCTCCCATTAGTCTCAATGGGAGCAGACTGTTCCTAACCTGTGCATTCTGAACATTTTTAAAAGGCAAAAAATGTCTAGTTTGTATGAGATACAGCATGTTATTTCCTATGGAAATTTCAAATTCCCATGCAATCTGTAATGTAGTCAATCTCATGCCACGATTTATATCAATTTCATAGAACAATGCTCTTTAGGGACACAGGCACCTCGAACACTTTATATGCTGCATTAGTAATTCAAGTAATCTGGCTAATAATGGTTACATCAAAAATAATATTTTCCATTCTCACATACTGTTAAGTTGTAAACTATTCCTTTGCTACATGGACATGGATTTTTTTTATGACAAACATATGGAAAGTTCCAGCATGCATGCTTTGTTTATACCTTTATATAAAATAACTGCTGAAAGGACCAGTTTCCAGAAGATGCCTATAGAGACATGTCAAACATATGCTATGCCAAAGACATCTTCAAGCACTGTACTTCGGATGCTATTCTGTTTTCTTTATGATGTATTTTGTCTACCAATCCTCTTTTTGCTCCTTTCCCAGGACATCGCTTTGGTTGCTGTGCCTCGAACTCCATCAATAATTTGATAAGAGCTCACAGAATCTACACAGTAAAAAAACCGAGACTTTTCCGGGTTCTAGAGAATTCCTCACAATAACACTGTCTTGTTTTAAATCATTATTCCATCAATGCCTCCATTTTGAGATTTTTCAGTTGGTATGAAGATGTCCTCACCCTCAGTTCTGAAGAAGAGGGGAGGATGCAGGCATATAATAAATAGTTCTACGTTTGCATATCAGTCAGGGCGTTGTGTCACATTCTTTTTTTTTTTTTTTTTTTGGATGTTTTATGGCATTATTCTCACCTGTATCTTTGGAGGAACTGTCACAATAAGAAGTTCCTTCACACCTAAAGACTTTAATCCCCAGCCTTTAGATAAATGGATCTACCTTCAATCAGCATTTTTCCACCTACCTGCTTCAACCTCACACTTCATGGAAGAGTCCTATTCACATGCATGCTGATTCCCCTCTAGTGACATTGGTCCAGCCACTTCTTCCCACCTCAGAGACACTTTCAGGGGCATGGGAGAAGTGCCTCCTTTCAATTAGTTTTTTACTTTCTATCTTATCTCTGTGTCAATTTATGCCTGTTTTGGAGAAATCTGACCCTGGTATTTTCTATTAGTAAAAACAATAACAAAGCACACTGGCAACTATATTTGTATTGCTTTTAATGGTACCACAATAACATCAAATTCCTTTGTAGTACTCTTTGATCAGACCAAACTGCAGAGTCTTTTCTATATATACATAACATACATTATGTATGTGTGAATAAACATAGTCCCTTGAGTCTGTACCATTATGCAGTTTTAATCCCTATTGGACCAAGAGTTAACATACAGCAGCAGAAAATGCCAAAGCCCAGATACTGCTGTGATACATCACAATAAATATTATTTAACTTCACTGATGTCAACGGAATCAATGTAGTTTTGCATTGAGGTAACAGAGTAAAATTTGGCACCATTTATAAAATCAAGGCATACACAGCAACTAGACTCCACCTTTTACAATTCAACATAACCTGTCCCTTCATCTAAAATTACACCAGAAGTTGGTGTGTCAGGGTTGGCTTTTTAATCTTTGTTTCAATTTTACTTCTAACTACAGCCCACTCTCAAATGTACATCACATACAAAAGCAACTATTTAAAGAAATGCTATAAAAAGGAACACCCCGGGCAGCTCAGCAACCTGCATGCTGTAAAATTATAATAGGAAGAGTAACTTTTTTTCTGTGCCATTTTAGAAATATGGCACCACCACCATTTAATCTCGTGTACCATATGGTATTGTCATCTATCACATGCATGAGCTGGCATGGCATTTCATTTATTTTTAGAATGAAACTTTATATTTCCAGTCCATTTTACACATACATTTTGTAAATGAGCAGGTAGGAAATATCCTGTGGAAGCAACTGCATTCTTCTAGAAGTACAACAAAAGGTGTCCAAAGAAACAGCAGTTTATTTTTACAGTGAAACCAGTAGCCTTGTGTTCATGCTGAATTTAGGATACAATTTAGGGATTCCCATTGGCACAAAACAGTTGGTGAATATTCTCTAGAGGCTTCAAAGGTCACTTTGCTATTAGAAACTCTGTCTGGATCCTCAGACATACATGTGAACACACAAAGGGGTTGCTGAACACCTGTATTTTGACCAAAAATAGATTTCTTAACTGAAGGCCCTGGGGGTGGGGGCATGTCTTGAAAAATTTAGATTGGCATAGAGGGAATTTGAAAATAGAGAGAGGCTAGTACCTCTCTAGCCATGCTCTTGAAATTGTGCACTGGGGAATGGTGAGAAAGAAAATCTCATCCATGGCTGCTGTGCTAATGGAGCAAGTTGAAATTATTCTGAACAACCTGAGAAACAGAAATGAGACACAAAGAATCCCAGCCCTGTTAAAACATTTTCAAAATTCTTTAATCCAGCAGCTCTTCAGACACTAGATGCTCTTAAAATTCACCCTCTAAACTCTTCAGTGGTGAAAAGGACATATGCACCCAGAATACTGAAACTCTCCTACAAAGCAATGGACAAAGGAAAAGAAAGGAGAATCCCAAAAGCCTACCAATTTATACACTTAACAGTATGGGGATATTCTTCCCCTATGGTCTGAGGATTGACAGACAAGATATTAAGCGGAATTTTAAAATCCAATCAGCATTATTGATATATGCGAAAAGGGACATTCAACATGGAGTTATCTAAAGCTGAATTATTGTTTTCTACGGCCTAGTCTACATTTCAGAGTTTTGTCACAAAAGGCAGCTTTTGTCAATAAAACAGCTAACGCATACACTCTGCGATGCGACTTTTGGCGATAAAATAAAACCACCCCAACAAGAGACATAAGGCATTTTGCACAAAATTTTAGTCGACAAAGTGCCAACGTAGACTTTTATCACTTTAATTGGCCTCCTAGAGTGTCCCACAATGCTTATCCTGACCACTCTGGTCAGAAGTTTGAACTCCACTGCCCTGTAGCCAGGTAAACAACCATCTACCCCTCCCCCTTAGAAGTCCCAGGAATTTTTGAAATTCCATTCCTGTTGGCACAGTGTAGAGAGGTCTCATTGCATTTTCCCACGTGACCCTGGAGGCTTAACCCAGCAAACGCTCTCCCACTTGGACCACTACGGATCTGCTGGATCTGCTGAGTATATGGGGAGAGGAGGCTGTGCAGTCCCAGCTGTACTTGAGCCATAGGAATTTTGATACCTACGGGCAGATTTCTCGAGGCTTGTGCAAAAAGGGCTATGATCAAGACAAGCTGCAGTGCAGAGTGAAGATAAAGCAGCTGTGGCAGGCATACTATAAGGTGAAGGAGGCAAAACGTCCCTCCAGTGCTGCATCTAAGCCCTGCTGGTTCTATAAAGAGCTGGACGCTATCCTCGGTGGCGACCCCATGTCTACCACCTAGAGTCCCGTGGATACTTCAGTGGGCCTGGAGGTGGCAGAAAGAGGACCTAACCTGGAGGATGAAGTCATTGATGAAGAGGTGGAGTTAGATGACAATGTGGAGTTCCCAGAGGGGTCCCCGGTAGGGCAGGCAGCCAGGAATTGTTCACCACTCTGAGGTGTCTAGCCAGTCTCAGCAGTGGCTCTCCGGTGAGCAAGAAGCAGGAGAGGAGATGCCTGGTAAGTGGCTGTGGTTTGTGGAGTGCGGACGTGGGTTCAGGGTATAGAAATGTACAAGGCTGGCTGTGTTTCTGTGTGCTGGACATTTCCCTGTGCAGCTAATCAGTATGGCAGAACAGGGTGTTGATGCATGCCAAGATCTCATGGGAATCCTCCAGAGAGATCTCCAGGAAAGTTTCCTGGAGTTACTGAGCAATCCTCTGCCAAAGGTTCCTTGGCAGAGCTGCTTTGTTCCTTCCCCCATTGTAGGAAACTTTCCCACACCATTCGGCAATCACTTGTGCAGGGACCAAAGCAGCACACAGGTGAGCAGCATAGGGACCAGGGCAGAAGCCACAAGTATGTAGTAGATGTACCCTCGGCAGTGAGATATCTGCTACAATGACCCCCGCCTGTGAAAAAGTGTGGGAGAATGTCAGAATTTTTTCCCTAGTTGGCTGCACTGGAACCCTCATAGAGTGCTCTTTTCCCCATGGCCCCCAGCCAACACTCACCATGCTTTGGGTGTTCGCCGAGACTGGTGCTTGCCAAGGGTCACTGAGAAAGTGATTTTTATGTTACCAAAGGTGTATTTTACTGAAATGTTTCAATGCTGTGCGTGAACTTAACAATCATGCTTCTGTCCGTTGTTCCTTGTGCTTCAGCAGAGGTGTCCTTGAGGAACAACCCGCACACACTGGCTGAGTGTCTTTGCCAGATAAGAAAGTACCCAAGACGGAGCAAAGAAGACATGTTCCAGGATGTACTTCACTTCTCCAATGCAGAGAAAAGGGAATCGAAGGAGTGGAGGGAAGCCGAAAGGCAGGACAGAAAAGAAAATCAGGAGTTTGTTAAGGACACTACTGAGCGGATGATTAAAGTCATGGAGGAGCAAACGCAGATGTTTACTGTTAAGAGCAAGGGGCAGGGAGTCTAGAGGCTCTGGTTTTTATCCCAGATTCTTCTACTGACTCATTGTTTGACCTTGAATAAGGCACTTTACTTTACTTCTTCGGGCTTTGTTTGCATAGAAGGCACAGCTCCCTCGGTGACGGGTGAAATAGCAACATGATCAGGATGATCACGAACCTCGTTGCCTCCAGAGCAACATATAAAATACGCTTCTTTCACCAGCCTGCCCACAAGAACAAACACCACATAAAACTGTTCACAGCAAACAAACAAAAAGTCCAGACTGGAATGGGGAGAAAAGAGAATAATCTCTCTGTACTGGTATACTTTATAATTTTGGGAAGCTTTCAGATACCAGAGTTATGGAACATACCAGAGCTTAGATAGACAGACAAACAGATGTAAACAAGCCTCCAAAACTTCTGCAATGCTTTGCTATAGCAATACTCAAAAAAGAATACAGCAAGTACAGGAACAGAAAACTTGGTAGGTAGCTGGGACAGACTTGACAGGCTCTTACTCCTCCACTCAGTGTTCTTATTTTCATGTGTTCTTATTTTCATATGTTTCTATCAGCTATACAACGACTTAATTGTGCTCCCACTGTACTCAATGGCAAATCTTCCATTGATTTCAGTGAGACCAGGATCATGCCCTTACTGAAAACAGCACTTCCTGCATACTAGAGATGTCAAAACTCATCTAAATCCTAATTAGCATTTCTATAATTTACAAAGGGTTTATGTCTTTAAAACCACAGGACACCTACTGTACCAACCGGCTCTAACTTTTGAAGTCTAAGCCAGTTATGAATTCACCCCCTGAAGGAGAACCCATAAAAGAAAGGAGTCTAAACAGCATTTAATCCTTGCCAGTCTTGCATTTGCTTTTCTAGGCTCCCAATGATCTGATTTTAAAAATCTTATTTTTTCCCACTACACCTCTACCCCGATATAACGCTGTCCTTGGGAGCCAAAAAAATCTTACCGCGTTATAGGTGAACTTGCTTTGATCCACCGGAGTGCGCAGCCCCCCATCTCCCCCCCCCCCCGGAGCGCTGCTTTACCACGTTATATCTGAATTCGTGTTATATCGGGTCGCATTATATCGGGGTAGAGGTGTATTAAAAAAAATTACCAATGCAGTGCTGTTATGCTGCACATCTGAGCGATTAACTGATCTGCACTAACACAGCACCTGAGCACCAAATTAAACAATAATAGGAACCATGGATTGCAAAAACCATACAAAATTGATCTTTTGTGGTACTACAACCTTATTTGGCATGAACCTCAGACATGCCATCTATATTGAATCAGACCATGAACATTTCTGTCTCAGAATAAGATAAAAACTATTGCACCACTTATTCTGCATGAGCACACAGCAATATACAACATTCTGCTGTTTTATTCTGGCCTCCCATGGTTTAGGTCTGCTCCACCTATTCAGTAGAATGGATTATCATGTACACAGTACCCCCTAGGTTAAGGCCAAAATGTTCAAACCCCCTAGGTTAAGGTCAAAATGGGTTCCTAAATTTAGTCACCTAAATCCAAATTTTAAACACCTAAACAAGAGTGATTTGATTTTCAGAAACCAATGACAGCTGGAGGTGTTCAGCACCTCAGAATATCTATCTGTTTTTATACAGGTGTCTAAATATGAACTTATATGTTTAACATTAGAAATCCAAATGTGAATATTTTGGTCTAAGTACCTATAAAGCCACTGGTATCCAAACTTACTTTCACCACCATGCAGTACAACTACCTTTGACTTGTTCTTGCTTAGAGATCAGAAAGGATTGGTATTTACAGCAATCGTATTACTTTGGGAACTAACAGTTGTTTTATGAACTGGTGATAATATGTTAGCTACTAAAGGACTCATGTCAATAGGAAATATTAAACATACGCACAAGTTACCAGCAAGTGTACATTTAAGCAGCACGGTAAACAAAATAAGCAAAGCACTTTGATATTTTAATAAAACACATTCATCTGTCAACAATTCTTGTTGGTCTAAAGGAAAAAAGATAAATAACAGTAAATTGTTGGGACAGCTATGGGAATACTCCAAGTAAAGAGGAAATTAACCTTCAAAGAGATCAGAACAAAATGCTTTACACCCTAGGCAGTATAGGGGGTTGATCCCCATTCAGTGTTTCTCTGCTAAAGGATCCTGGGATCAGGTTCAAAGGAGACATAAAATAAGGCAAAGTTGTTTTTCCAGAGAGGTTCTTATGGGATTGATCATCAAAAGATAGAGAGTACTTGGATAGTTTCTCTAATGGATGTACACAACAGGATTCCCTCTTTAATTACATTTGCCATTGAATTCAATATGGGTTGGACGCATTCAGTATATCTCACTGCGCCGCACAGGATTGGACCCCAAATGTAGAACCTACAATATGCTCATATGAAAAGGTCTGTTTATAGCCATGCATTTATGGAAGAACATTTTGGTCATGGGTACAGATGGAAAAAGAACCTACTTCCCCATTGGTTACCTAGGCTGTTAGTAGGTCTATAGGGAGCCCGCATGGCTTTAGCCAATGACAGCCCCCAATCCTGGTTATTAATTCTATTGTGTATGACAAACAAGATCTCCTCTGAACAGTTCTGACAAAACCACTCCAGCCTGAAAGCTGAAGTACATTTTTCTAATTCATTCAAGCTATGACCAGTTCAAAGTTCTTTCTATGGCATATGATCATGCCAATGCTACAAATGAAGAAAGAAAACAGATTAAAAAATAAAATACAAAAACTAAAAATGTTTGGAACAAGCAAGACTCATATGCAACTCTCATTGTTCTGCTGCATGCTGCAACCCAAACACACATGCCATCAATCATTGTCTCAATGCTATCTGTTGTGTCTTATGTAAATTGTAAGTTCCTCAGGGCAAGGACTGTGTCTTTTTTATTTTTTGTCAAGTTCCATACAGACCTATGGCACTGTATAAATACCAACAACACTGAAAAGGCATTGAGAAGTAACAAGATCATTTCCAGCATTAAAACAAACAGGATATGAAAAAAAGTTAAAAATCTGGAGTTATCCAAGTTAGGGATCCAGCCCAATGGTAGTAACTAGGAACATGGCAGATATAATCAGCCTCCCTGAATTCAATGTGTTTTTTAAAAATGTGGACTATGATTTGGACAAGGGACCATGAATGGGATATGCAGAAATTCACAGCAAGCCTCCAGAAACCTTTTTTCTGCTAAGAAAGTAGTAAATATTTTGTATCACCTGTTTGGCAAGATATTTAAGGTGAACACACTGGGTCATCTAAGCACCATTATAGATGATATTTTTTAGAGGAAACATAATATAGGGGAGGGGAAATCACCCTCCTGGAATGAACAGGCTTTTTACTTATTCTTCACAGTTTACTCTAGAGAAAATTTTCCCCCTGAAATTTCCACTGCAGGATTCAGCTCAAGTATCCCACTTTTCCTGTCTATCCATGTAACATACACAGAGCAGATTATGGAAGTAGAAATCTACTGTGCAAGATGGAGAACAGGAGAAGAAGACTTCACCAGTAACATTTAATTAAGAAGTTCTCAATTTTAAGAAATATACTCCTCTTGACCAAAGTGGTAACTTCTTTAACACAAATGGAGGTTATATATGTACATTAAGAGGCCCAAGACAGCTCCCATTAAACTCAATATGACACTTTCCATTGACTTTTAATGAGTGTTGGATTGGACCCCAAGAAAACATGATTTAATCTTTCCATCTATATAACTTCTACGGCCAAGATTTCCATACATGACTAGTGATTTTGGGTGCTTCAGAAATTGGGTGCCCACCTGGAGACAACCTTAAAGGGGCCTGATTTTCAGAAGATAGATGAAAATCAGGGTCCTTTTGAGGTATCTCCAACTTACTCTCAAAAATCAAGGCATCCAAAATTAATAGACACTTTTCAAAATCTTGTCCTACTTCTAAATTTCTCTCTCCTTCAGATCTTTCTCTGATTGTTGACTTTTAATTAGGTTCAGTGCATTTTCCCTCTTGCTCAAGCACATGTAGCAAAAGCCACATAAGGCCAGACTTCCAGCGACCTCAGTGAATTGAGATAAGACTGTTTTGACACCTTATCCAAGACATAATTTTGACAGCTGCTGCTAGAAATACACTGAATTCACATGAGCAAACTACATTTAAATAAAGTTGAGACAAACCCATTGCAGATATCCGGCTGTCTCTAGAATCTCCAGCATGCTGTGGTACAACAGTCCCCAGTAGTGTACCAGACACCATCCATAGCTGAAAGAATGCTTCAGATGCTAAAGCAATAAGACCCTAATACCTGGTGGATCCCAACATGCTCTTCAACAATACTGCCTTCAACACCACGCTTCTCCCAGGGCCCCAGCCACTCTTATTCTGTGACCCATTCCTCCTGCCATGGAATCTTCCCAAATGGCATAGATGTTGGAACTAGGGTTTGCTGGGGGTGCAGCAGCACCTCCTGTCTTAAAAAATATATATATATATGGAGATATACCTATCTCATAGAACTAGAAGGGACTCTGAAAGGTCATTGAGTCCAGCCCCCTGCCTTCACTAGCAGGACCAAGTATTGATTTTGCCCCAGATCCCTAAGTGGCCCCCTCAATAATTGAGCTCACAACCCTGGGCTTAACAGGCCAATGCTCAAACCACTGAGCTATCCCTCCCCCCACAAAGTAGTTTCCGTCATATACAGGATTTACAGTTTTGTTCAATGGCTTTCAGTATCCCCAAGATAAAAATTGTTCCAGCACCTCTGCCTACTGGTGACCTAATCCCTTCCTCAGCCCAAGTAAAATAGTAGAACACCACTCACCTTTGGCAATGCCCTCTACTGATTTATTGATACTCAGCCAATTCTTCACACCATAAAACAATGCTCTAATAAAACAGATAAGAGTTCATGTCTTCCAATATCTGGGCATAACTAGTAGGCCGTGAAAGGGGCAGCAGACGATTTGACAGCATGGGTTATGTTTGTAACTATGTTGTACAAGATCACTTTTCTCTAGGTACATTTGTGGGAGCTTTAATTTTTTTTTTTTTTATAAATTGACTTAAGTTAAGTGCCTCCAGATTTACACCAGGAGGAAAATCAGGCTCCATCTACATGTTAGATGTTATTTAATTCTGAGTACATTTCAACTTTGACCTTTGCACTCGAGGATAGAGTGAAAAATAAAAACCTACTTTATCTTACACAAACTGCTATGAGACATGACAGCAAATCTGTCAGCCTCATAACCCAACACCACATGTATCTGTCTTTCTTCACCATAAATTTCTGCTCAAGCAGCAGGAATATGACAGCTGTACCATGCACTGGCATACACACAACACTGAAACCTCTCCAGAGTGGTTTGATTAGGAAATGAGAGCTAGGCCAATCTCTCAGAGGGGGAAGAGGGGGCATAAGTAAGAAAGAAAAAAAAGCAACCACTGGATACACATTCTAAACAAGCCTTCTTAACAACAAATTCACATTCAAAAACACTGCAGATAAATATAAATAAGAAAAAAGCAACATAGTTTGCAGATTTGATCATCTATTGTTCCTCTGGTGTTGTGTTGCTTTATGACTTACAGCTAGCTAACAGGTTGACCACAGGTATGGCTATGTGGTCATTTGCTAATCTTTTTCCATTATATCAGGGGCGGGCAAACTTTTTGGCCCGAGGGCCGCATCAGGTTTTGGAAATTGTATGGAGGGCCTGTTAGGGGAGGCTGTGCCTCCCCAAACAACCAGGCGTGGCTTGGCCCCCGCCCCCTATCCTTCCCCTGCTTTTTGCCCCCTGACACACACACACCGGGACTCCTGCCCCATCCAACCCACCCTGTTCCCTGATGGCCCCCGCAGGACCCCTGCCCCATCCACCCACCCCTTCTCCCTGACCACCCCCGGAACCCCTGCCCCTGACTGCTCCCCGCTGCCCCATCCAACCCCCCCTCCTTCCTGACTGCCCCCTGGGAGCCCTGCACCCATTCAACCCCCCATTCCCCACCCTCTGACCGCCCCGACCCCTGACCACCACCCCAAACTCCTCTGCCCTCTATCCAACCCCCCTTGCTCCCTGCCCTCTTACCACGCTGCCTGGAGCACCGGTGGCTGGCGGTGCAGCTGTGGCTGGAGCCAGCCACGCCACCATGCAGCACAGACCACCGGGTCAGGCTGCAGCTCTGCAGCTGTGCTGCCCGGCTGCCCAGAGCATTGCACCGGCAGCGTGGTGCACTGAACCCAAGGGAGAGGGAAAACAGTGGGGAAGGGGCCAGGGGCTAGCCTCCCAAGTCAGGAGCTCAGGGGCCAGGCAGGAGGGTCCCACGGGCCAGATGTGGTCCTCGGGCCATAGTTTGTCCACCTCTGCATTATATACTTGTACCCAGTGATATTTTTAGAATATAAACTCAAACTGAACAATATCCAGGCATTTTTGGGGGTGGGGGAAAATACAAAGAATATAAATTCAGCATTTTTAACAGATTATGGATTCAGAGACATCCACAGGGCTGGCTCTCTGTATCATTTATAATATTTGTATCACAGTAATAGGCCCTGAGGCCCCATTGTGCTAAATGTACAACATGTATGAAGGCATGGTACCTGACCTGAAGAGCATGGTACCAGGTGCACAGGGCCCTGTGCTTTTCAGAGCCCTGCGTAGCCAGCACACCCTTCCACCCTGCATCCAGAACCTTCCCCGCCCACCCAAGACATCCACACCTTGAGAAATTAACTGTGGGGGGATCAACCCCACTTTAGTTTGTGTGACCTCTGCCTTCTATTTCTAGCACTCCTCTACCAAACCTCTTCTGTGATCCTTCCCACCCAGTAATCACACACTATCCCATAGCTTTTTGATGACAAGTGTTTCTGATTCCCCCAAATCCCCCAAGATGCTGAACCTTCTCTTCTTATATGTACTACACAGCGCATGAGCTTCCCCCATGCCTTCATTTTCCTCACAGGGCTCTCCTCATCTTTAAAACTATTAATATTTGAGAACATTTGCAGACAACAGCAGTCTATAGGAAAGAATGAGGTGGAAGGATAGGGTGCATACAGGGCATCATAGTGGCCTAATGACAATCTGGACCTTCTCCATTCCAAGGAGCAGCCTTTCCATGTTTTAAAGAGAATTCATTTTCTAAGGCTTCAAGGAGTTTGCCGTGCTTGAATCACTGAGTCAAAGATTTACTCCGTGTATGTTTTGAGTGTACATGGGTAGGGTCCATGAGCCAAGCTCACCCAAAGTAATGTAAGCCAATACAAGTCCAGTGATAATAATAGTTTTTGTTTTCATCAACATTTTGTCGGAGGTGGGGGGAAATTTTCTTACCAGCTCCATCGAGTTGTTCTATGTATAGGGACAGTATGGATAAGGGCATGGGAATGGGTCAAAGAAACATCAAGGCTGGTATTGTTGGAAGACCCCCCTGGGCTGGTGATGGTATATGGAGAGAAATTAAGTTAAAAATATAGGTCAGCCCTAAATGATGATGAGTCTTGACAGTGAGGATGAGGAGCTTGAACCTGATAGGCAGTGTAATGAAGAGTAAGTGAGGGGTTTGAAGAGATGATGGTTAGTTGAACAGGCGAGAAAGATGATTTTCATGGAAGCATTTTGGACAACTGGAAAGACAAGGTGAATAGGCACAAGACCAGAAAAGGGGAGGATGCAATAGCGGAGGAGGAAAAATTAGGGTGTGGACAACAGATTTAGCCATCAGGATGGAAAAGAAGGAGTTGAATTTAAATCTTGTGAGAGAAGAAGAAACGCAGTATGTCACCAGCTGATGTGGGAAGAGGGGAGAAGCCAAAGACTAAGGGCTGAATTCCATTGAGATCCTCCTGTAAAAAAGACACCTCTTTCCTGCAGGGATGTAATTTTAAGATTCCAGGACTGTGTGTGGATTAATTTCCCACTCAGCACATGTGTGTGTGCGATGCACACGTGCACCCCTCAAGCAGCAGGACCTGAGCTAAGAAGATACACACCAGTTGTGAAATTTGCTTTAATTTCAACCAGTTTCCATGTTATTGTCAATTCTGATGGCTAGTGAAGCCCAATTCTCCTCTGCCCTGCCCCTTGAGTCATCACTTACACCTGATCAGAATGGCAGCATTTCACATCCACATTGCACAGGTGTAAATGACCACACAAATTGCAAGGCAATGGAGAATCAGGCCTTTGTTTATAGATGGTTGTCAACACATGATTATAGAATTTCGTGTGTGTGTGTGTGTGTGTGTATTATAAGTACTTGTTGATTGATTTTTCCCTTGTATGAATAATGCTTATTGACAGAATCATTCAGTTTAAATGATTTTTTTTAAAAGACAAAAAAAAAACAGGCTGATGGTTTGAAAAATGAAAGACATTGCCTTTTTTGTGTGAAGGACAAGTATATAATGTATTTGGTGACCCAGAAAAATATACTGCATCTCCCAGCTCTGTTCATTACAAGTATATGTCAAGAGAGCTAAAACAAAAAGTGAGAGGTTGAGCTTTTGCTTCAGTCAGCTAGAGCCAGGGAAGCACAAAAGTCACGTTCTGAATGCATTTGGAAATAAACATTGACAAGGGAAAGTCATTTTTAGTCAGATATCATCAACTTGGGGACTAGACAGCATGAAGCTGTCAAACAGGGTTATAAATATACCTGCATCTTGCATTAGATCAGATTGCTAGGAGTGGAAAGATTGGCCCTAGCTTTCTTGGTGCACCCTATTCAATTGCTCCCTGCTCCCTTCTTCTCACCAACACACCTAGCTTAACATTCCACCTAATTTTCTGTGCCATTCCTTCTGCCAAGCAGGTATCTTTGTTGATGTTCAGTTGTTTGCAGTGAGAGCCTCTGCTCCCAAATGTGCCGTACTTCATGCCAGCTGCAGTAATGACTTAAAGGAAGTGCAATGTTAGCCAGAACGAAGGATTCTGGGGTGGAGTTGAATCACAGAGGCATCCTATGCAGATGATGGAGGAGAAGCAAGGACACCCTATGCCCTTGAGAGGGGAAAAAGGGAGAGAAGACACTGCAGCTACAGGAAAGAAGTTTGGGACTGTCCTGCTGGTGAGTGGCACAGAAGTCCCATTTTAGGTCATTGCCCTGTAAGATGTGACAAGCTAGGCAGTCACCAGCATAGTCTTTTTCTAAGGCTGCCCAAAAAGGAAATTAACTTTAACAGTCCTTTTCAATGGGCCTGATTCTGCTCTCACACACTCTGATATTAATCCAGCATAAATGAATGTCCCTGAAGTAGGCAGATTTAGAGAAGTGTAAAATCAGCGTGAGATCAGTATCAGGCATATGTTTTTATAGTGGATGTTTAGGCAAACATATCAACCTGCAAATACCCCTAAAACAGGATTATGGGCTGTTTTTACACTATTGTTGTTGAGCTAAATCCTGATGGTCTTTACCCAATTTATACCTAAGGCCAGAAAATGTCAGCCCTTTATGAGAGCATAAAAAGGATGAGGACCCTTCCCTTCTTTAACAGCCCTTTAAGGGATGGTCACAAATACAATTCCTGTGTATGGAGGAGCACAGGGATTGCTGATTGTGTGTACTTACTGGGCACAATGCACCCCAAGAGTGCTAGTAGGGAACAGGTCCTTGCCGCAGGCTGAGTTGGGCAGACCAGGAGAGCAAGCTGCACCATTCTGATCCCTGATGCACCCTGAGCACTGGTGAACTTTGGAAGGGACTGCCCCTCCCAGAGGATCTCTTAAGTGAAGTCCTTCTCCAAGCTCCCCATGAAGCAAATGTGCCCACGCAGCCCCCTACTGAGGCCATTGCTATTAGTGACTATCTGGCCTTTATGTTTCACCCAGCTCTTCCTTAAACAAAGTCCCATTAAATGAGTGGCACTGATTTGTCTAAGCAAGGAAGGGTAAATTCTACTGTCACTCACAGGTATGTACATATGTGAAGCAAGTCCACTGACTCCAGCTTTATACCAGCATAATCGAGGGCAGGATTTGGCCTGGGATGCGTAAGAGTCTCCAAGCTCTGGCCCATTAATATTGCCATATACCATGTTGTGGTGCACTGTTCCAGCAGCATAAAGCGGCTGGAAAGCCATTGAATCAGGCCAAATGAAAGTCTCCCACTGTGAAGGAATCCCTGGATGGTTTGAGCTGGTACAACTTGCCCTAAAACAACCCCCTTCTTACTCCAATAGGGAGTGTATCGGGGACATGGCCAGAGCAGTGCTGCAACCCAGCAATCCTAAATGTGGAATTGTTCTTTGATAGCCAGTGTAGCAGGGTGCAGTTTAGAGAAACCCTGAGGCTCCTCTACATTATCCATGGACAAAACCAGCCTCTATTCTTCATGCAGGGCTGCAACTTCAGGCACATTTGAGTGATCAGGCTGTAAGAAAACATCCCACATGTTGCAACATTTGAACTTCGATGATCAAATACCACGCCTGAAAGAATCACCTGGCTTGCACTTCTTGTTCTTGCTATATGACCTTCTCACTTATAAACTGGGAGAAGTGTCTAAACCAAGTGTCAGGTAGGCTCTCTGAACTCGTCCGCAATGAACGCTTTTTAAGAATCATTAGTAACACAAGCACTTTGCACTGTGACTGGGCCACTTGAACATGACAAAAGTGCGTTATGGATTGCAGGCCAAAAATATATATGTCAAATCACATTCAGTTTCA
Source organism: Trachemys scripta elegans (assembly GCF_013100865.1). Classification (NCBI taxonomy): domain Eukaryota; kingdom Metazoa; phylum Chordata; order Testudines; family Emydidae; genus Trachemys; species Trachemys scripta. The sequence goes on along the minus strand of NC_048308.1, from coordinate 10,300,471 downwards.
CAGATGCTGTAAACTGATAGTTCTACCAAATATCAGAGCATCATTTAAAAGGGATACAACCAGGCTTCAGATTCTATAAACCTTTCATGCCAGTGTCTCCTGATCGTACTAGGAAGTTTTGTTTTCAACTCAAACTCTCCAGCTCAGGGTAGTTAAGAAAGCCCTATTAGTATCACTCCCACACATAAACAGAATCATACATATTCATGCAGATAGCCCAGGGCGCTGGTGCACAGCTTTGTTTATTTTCAGGACCTGAACTAAGAGCAGTGTGTGTTTGTTTCAATTAACTTAGAGCCAGAGAAATGAATTTTAAAACAGAAACATACTGAAATAGCCATGAAGATCGCTGGATAAAGAAAATGCTATTTTTAAATAATAAGCATCATTTGGGGCCAGCTCATCAATTGCACCAGGGCAATGCTCAGCACAGCCTAGTGGTGGAAAGGAAACAAAGGTGGCATTATAACATCTTTTTGCCCACACACTTAGGCTAGGCCTACACTACCCGCCTGAATCGGCGGGTAGAAATCAATCTCTCGGGGACCGAATTATCGTGTCTCGTCAGGACGCGACAATCGATCCCCGAATCGACGCGCTTACTCCACCAGCGGAGGTAGGAGTAAGCGCCGTCGACGGGGAGCCGTGGAGGTCAATTTTGGTGCCATCCTCACAGCGGGGTAAGTCGGCTCCGATACGTCGAATTCGGCTACGCTATTCGCGTAGCTGAATTTGCGTATCTTAAATCGACCCCACCTTGTAGTGAAGACCTGCCCCTAGATCCTGAGGCCCAATAGAGGCTGATTCAATTTACAACAACCTTAGAGTTTTTTCATACCAAGTTCAGCTGCAACAGCCCTCAAGAAGCCATTCCATTCGGAAATGCTTGGAGCACAACAGTGCTCCTGCCACACCCCTACCATGCTCCCTACCCAGGAGAGTGGCAGATTAGGGCAAGTGACATCAGGTTGAAGCCAGCCAGATCTCCTGGCTTTCCAGCTGCTTTGCACTGCAGAAACAGTGATTTGGCCCTATATATTTGCTTCAATATTTTCGCTCCAGAAGTTGAAGTGTTCCAGGCTGCTGACTCAATTTTCTTTTCTCTTATGTTGGTTTGCACCAGACTAACTCTATTGACTTTAATGGAATTACACATGATTTATACCAGTATTAGTGATAGAACAATAAGACACTGAAAATTTTATCCAAGTACCTCTAAGCATTCATTCATGCTCATAACACAGTTTGGCTATTAACATACCCAGTTTACAGATGGGTAAAGTAAAATATACAAAGATCAAGCCATAAATTGTTTCAGTACAAGGGAGACCAGCTGCACATAGCAGAGGAAACTGCAGAATTGCCCCAATCCAGAAACTCGGGAGGCAGTGTGCCTCAATGAGCAGGTTGATAGAGTAATTGTGCTCCCCATCTCAGACTGGGTGCAGCATAATTTCCATCTGAAGGCATAACTAAATCCCATCCTGACCTCTTTGAGAAGCTACTGCTGGTGGGAGTGAAGTCTGTTTTCACCCTACCCTTCTTGTTCACTTCAAGAGTCAATCAGAATTTTGCCCAAGGTCACATTGTGAGTCAGTGGCAGACCTAGTGAAAGAACCCCAGTGTCCCAACTCCCAGTCTCCTTCTTTAACATACCTTAACAGTCCCCGGGTAACATACACAGATTCCAAGGCCAGAAGGGAGCACGGTGATCCTCTAGTCTTATCTACTGTATAACACAGGCTACATTCTGCTACCACCTTGATGTGTGATCTTGGGTATGTGCTTCTGCCAGTTTACCTATCCCACAAGGGTGTGTGATTAGGATTAATAAATTCAGCTTGATAAAACATAGTGAGATCCAAAGATGAAAGACACTCTAAGTGCAAAGATATCAACTAATTGTTTTATTTTTAATGCACAAGATTCAGCAGTGCGGAGTATGTTCTGGGACATTTTGCAGTACTAATCTATGCAGCTTCATTCAAAAGACTGAGCAGAGCAAAGTAGCTGCACAGAGACCTCATCTTAAAAGTATTCCTCTGACTCTCAGCCAAAACCATTTTATCTCTGTAAGCAATCCTTACACATTGCAGAATACATTCAGTGCTTTCATTACTAAATTACTCTTTAAGAGTTCACCAGGTAATTGAAGTTCCAAATGTCTTAGAATGGTTTGGCAACACTGAGTTTCCTTAATGGATTTGCTATCCAAGAACTCTAGAGGAAATAAAAGTCAACTGGATACTAAATATATATCCTACAATAAAATGGATTCAAATTACATTAAGAAGCTGGCTTAATCCCACAAAAAAGGAAAAATTCAGAATCAAGAGTAAAGTTGTGCTTGAAGAGAGGGCTTCCATTCAGGTGAAGGTTCAGTTAAAACTCAAGGGCAAAAAGTCATAGGGAAGGATTTTCAAAAGACCTCAGTGATGGCCTAAATCTGATATCATTAAACTCAATGGGAGGCTTACCATCAACTTCGATGGAAGCATAATTAGGCCAACACTGAAGGCTTCTGAAAATCCCATATATTTCTGAACTATTAGTAACACCTTAATTTACTTAAAATGGAGACGCTAATATCTTTTCATTAGTTATATGTTTGTGTACTTTTTGCACTTGTTTCATCTGAAAACAAGGAAAATAAAGGGGGGAGGGATAGCTCAGTGGTTTGAGCATTGGCCTGCTAAACCCAGAATTGTAAGCTCAATCCTTGAGGGGGGGTCACTTAGGGATCTGGGGCAAATTAGTACTTGGCTAGTACCTGCTAGTAAAGGCAGAGGGCTGGACTCAATGACCTTTCAGGGTCCCTTCCAGTTCTATGAGATGGGTATATCTCCATATATTAAAGGACCTAGTTCTGCTACCATGTGCAGCATAATTCCATTGACTTCAATAGAATTACTCCTGATTTACATCACTCTAAATGAGATCAAATGACAGTCAATTTCATTTCTGAGTGTGGTTAGCCTCTAGTCAATTTCATTTTCAGGTTGTCCTGAACCAGCAAGATGATGCTATTGGATTAGTAATGCAGTGGCATGTTTATGTTTTTTTTAAAGTCACAGAAACATTGATTTTTAGTTTTTAAAAAGCTTATTAAAAAAAGTCATATCTGACCTGATAATGTCCCCTATTATACTGAGGCTTTTCATGATTTTGCTTACTGTGTTTACCAGTTATGTCATATTTACATTCATAAGCATATTTGCATAAAGCATTATGGGGTACAACATCACAATCAGACTATTATGTATTGCAGGCAGAGAATATGAAGAGCTCAGGTGCACCAGTGCCCAAGGCCTCTGCAATGGCATGAAAATAATTAAGGAACTATATCCTGATAATCCTGGCAAGTGACCTACACCCACATGCTGCAGAGGAAGGCAAAAAACCCAAAGGTCACTCTGATCATCATATGTGGTATCAGGAAGGAATTTTCCCCTAGGTCAGATTTAGTTATATCCTGAGCATGTGAGCAAGAACCAACCAGCCAAGCACTGGAGAGGGAAGACTTGGTGCTGCCTTAGAGCCCACCGTATCTAGTGTCCCATCTCCAGCTGTGGACATCTCTGGTGCCTCAGAGGAAAGAGATTAAAAAAAAAAAACCTTCCCAGAATACACTGGAGAGAGAAAAAATCCCTTCCTGACCCCTGCAGGTGGCCATCTGAAACCCTGACATCTTTGCTATTAGGAAAGACAAAAACCAGAAGTGAGCCCCTGGGTTCTTGAGCCCTGCCTCCTACCATCACAAGCAACCCATCATACAATTGCACTCATAAATTTGTCCTCTCTCAAAGCTAATTAAGTCACTTGCTCTCACAGCTCCTATTGGAAGGCTGTTCCAGAACTTCACCCCTCTAATGGTAGAAGCCGCCTTCTAGTTTCCAGCCTGAATTTGTTAATGACCAATTTATATCCATTTGTTCTTTGCCAACATTGTCCTTCAGCTTCACTAGCTCTTCACCCTCCCTGGTATTCCCCCTAATCTATTTATAGAGAGCAATCATATTCTCTCTCTGCACCATTTTTTTTTTCTGGACTAAACAAGCCAGGCTCCCCTCATAAGATAGGCCCTTCAGTCTCCTAACCATCCTAGTAACTCTTCTCTGCACATATTCCAGTTTAAAATTCATCTTTCTTAAACATGGGAGACCAGAACTGCACACAGAATTCCAAATGTGGTCTTATGGTGCCTTTTACAATGGCTTTAATACTTCTCTATCTCTACTGGAAATGTCTCGCCTGATACATGCTAAGATTGCATTTGCCTTTTTTCACAGCCACATCACTGATGGCACATAGTCATGAAATTAACCCACATACCTAGATCTCTCTCCTCCTGTTGCTTCTAACTAATGAGCCCCCATCATGTAGAAGAAACTTTTATTGTTAGACCCTAAGTGCACTTGCATTACTAAATTTAATTACGTTTCTGTCACTCCAGTCTTCAAGGTCATCCAGATCTTCCTGTATAATTTTCAATCCTCCAGAGATGCATCCCCCCTTTATATCATCAGCAAATTTAATTAGTTCACTCCTAGTTTTTGTGCCAAGGTCATTAATAAAAATATTCAATATGATTTGTCCCAACATTGATCCTAAAGAAACTGCACTAGTAACCTCCGTCCAGGTTGATAATTCACCTTTTAGCACAACCTATTGCTTTCTCCCTTTTAGCCAGTTCCTTAGCCACCTTATAATGCTTGGAAATGAGGCATGAAAGGAGGTACTTGCCCAACATCCTCCAGCAGAGGCAGGGGAAATAGAACCCAGACCCTTGCACTATCCACTAGACCACACTGCCTCTTTTACAGTGTGAAGATTAATTTGATGTTTGTAAAGAACTTTGAAACAGCAGAGTACTTAATAATATCATTATTCAGAGCCCATCTTCTCCTTTTTGTTCCTGCAGAGAAGCCATAATGTCAGATTTTTAAAATCACAATCTATGAAAAGAGACTGCTAGCAAATGCAGGATTATGGTTTCGCTGCAGGATCCAGCAGCAGGAGAAGGTGGGCGATGATGAAGAGCACTCCTAGTGTAACACGAATCTGTGCAATAACAAGGAAACATGAAAAGAAGAACAGGAGTACTTGTGGCACCTTAGAGACTAACAAATTTAATTTGTTAGTCTCTAAGGTGCCACAAGTACTCCTGTTCTTCTTTTTGCGGATACAGACTAACACGGCTGTTACTCTGAAAGGAAACATGGAACATCAGCTAGGGCTTTGCTTTTCAGATAAGTGATCTCCTTTCTTTGATTTCTTAGTGCAAAAATCCTCCTTCATCTCAATGGCTTGATTATTGCAACCAGGGGAGACCTTAGTCTAGGCTGATGCTATAGCTAACGGGTAGACCAGGGGAAGCTGTAGGCAAAGGCTAAGTAGGCCACCAATCATTCACCTGCAGGATGCTATTCTCTTGCAGGGGCTTCTTCTGCCCAGCTGGTCTCCCCCACCCCATCCCCAAAATCCAAAAAGGTGTGTTTGTTTCTGCTCAGTTGTGTGCAATATGGGTCTCTCTCTGACACACCCCTTGATCTTCTGCATTTTCCGTTGAGGTATCTCCTTTGCAGCAATGCTGCTACTGGTGCAAACACTTGTGTGGCGTATTTTAGGAACTAAAAATGTTGACTGTAGAAAAGCATGCAGAAACAGGGGTCCTATTTTGTTGGAACAACAATAAGCATTTACAAATGTTATCAACTGAATCATCCTCCTGTGAGGTAGGCCAGAATTATAGTGTTACACCAGTTTGGCTGAATGAGGCACTGAGATATTAGGTGACTTGCTCAAAGTCACACACTAGGTCAGGGGCAAAGATGGGACTGCAACTCACAAGTGCCTGCTGTCTAGTCTTACACTTAATTCACTACCCCACATTGGCTCCCCAGTCGGAAAATCAGAGAAAAAGATATAGAGGAGAAATGACACAGCAGGAAGACTAGCTTGTTATGTCCCACCTACTGGTTGAGCAGCTACAGGGTAGCCCTATTTAGAAAAGTTGGACATGCACAAGTCCATGGGGCCAGATGCACTGCATCCGAGGGTGCTGAGGGAGTTGGCTGATGTGATTGCAGAGCCATTGACCATTATCTTTGAAAACTTGTGGCGATCAGGGAGGTCTTGGACAATTGGAAAAAGGCAAATATACAGGGCTGGCTCCAGGCACCAGTGAAGGAAGCAGGTGGTTGGGGCAGCCAATGGAAAGGAGTGGCACATCCGGGTCTTCGGCGGCGGGTCCCTCAGTCCCTCTCAGAGCGAAGGACCCACCACCGAATTGCCACCGAAGAATGAAGCAGTGCAGTAGAGCTGCCACTGAAGTGCCGCTGATCGCGGCTTTATCTTTTTTTTTTTCTCACTTCACCGGTTAGGGCAGCAAAAAAGCTGGAGCTGGCCCTGCAAATATAGTGCCCATCTTTAAAAAAGGGATGCAGGAGAATTCGGGGAACTACAGACCAATCAGCCTCACCTCAGTCCCCGGAAAAATCATGGAGCAGGTCCTCAAGGAATCCATTTTGAAGCACTTGGGGGAGAGGAAGGTGATCAGGAACAGTCAACATGGATTCCAAGGGCAAGTCATGCCTGACCATCATGATTGCCTTCTATGATGAGATAACTGGCTCTGTGGATATGGGGAAAGCGGTGGATGTGATATATCTTGATTTTAGCAAAGCTTTTGATATGGTCTCCCACAGCATTCTTGCTAGCCAGTTAAAGAAGTATGGGCTGGATGAATGGACTATAAGGTAGCTAGAAAGCTAGCTAGATCATTGGGCTCAACATGTGGTGATCAATGGCTCAATATCTAGTTGGCAGCTGGTATCAAGAGGAGTGCACCAGGAGTCGGTCCCGGGACCGGTTTTGTTCAACATTTCATTAATGATCTGGATGATGGATGGATGGATTGCACCCTTATCAAGTTCGTGCATGACACTAAGCTGTGGGGAGAGGTAGATACACTGGAGGATAGGGATAGGGTCCAGAGTGACCTAGACAAATTGGAGGATTGGGCAAAAGAAATCTGATGAGGTTCAGCAAGGACAAGTGCAGAGTCCTGCCCTTAGGACGGAAGAATCCCATGCCCTGCTACAGGCTGGGGACCGACTGGCTAAGCGGCAGTTGTGCAGAAAAGGACCTGGGGATTACAGTGGATGAGAAGCTGGATACGAGTCAACAGTGTGCCCTTGTTGCCAAGAAGGCTAACGGCATATTGGGCTGCATTAGTAGGAGCATTGCCAGCAGATCGAGGGAAGTGATTATTCCCCTCTATTCAGCACAGGTGAGGTCACAAGTGGAGTATTGCATCCAGTTTTGGGTCCCCCACTACAAAAAGGATGTGGACAAATTGGAGAGAGTCCAGCAGAGGGCAACGAAAATGATTAGGGGGCTGAGGCACATGACTTATGAGGAGAGGCCGAGGGAAAAGGGCTTATTTAGTCTGCAGAAGAAAAGAGTGAGGGGGGATTTGATAGCAGCCTTCAACTACCTGAAGGGGGGTTCCAAAAAGGATGAAGCTAGGCTGTTCTCAGTGGTGGCAGATGACAAAACAAGGAGCAATGGTCTCAAGTTGCAGTGGGGGAGGTCTAGGTTGGTGTAGTAGGTCCTAGCCGGGGCTCGACCCTTCCGGGCAGGAGGGGAGCCACACCGACTCACTACTGTGGGAACAAGCAGTCAGTTAGTCCCGAAACTCCGGCTCTTTGGTGCAGAGTCGGAGCAACCACAGTCAAAGCTCAAGAGCCCAGGCCCTGGATCAGGGCGGGGCAAACACAGCTAGCTCAGACCCTTGCTTGCAGGGGCTGAGCGGGCAACTAGTTCAACGCCCGGGCCCTGGGTCAGGGCGGGGCAAACACAGTTAGCTCAGACCCTTGCTTGCAGGGGCTGAGCGAGCAAACAGTTCAAAGCCCAGGCCCTGGATCAGGGCGGGGCAAACAGTTAGGCTCAGGCCCTTGTTGCAGGGGCTGAGCGAGCAAGCAGTTCAGAGTCCAGGCCCTGGATCAGGGCGGGGCAAACACAGGTAAGCTCAGGCCCTTGTTGGCAGGGGCTGAGCGAGCAAGCAGTTCAGAGCCCAGGCCCTGGATCAGGGCGGGGCAAACACAGGTAGGCTCAGGCCCTTGTTGCAGGGGCTGAGCGAGCAAATAGTTCAAAGCCCAGGCTTCTGTAGCCGAGCGTTGGGTGAGGGGGAAGCCTGCCACCCGTGCGGAGGGTGGCAGGGGGGAACGCAGGCCCACCCACTCCACTGCGTTCCAGCCCGGGGCCCTAACAGCGGTTGCTGCCGCTGCTGGTCAGTGGGGTATCCAGACCGCAACACACTGACATAGGCTCACACTCAGTTGCAGCCGGACCGGGGTCGGCTACCCCCGGGCTACTTCCGTGATCCCCCTCACAGCCTACCTCGGTCGTTGCGCCGGGATCGGGCCAGTCCACCTGCATGGGTTCCTCTCTGCCCGGGCTCGGCGGCAAGTCTGGTAGCTCTGCCGGGAAGTCCGGCCAATGGTCCTCAGGCGGCTCCTCTGGATAGCAGCAGGGGCGAAGGGGTTCGGGTCCAGTCTCACCCTCAGGGTTAGTGGGGTTCGGTTCCCAGGGGTTCTCCCAGTAGCGGGCGTGAACGGGCTCTGGCGGCTCCTCCTCGTAGCGGGCCCGGGGTAGCTCAGGCCAGCTAGGGTCTTCGACGGTCTCCTGGCCGGGAGCTCCCGGCCGCACGTCTGCTCCCTGTGGTGGCTGGCCGCCGACTGAGCTCTGGCGGCCGGCCTTTATACTTCCTGTCCCGCCCCTTGACTTCCGGGGGGCGGGGACAGGGGGTGGTGGTCCCACCCACTCTGGTGCCGGCACGTGGGCTCCCTCTTCTGGGCAGGAGGGGAGCCACACCGACTCACTACAGTTGGATATTAGGAAAAAATATTTCACAGGGAGGGTGGTGTAGCACTGGAGTGGGTTGCCTAGGGAGGTGGTGGAATCTCCATCCTTAAAGGTTTTTAAGGCCCGGCTTGACAATGCCTTAGCTGGGATGATTTAGTTGGTGGTGGTTCTGCTTTGAGCAGGGGGTTGGACTAGATGACCAGCTGAGTCTCTTCGAACCCTAATCTTATATGATTCTATACTAGGATTGCAAGGACTTCAAGAACTAGCACCACTATTGGTATCAGCCTCTCCTGAGTGGCTGGGAAGAGATCAGATCTATTGTGCCAATAAGAAGTTTTTTTTGTTTGCTGGCAATTCCAAAAACAAAAAAGGGGGGGGGGGACCGCAAAATATTTTTTTTAATTTTCAGCAAATCAGAAAGGTTTTAAAAATTTTCATTTGGGTTGGCCGGTAGGTTTTGTTTCAACAAAATTTGTTTCATTTCAATTTCATCCATTTAAAAATGTTTGTTATTGTTTAATACAGTCAAAGGAAAATTTGAAATGGAATGTGGTTTCAAATTTAAAACATCAAAATTTTGAAAATGTCAAAGGAAACATTTAGGTTAGTTAGTTTGTTTATTTGTTTGTTTCTAGGGTTTTCTTTGCCGAAACAATTCAAGGAATCCAACATAAATTTGAGAAACGTTTCAGTGTCACTGAATCTGCCTTTTTTGCCAAAAAAGATTTAGACAAAAAAAAATTTACTCAGCTCAATTTGGTCCTGGGTAACTGGGCGCAGAGTTGAGCAGATCCTGCACCCGATAAAAGGTTAGTGTAGCAGCTGTGCTCATCCTGCTCTCCCTCAAGCTCTAGACATTGGGACAATGCACTTCCACATTATTTCCAGTGAAAACTTGTGCTTTCAACTCTGAAGCTGGTTAGTTATAGAATAGGAATCAATTCACTCACCACTGAAATGCTGCCCCTGGGGGCAGGGGGAATTTAGCAGCTGTTTAACCATGCAAAACAACATTACACAGCAGTTTAGGATAAAAACAGAAGAATTAAATCCACAGAGGGAATTTAGGCTGTAGAATAGAATTCCCTAAATTGGATTATAGCCAGCACACCGGGGCTCCAAAAATGCTAAGGGACCTAGTTATACCCAGGAGTTAGGACATCACTTTTAGCTGTCCTTCAAAAGGCTGCACTTACAGTAACAGCATCCCCTAAGCCAGCACTTCAGTTCACTACTTACTCAAAGGAAAGACTGACACCTACGGAATCACCAGCATCATTTCTAAAAGAACCAAGGTGCCACAAGTACTCTTGTTCTTTTTGCGGATACAGACTAACACGGCTGCTACTCTGAAACCTGCAAGATGTCTTTGGAGATCTTCCATCCAAATAAAGACCAAGACCAAGACCAAACATGTTTAGGTTCAGTGTTCTGATAGGATCACAGCACTGACGACTGCGTTCATGTCAAGTCTTAAACTTAAGCATTAACCTATTTTTTTACATATCTAACTGCAAAAATGCCTTTTAATTTTATTGGGACAGGCAAATATCTATCTCATAGTTGCATAACTCAAAGCATCTGACCCAATTTTGTTACAATTTTCCAATCATCTTTGGGCTGAAACTAAGCTTGAGTAACTTCAGCTCAATAGGAACATTTCTGAGACAGTTTTGAGAGAGAAAATATAAAGTTTTAAGGTCCAATCTCTCAACATGCTGAACACCTCATGCAAGGTGCTCGGAGCCTAATCCAAAGCACACTGAAGTCAACTGAAAGATGCCCAGTTCACTGCAATGGGAGCTGGATCAGGACCTTTAACACACTTATCCCCAGTAGACTTACAGTACTGACATTGGGAGCACTCAGCACCTTTCAGGACCAGGATCTTGCAATAGAGTGGTTCTTTCAACCCACATTTAAAGTACCAACAATTGTGACATCTGGGAGAGAAGGATGGGTGTTTCATGGTGATGTTTCAAGATCTTTAGTGACTAATCATCTCATGTTCTATACCAGGCTGGCCAAACTTACTGGCCCTCTGAGCCGCATATGACAATCTTCAGAAGTTCGAGAGCTGGGGCACACCTGCCAGGAGCTGGGGCTCGGGGCTTCAGCCCCCTCCTGCTGAAGCCCCGAGTCCTGGCAGATGCATCCCACAGGGCTGAAGCCCCGAGACTCCCCTCCCCACAGAGCAGCTACCCCATCACCCCACTGCAATGCAGAGCTCCTGAGCTCCCCCACTCAATCTGGTAGGCGGAGAATGGGGATAACTTGTGGGGCTTGCAAGCCACACTTTAACGGTAAAAGTGCCACATGTGGCTCACGAGCCACAATTTGGCCACCCTTGTTCTATATAGTTCATTCTGCTTTTAAATAACGACAGGCCCCTTTGTTCATGGTGGAGTTTTAAGACAGTTTTATAGAAAGTCAAATTAAAAATGTTAAAATACCAGGATAAGTCACTGAAGAACACTTCTTAAAAACAAGCTAACAGAGATTCCAGATTTTTGTTTCCTTGGGGAAAATGGGATAGCCAAGAAGCCCTTTTGGGATCTTAGAAACACATTTTTACTTTTTCAGCCAAACCTCTGTAGCTCACCATAACTAGTGCACAGGATGAGCAAGATCTTTGATGACACTGGGGGAAATAATTTGGCACCGTCTGATATGTTGTTGGAATGTTTTTCTGCAGTTCCAGGTGAAGACTGAGTCTTGAAGTTGTATGTTTCCACAAAGCATCTGGAATTGTAATGATGAAAAATGGCATTCCTGTGGACTCAGGCTGCAGCACAAAGTTCAGCATGTGCCCAAGTCCAGTTCAAATCAGGTCGTAAAATCTAATTCCTGAAAATAAATTTTTAAAAATAGATTGCTACAATTGGCTTCCTCTGAAACTTAACTGATTCAGGCTGCTGACTGATCTACTGTTCGGAATACATCCACAAACGTTTCTCTAACTAAAAGGAAAAATAATGTCTTGGGAAACTTTAATTCAGTTCCTGATATGGCCGTCATCTCAGAAACACACACATATATGTAAGACCAAAAAGGGACAGATCATAGGAGATACTTTTAGAAGTCTTTAGCTCCAGATTTTAACATACCTGCATATTAGATAAAGGAGGAGCTTAGTCTTCTTTGTTAACTACACCCCCACACTATCATGCCTCCTACTTAAATACAGCTAGATTGCATTCTGTACTGTCCCATAAGAACTGTTAGTCTCAGGGTTTTTAGCTTAGTGTGGATAAAAGTTCCATGTTTTGTTTGTTTGATGTTGTTTTCTGTGATCTCAATAGTGCATGAATGAGAGCCAGTTTGGGTGCACTGAGGGCAAAGACAGAGGGACCTGCAAGGCATGCTGGAACTCCGCAGAAGACACTCGGTTGAGTTCTGCAGGGACAGGCCCCAGGCAGATTCAGGGACAGCAGAGAACGGAGCCAGGGAGCAGCCATGCCCCCAAAGTATGCTCCCCTCCAAACCTTGCAGGTACTTAAGTATATATGGGACTGGAAATTCATTCTGCTCCAAACATCATTAAATCCCACAGAGTCCTCTCCATGTCTGCAGTTATGCTGGGTTGGGGGGAAAGCAACCCATGAAAACCAGGTTGCTAGGGAGATGGGGCAGCAGGGTTAGATGGAGGGGCTGTGGAGCAACATGGAGGAAACAAAGGCTTCACACAATTGGGGCAAAGCTCTCAAGGGTCCATAGTATCAGAGGGGTAGCCGTGTTAGTCTGGATCTGTAAAAAGCAACAGAGAGTCCTGTGGCACCTTTAAGACTAACAGATGTATTGAAGCATAAGCTTTCATGGGTAAATGCCCACTTCGTTGGATGCATGCGTCCGACGAAGTGGGCATTCATCCATGAAAGCTTATGCTCCAATACATCTGTTAGTCTTAAAGGTGCCACAGGACTCTCTGTTGCTTTTTAAGGGTCCATAGGTTAGTGGATCCATACCCGCTGCCTCCACTGTAGCCTCCAAGACTCCTCTGACAGAAAAGAGTTTTTACAATTATATTTATTAGATTATATCAGGAGAATAAAGAACGAGGAAAGGTTAGACTAAGGAAAGGAAGCAATATACTAAGTTTAAAGTTTTGTTAAACCTGATTGCAAGGAATTGACCGGAAATCTAATGTTCTTGTTACTAACAGACTCAACATTTGTATGAGACATTCATGGTAAAATTTGATGGCCGAATGGAGGGAACTCAGGGGGTGTCCGGCTCAGAGGAGCTGGGCTCGGAGCTGGGGGTCAGGGTTGTGGGGGGATGAGGTCGGGGGGTGTCCGGCTCAGAGGGGCTGAGCTCAGAGCTAGGGGTCTGGGCTGTGGGGGGGATGGGATCATGTTCTGTTAAACCTGATTGCAAGGAATTGACCGGAAATCTAATGTTCTTGTTACTAACAGACTCAACATTTGTATGAGACATTCATGGTAAAATTTGATGGCCGAATGGAGGGAACTCAGGCACAAAAGTAACTGGCAAATGTAAAAGGCAAAAAGCAGAAACAGGGCTGTAAATGGGTTCTGACAACATTCCCTTCAAGAAGAGATCTATGTAAAATATGAAATAAATTACCAAACCTGGGCTAGAAAGCAAAGCTCTTTTATGTAGGTGGAACTTTTTAATAGCATGTCATTAAATTTCTCCTACATTTAGTGTTTCAGAATAGATGCAACTTTTATAGCATGCTCACTACAAAAAGGTAACACAGGACTATGACTAGTAGTGAGTGCAAAGGACTGGGAGTCTAAACTCCTGGCTTCTAAGCACTCAGATTCAGATTTTTTTTTTTAAATATTTAGGTGTTGCAGCACTCAGCATTGCGATGCCTAACTGACTGGGAAGCCTAAATCTAATTTTAAAAGGGATTTAGGCACTCAGCTGAGGCCCAGAGCTTCTATGATGATAAGCACAGTATAAAAGTCTAGATACGTAAATTAGAGATATTGCTACTCTGCCATTGATTCATTTAGGCCCCATCTATACCACACAAAAAGAATGTTAGCTGAGCCTGGACCAGATCCTCAGTCTGTATAAATTGGCAGGGCCGCCCAGAGTGGGAGACAAGTGGGGCAATTTGCCCCAGGCCCTGAGCCCCACAGGGGCCACCACGAGAATGTCAGAGGCTCCCGCCTCCGCCTTCCCCCGTCCCCCAGCACCCATTTCCAGGAGTGGCCCTGGCTAAAGCGGCGTGGCTCGGGCGGGGCCTGAGCTCCTCTCACTCGGAGCCGTGTGGTAAGGGGGCGGGGCTGTGAGCTGCGGCCAAAGCTCAGGCCCCGCTGGAGCCAGGCCGCTGCAGCACTGTCCAGGGCCGCTCCTGGATGCGGCTCGCTGAGGCTCCAGGAGAGGCGGGGGTAAGAGGCATGGTAAGGGGCCTGGCACTCCCGAACCCATCCCCCCCACAGCCCAGACCCCTAGCTCCGAGCCCAGCCCCTCTGAGCCAGGCACCCCCCCAACCCAGAGCTCAGCTCCCCACCCAGCCCTGGGCAACAGCAGCACCACCCCCAGGCAACGACAGTCCATTGGCACCAACCATCACCATCACCCAACGGCAGCCCATTATGTAATTGCAAATGTATACATACCATTAAAGTATTTAATGTTTTTAATAATGTATTTCATGTATTTTCAAATTATTAAACATTAATTTTTTAATGTATTTCACTGGTTATTTTTTACATTTCCAAATACATGTTACTATAGTATTGCAACTTTTTTTTAATGGAAGAGGCCCCCAAAATTGTTTTGCCCCAGGCCCCCTGAATCCTCTGGGCGGCCCTGTAAATTGGCATAGTTCCACAGACTTCACTAGCATAAGGCCACTTTTTACACCAACTGTGGACCTGGCCCATATATATTTAAAAACAGGTTCGTCAGCCTAACACAGTTTTAAGATACTTTGATTGGTTAGTCTGGACAAGCGAAAGGTGTGTTAATCCCATTTCCAGGATTAAGGCCAAAATTTGCAAGCCTGTGTGCCTGAAGTAGGTCACCTACATAAAAGTGGCTTGATTTTCAGAAGGACTAAGTGCTCCCAGCTCCCTTTGATTTCCGATTCCTAAGCATGGATTTAGGTGCTGCACTTTAGGCTCTGAAGTTTGAAAACAGTTTTGCAAAAAGGAACTGGCATGCTTTCCCTTGGTCCATGTTGCCCAGACAAAGGATGTTAAAACTGTGTTAGTATTTATAAAAATGGGTTTAGCTAACCAGGCATTTTTTAATAATGTAAGTGTGTAAACTTAGGCAAATCACAAATCATAACTGTGCCTCACTTATCCCCATCTTATAGATATGTATGATACTTCTCTATTTCATTTAATATTCGTAAGTAAATAAAATAATAATAAACTAGCTATAATATAGTGCTTTTTATCCATAGAGCTCAAAGTGCTTTACAAAGGGAGATCAGTATCATTATCCCTATTTTACAGATAGGGATTCTGATGCTTTGTGATCCTTGGATGCAATATAAATACAAAGTATTATCAACTAATAATTATCATCTTTATTACCACTCAACACCAAGGAGAGCTGAGGAATGCTGAGTCAGACAAAACAATTATTGCTTATTCTGCACATATCCACTCTCTAGTTGACTAAATCTCAAGGTGCATGCTATAGAAAGTTATCATTTAACTGCTACTCAGAGTAAGGATCTACTACTATCTATTGTCGTTGGATCACTGCACATGACCAACACCACTGTATGTCTCCCACGCAAAGCACTGTGGTGGAACTGCAGCTGTACCAAGAGATGAAATCAATTCCAATCACAGCAACCAGTTCAGAGCTTCTGATTATGCCCTAGTGCATAATTCAGTATAGAATTATACTGACAAATGGTATAGACAAATGGGGTTTTGACCCTTTTCTGTGGTAAGGGTTTAGATGTTAGGACCATTTCTGCAAAACATTTTAAAGACAAAACTGTTTTAATTAATGTAAAATGATCCAACCATCCTGTTTTTCTCTATATCTGGTTTTAGTGTCAGAGCCTTCTTAAAAGGCCAAAATTTATCAGCATCCCACAAAACAAAACGAACACAAACACAAAAAGATTTCCTTAGCAGACTGTCTCATTATGAAATTCATAAATAACCTGGGGAAGTGTATAGATTACAGACCAACAGGATCCTATAATAGGTGGCTGAGCTATTTAACAACATGGCTAGCTTTTGAATAGAACTGAGTTGAACTGGAGCAAGCTGTTAGCTGGAGATTTGCACACAGTAGATCCAGGCCCTTGAAGCTCACAAGATCATTACTTTTCACCCGTTAGGCTTGACTTGCTCCTTCAGACTGAATTTATCTGAATGCTTCAGACTGATTCTATTAGCATCATCCCCTGAACTCTCAGGTCTGCTTTTCTGTGCTGAAGCAGACAGTTTAAATTGCTGTGAAGACAGTGGCAGTCAGTTCCAAAGAGACTAGCTCTTTATAACATATTTCTGTGAACAGAAGGCAATAAATATGAATCAGAATGCACAAGGATTTGGCTTTCTCTAGTGCCTTTGGTTCATCATCAAGCACCTGATCCCTGCAGCATCAACGCAAGAGTGGCCATGTTTGAAGTAAAAAGAAGACTCTTTAGTTGGTTTATAATATACAAATAACATAAATTGTATATGTATTGTATCTATGAATGCATGTGTAATGCAGTCCCATTAAAATGCCAACAGTTATCACACTGGAGTATCTTCTTCTTAGCTTATACACAATGTGCCTCAGGTGGCACATGATCTGTCAGAGACATCACATTACCTCCCTACACTTATGTAACTACACTTAAGAGGAAGAACTTGCTGTGCCTGCAATACCACTTTGTGGTAACTTATGCTTTTGATTTTATAACATTGACCACTGTATGTGTATAAGGCATCGCCTCTCTTTCACCACACATATGACAGATCAAGGCAGTGTCCAAATCCGGCAACATTTACCTCTATCTTATTTCTAAAATCTAACCTTTTCCTTCAATCCAACAGCTAAAACTCTCAAGCCCCTCATCCTCTCACTTCTTTACTACTGTGACTTCCTCCTATGTGGCCTTCCTAACACTCACATGTCCATTCTCAAGATACAGGTGCTTAAGATCCTCTTCTTTGCCCATTGCTCTGACCATGGAACTCCCCTTTTTTGAATCTATCCACTGGATCTCCCTCTTCTAGCATATTAAATTCAAGCTTCTTCTCCTCCTCAAATGTCAAGGCCCTAGACAATTCTGTCCACCTCTATTTATCTACTCATCTTTTATTTGACCTTCCTCATTCCCTCCACTCAGCTACTAACGTTAGTCTCCACCATCTATTTATCCAATTCTCTCGCAGCTGTCTTTGTACTTTCTTCCACTTGGGACAATCTCTCCAAACTAATTCATAAGGTCACCATGTTCTTCTTCAAATCCCTTTTGGACCATTCATGGTGGTTTAAAGGCAAATAAAGAGACAAGTTCCCTTATTGAAGGAGTTCACAATCCAAGTTAGATCACAGAAATAAAAAAAAAATTACAATACAGCATGGCAAGTAAGAGGGTACCTTCATGGAAATTCCACTGAATTCCATTAGAATCCTTCCGCTGGTCTCTGTTGGGTTTCTTCTGCACCCATAGTCCCAGGAAACATTAGACTAATAGTCCCAAAACCTAACTGGCCAACTGGAACCAGCAGAAACTAGTTGAAATTTTTCAGCAAGAATTTCCATTAAGGTGGTGTGGGGAAAGTCAACAGTAAACAGTGGAAGGGGGACACTGCACTACAAGCAGGCTAGATATTTCCATATAGAGCAGATCATGTCCATTGTTTGGTAGAATATTACATATTTCTTATTTTTCATTTATGGTGGATACATTTTTACTATAATGTAAATGTATTTATTAAATGCCAGAAACCTGTTATTTTAGTTCCTTTCATAATCAATTACCCAAGCACCCCATAATATTTTAAAAAACAGCAAATTGAGACAGTGACAGGGAACAGCTGTGTAGACAAATGTAGAAGCAGCCATTGTATATTCAGCAATTGCTCTCTTAAAGTGTTAGGTATTAAACCATATTTTATGGCGAGAGGAAAGGTGAGCCAGAACACTGGAGTTACCTCCTACTCTGAAAATGCCATGAGCTATTCATCTTTCACCTGAATGGCTGATATGGATGGGCATAAAGGAATAGTTTAACATTTTATCCAAAGGATGGCACTTCTGACTAGTGCTACCATATACTGTCAATAAAATATAAGCTGCATCTTCTGGCGTAGGACTTGAACATATGATCTTCTTGCCCAGAACCAAGAATTCCACCAATTAAGCTTTGTAGATCTAGTAATTAAGACATGCTTACTATTAAAAATAAATAGCAATGATTCAGATCGTGAGCTCATCATTCCATTTTTACTGAGTTGTTTTAATTCAGTTGCCAGAATAAAGACCAGTGGCCTCAGGAGTTGACCCCCACAATATTTATTTTTCAAACTCTTAAAACCCAACAAAAACTATTTTAAAGAAATAAATTAATTACTCACAAATCAACTCTAACTTTTCAGTGACTGTATCACTGATGTCCTTAGACATATAAAGCCAAACTTTGGCACAATTTATGTTTCCTCTCCCATTGAAATAGTACTGCAACAATACTCTTGTTTCCAGCTTGGATCCTGTTTGGTACAACAGTTTGATGTTCTCTTACAAGACTAGTGAAAAATACACTCCGCTAATTTTACTAAGTGCCATGGCAGCATCTCTAGGGACTATATGTTTTCCTACCTTTCCATACAGTAATAAGGTTTGCTCTCAGCTAATGAAATATGCTTTACATTAGCTGGAGCGAGGAGTTTAGTTAGGATGTCCCTCTACCCTTTTTCTGGCTGACATATGGTCAAGCAGCAAAAAGTTAAACTCAACTGCTTTGATAGAAAACTTCTTTCCTTTCTTTAATATTTTAGAGTTGATCATGAGTTGATAATCCCTGCAGATCTCCTTTTGCTTCCCCCATTGCCCCAGTGGTTTATGATGTCCAATTAGCCATCTGCCATGCCTGTACTGCCATACAAAAGGAACACACTCCCCTCTACCACAACCCATCAGCAGGCCCATTGTCCCAGCTGACAAACAAGAATCAGACACCATTGTTTCCAACTGATGTTGCTGCTCGGAATATAGGCTGCCAGTTGTGATTAAAACAGTAGGGGTGCCAGAGAACACTCCAGGAATCAGGAAATATGCCAGAAACTACAATATTAGTAAAGAACCTCCATCAAGTTCCTTTTACTAAGCATATACTAATTTCAAGTAAAAAACATACTGGGTCAAAGTTTGCTCTTAGACAATAGGGTTTACATGGGAGTGAGAGATAGTCTGGCCCATTGCCTTTACTGTTTTACTAAGGGTTCACAGGGTATATCTTGACAAGAAACTCCTGCGATCTCCAGGAGAGACAAAAGTTCTTTGATTCAAAAACATTCTCTTTAATGATTTATTAAAAGAATAAGGCAGGTTATCTTATGCCATTTGTGTACAACTTACTACAAAGAAGTGATCAAAAACCTGAAAAACACAGCTGAGTTAACACATAGAGCTACTATTATAGATTATATAATGAGTTAATTTAATTTTTGCTGCAAACACCACTCACTTTTTTCTCCAAGGCCACTTTAGTAACACAAATGACCAGAGCAGCTGGTTCACCAGTCACTGATGTTAAACTGAAGATAATTTCCTCTTATTATTCTGAGAAAAGCAAGATGTGACCTTATACTAATAAGTATAGCTTGCCTACTTACAGTTCTTTGTTCCGTCAGTGAAACAAAAATGGTGTCTTAGATAATTAAGGCTGCAGAAAAGGAATTTCATTTTTAGCTTTAAAGGCAATTTGTTGCCTTTAAGGGGGGATTGCCTAATTTGTCTATGTACCTACCTGGCCTCTTTCCAGAACTAGGAGGTGCTCAGACACTATTGTAAGGCATAAATGTAGGCAAAAGAGATAGAGGGAGACAGATCACCCCAATTAAATACAACATAGTTTATGTATTAATTAATTAAAACAAACACATTGCTTTTAAAAGTAAAAATGGAATTCCATTCTTGGGCCCTGATTCTGCCAGGCTCTTAAGCACTTACTTAATTTTAAGCATAGGAATACTCCTATGGTCTACAATGGCTCTACTCATGCCTTGAAGCCTAAATTATCTGAGGCTAAATTTAGCAACAACTATAAATATGATCCCAATCTTCTAAAGTTCATCCGTGGCTATCATCGATCTTCTCTTCAGCCTACTGGATCAGGAAACAGGAATTATTTAAACAGCAATGATTTTTTCCCAGTTCTCTACTAATCTGCTGTCACACTTAACTACAATAAGGAGCAAAAATATATAGTACCAGAAACTAATATTATCTGTAGCCACATGAGGTAGTCAAGTAAATAGGATTCTCTCCTTTATAATGCTGCATGGGGGAATGGAGATGTACCTTGGGTTCAAATACCAACTTCAGTCTAAATCACAGCTGAAATGACATGCAAACTGCAAATATCCCCATTAAATATGACTCCTTTCTTGTGCAAAACTGACCATAACTTGGTACTGCAACCCACATATTCCACAGGTGGCTTGACCTAGAAATGCATTTATGATTGATGTCATCATGATGTTTGGGTCAAGTTCTAATTTCACTTATGTTAGTGAAAAATCCAGCATAAAGTCATTAAAGTAAATTGAGTTATTCCAGATTTACACCAGGATAACTGAGATCATAATTTGTCCTAGAATCTCTGACTAACTTTTTTTTTTTTAATTCAAACCTGCCATGACTTTTCTGCGTTCCAGAGTTCTCTAGTAAGATGATCACATTTTACTTCTACATTTGCTTTCTCTTTCTTTTCTATATTCAGGTTTCTTTTGCAACATGTGCATTACAAACCTCCCAGCTATGCTTACAAGGCTCATAGGGCAAAGTTTCCTAAGTGGTAGAATCCTCATAGTTTAACACAGGGCATGTACACCATATAGACCTATAAAAAAAGAAGTTGTTTATTCACCAAAATATTAAAAGCAGGACACCATTCCAAATCAAATAAGAGCACAAATATCTCAGCTTGTTCTTGACTTACTTTAAGTTCAAGTCATAAAATGCACAGCTATTTGGGTTTATAAGGTCTAACACTCCATAAGTATTTTCTTTGATATAGCTATGAAGTATTTCCAAATACCAGTAGGTACTGTATTGTACATGTCACAGTGGAGTAATAAAGCTGCTTCTATACATCCATAATCAAACTTCCTTGGGACCATAAGGTCACAGCAGCTGAAACAACAAAATACATCATACCAGCCCTGCCTGCCTAAAAGAGACCCAACACACCTGTCCAATGGGAGAATTCCCCACAGGGTCCTTAGCATAGAAGGTGCATGTTCTTTTACATCTCTGAAATCCAATCCTATATTTAAAAATCTTCTACTTCCCAACACTCTGTCAAGGCCTTGATACAGCCATGGAAAAAAACAGTGATATTTATACTTTCCTGGCGAAAGCTGACTCTTAGTTACACCTATTCACCCCTTCTATGGATGAGAGACCACTGAGACACAAATCTGACCATCTATGTTCCATTGTAAAGAGGTTTCCTTTACTCATGAGCACTATTGCCATTGTATTATTCTGTGGGGTTTCTCTTTCACAGTAATACTGTTCTTCCCTGTGAGCTTGATTTAAAACTCAATGAAGGCAATGGCAGTTTTCCCACTGACTTCAGCGGGCACTGGATCAGGCCCAATAGCAACACCTACTAATGCAGATAATGTTCATGCTGTATTGATGTTTCCTTTACATCCACACCCCCTTGTTTTGTGAATCAAGGATTGTTAACTTGACAGTAAAGGATTAGCTCTGAGCAGAAACTTTGTGTACAAGGTCTCATCCTGGGAGCTAGCTATTCAAATTAATACAAAATAATATAAATGTTATTGTGCCATACTATAGTATGATCTCATCTAGAAAAAATGAATTGTAAATAACGATAAAATGTCGCTTGCATTATGTTTTGCATAATTGTTTTACTTTTTTTTCCTTGGTGCAGGAGGCTATTGGGGGAGGAACTGAATGTCTTCTGGGATTGCTAATGAGATATAGAATATAGAACTTTTTCTCCACTTTAGTCACACAAAACATGACAGTCTTTTCCATATCACAGCCTCCTTTATTAGTGTACGTTATCAAAACGGACCTTATAAATTATAAAGTTGGAAGGTGAGGAAGTCAGACACCATGAGTACACCTTACCACCAGAGACAAGTAGATTGATTCAATTTATCTGTCCTACTAGGAGACACTTGATTCCATCAGCCTCAAGGAGCACTCTTCTGCAGACATAATTTGAAGCACATCTATTGATCAAACAGCCTGTCCACTGCCAATCATTTTAAAATTATTTAGTAGCAGAACTGCCAGTCACTTGAACACAAATGAACAATGGTGAAAGTCTAACATGCGGTGGAAGGCAAAAGGAAAAAAGAATAATTCATTGCACTAAAAAAAAAAAACAATATCAATTTTCAACTCACCCACAGGAATCAATGACAGATTCTGCCTCTTCACATCAGAAACAATGTTAGATTTAGATGACACAAAACGAATTAGAAAAGAAAACCCTATCCACTGTATACAGGAAGTATTAATAATTGCTCTTTTAAGAAATCACTGGTTTGCTGGATTCTTCTATCAGTTTACCTCTATAAATATTTAAGGTTTGGCAAATTTTTGTTGTCTGTTTTACCCTAGCTTCCAAAGTGTAACAGAAATTCTTAGAACACAGGCACAAAGACAAAGCCTTTCTTATATGTCCTCATACATCCAGGGAAAGTTCTGACATTCCAACCATGGCTTTACAACATGACTTCCGTTACTCTATTCATTCTCTAAGCAACAAAGTCATTCGGATTCAGTCCCACACAACATTAAAAACTGGAAAACTCAGTACAAATTTAACTTGCTGATACGAAATAAACCACTGACACTTTTTCTTAAGAACATATGCAAAATTTTATTCTTTCAATCTTTGTCACCAAATAGAAATCAAAACTCCAAAACTTAATAAAGTATATAAAGGCATAGGGCCAGATTCTTTCACAAAGAATTGCTATAGCTCAAACGGAAGTTCTGGGCTTGATGTGGAAATTATTGCTTTTGGTTCTATGGCCTGTATGAAGTCAGAGGTCAGGCTAAATTATTATAATGATCCCTTCTGGCTGTAAAGTCTATGAATTTACGAATTTATATTTCAGTTACACAAATATAATCTCACTGAAGTAAATGAAATTACTCTTTTTATACACCATGGTAACTAAAATCAGAATAGTCTCTGCCACACATTTCTTTAGAGATATTTGACAGGATTCTGATCTCAGTTATACTGGTGTATGTCCATTGACTTCAAACAAGTTAGCCCTGTTTCACACCAGTATGAGATCAAAATCAGGCCCAGCACTTATTACTTTGGATTGATTAATTTGATTTTGTTTTCCACTTACAGCTTACAGATCTGTTATCTTCATTGCCATTGATAACAGACCCTACATTTGAATTGCTGGGTGCTCTTGCTAAAACATTTGTCTGTGAAGGGCCTTCATCTCTGGCATATGCTTCCTCTATTGGTCCAAGAGAGCTGAGTTTACTGACCTTCGATGCTCGGTGTAAAGCTCATCTGTTTACGAAAGCTTTTGAGTGAGATATATTGATGGAGAAGAGTGTCAGGACCCTGAGTTTTCGTTGGGAACGCTGCCTTCTGAGTTTTTGCTATTTCCTGTGATAGCTACAATTTGGTGAGTGCCCTTTTTATAGCCAATTTTTGGCAGCATCTTTGAATGGTAGTCTTGTATATGAAGGGTTTGCATAACTGAGATTCCTAATGTTAAAAAAGTATTGTTTTAATTGTCATGAATGCACCAAGACACTAAGAAATTGTCTTTTATAAAATCTACATAAGTACTAGAAATTCATATCTATATAGCACTAAACACTTAACAAAAGACAACAACAAAAAGTCAGACAAGGGTAATACTGGATCTGATCTCACAGTCCTGTCTCAGGCAACACTCCCATTGACTTATGTGGGAATTCTGCCTGAGAGGGGACTGGAAGGGTCAGGTTCTCAGTTTGTTCACAAGTGTTCTATCTAGACTCTCTCCCTGAATACACCTCATCAGCTGTTTTCTCTAGCATCCATTAAGACTGACATCAAGAGCAACTCTAGGCAGTCACAATATCAGCACACAAAGCAGAGAACCAAATAGGACAAGCAAGCATCCATAGAAAAGTAGGTTATTCCAATAAAAATTAACCAATTTCACTAAGGTCAGGCCCACCACCAGATGCCTTGATTTCTGTTTATCAGGTCCATCAATGGCTATTAGCCAGGATGGACAGAGATGGTGTCCCTAGCCTCTGTTTGCCAAAAGCTGGGAATGAGCGACGAGATGGATCACTTGATGATTACCTGTTCTGTACATTCCCTCTGGGGCACCTGGCATTAGCCACTGTCAGAAGACAGGATACTGGGCTAGATGGACCTTTGATCTGACCCAGTATGGCCGTTCTTATGTTTTTATATTTGTATTAATTTTAAAACATGCCTGATATAACTATGAGGCTTATTCATGTCTGTGAATTAGTAAACAATTTCTTTTTAAACAGTGTCAGTGTTTTGTGTATGAGAGGACACACAATGGAATAGAAGCCTTCAGATTCAAACTATTTACTTACTTGAGTAAATGGGAATGCCAAAAACCCTAAATTAAACGCATAGGACATCTAACGAGATTATATTCATGATTCCTTAGGCAGAGAATTTCTGGAGGAGGACGCAGAATAGGAAAATGTTTGATCATGGGATTCTTTTTGAGTGTTCTTTTCTTATTTAGTATGATTTCTTTTACAAACTAGACACAAATATGAACAGTCCCTTTGACTTCAATGTTGTAATCTTTTCTTATGTTGAGAATTAAGTTCCATTAGGCAATGATTTAAGCTTTTAAGGGGGAGATTTCTGAAGCAATATAAATTTCACCAAGACAAATGCTAATTTTTTTAAAGTGCATTCCACAAATCTTCAATAGCCCAAGAACACTTATACTACTGGGGTATGGGAAATCTATAAATGCTTTGCTCGTAGCCATGCAGGGTATCAAGAGGCAAATATCTATTGGCTTAATGGGTTGTGGATCACAAGATATGCACAGTCAGACCTTATTATAGTTATCTTCTAGATCAAAGCATTTTCACATGAACAGGGTTCAGTCCACCATAATTGTAGCAGATCTGCAGGAATGAACTTCTTTAAAGTTTTGGTGATTACATGACTGTTTTGTTGTAACTGGAGCCTGAAGCTCTCTGCATAACTAATGATCAGGTAGAAGGAAAAAGGCAGCTGAAAAGTAAAGCCTGGACAAACAGCTGTGGCAATAAATGTCAAATCCAGACTACCAGGGATCAATCCCCTTATGAAGTGAGTGTTTCATCCTTTGCAATTTTTAATTAAAAATTTACCAAGTAGCGCTTTAAGGTTCGGCCTACAGAATCAGAAGGAATCCCATAAATTGTTTCACTTGGGGCTTTGATCCCACATAAAGATAAGGGCCATCAAACTAATAATACTTTATATGGGTATCTAATGTATACACATTTCTTAGAGAATTTGGCCCAAATGTTCTTTTAAGAAGCAGAGTCACATTTAATCTTATGCTCTGTTATAGTATTGTCCTCTAAAACAGAAGGACATTTATTTCTCACACTACTCACTGAAATACAATTGGATTTGTTCTTGATCCTGACCTTCTGGATCCTGCTAACAAAGTCCATCTCAGGAGGAATGAGATACCCAAGCAAATATGCTCACCAGTTTTCCCACCAGTAATGACCTGTGTTGACTTCTAGTGTCCCTAATGCCAGTACCACTGCCACAGTACACATGACTGATGGCACTGGGTTAACAAAGCCTTTTTTAAAGGATTGCAAGGGTTGTTTGAGATGGAAGGGGGTACTTGTGCATATAATATATTTATAGTTTTCAAGTGAAAGTACAAATTTAGTAGGCTGAGGGAGGGAAGAAAGCAAACTCCTCTTCAAAATAATTAACAGTGATTATTATTTATTGACCTTTCCCGACAGCTTGCTAACCCCTAATTCTCCATTCTGATCAGAGGAGTGATCCAGGAAGCGGTATTACACATTATGGACAATGTGCATAAGGATGGTTAAAATCGGAGCCTCTGGCTCCATCACCTGACCCAACCTATAACCCAAACTGAAGGCGTGTTTAGGGACCCAATGCCATGTCTTTTTGTATGTGTAATTCTCACAAGCCATCAACGAACATCTTGGAGAGGCTTTTGTGTATTTCCAATCTCAGAGGAGAAAGGGAGAGAGCAACGATAAATTTCCTGCAATGTTAAAATCTTGTACCGTGCGAGAACTGGGAGGAGATGTAATCCCTCCCCTCTTGCATTTAAAAAGTGATCTAAGATCGCCCCATTCCTGTGTAACAAGCGAAGAGCAGCATCATTTCCTAGCAAGCCAAGGAACAAATGGAAACGGAACAAGAAGCGGGGGGATAAATCTGGTTTCTCTTCTGAAACTGACAACCAACAGTTTCCAATCCTCGGTCAATTCGTTAAGTGCTTGTGCAAACAACCCCAACACAAAAGCATCTTTGCCCAGAGAAGGGGCTTCTCCTTTAGTGGCTGTGTATGTCTCTCACACCAGCCGTGAGACTAAAGTCTTTTTTGGTGGGGGCGGAGAGGAAGAAGACAATGAACAAAATATAAACAGGAGGAGGAGAAGATCAGCGGGGTTCTCTTCACCCAGCGGACCCCAACCCTGTCCATGCGCCCCCAAACAAAGCAAGTCAGCCAGTCCCTTGTGGCTTCCCACCCCAGGATGGTGCCAATGCAAAACAACCCCTTTCTCGCATCCCATTCTCGCCCAGGCGATGGCAGCCCCTTCCCCTCCTTCTTCTCCCCTTCCCCATTCCTTCCTTACCTGTTCGGAAAAAAGCATCCACCTCGGAATCGGGGACAGCGCCTTCCTCCGCTGCCCCTTCTGCGGGATTCATGGCTGGGGAAAGAAGAGGCGAGCCCGGCTGCTGCTAATATCCAGTGAGTTAGGGAGGAGGAGAAGCAAAGGAAGAGAGAAAGAGGGAGGGAGGGATGGATGGAGGCGCTTTCAGCAGCTAGCCCAGCCGTGCACCGCCGGGATCATCCCTTCCATGGTGTCTGGTGAGCTCTGCTGGGGCTGCTGCTCGCTGGGCTTAGCAGCAGCTGCTCCTACTGCCTGCCAGTCGCGTGAGGTTTGCAGTCCCCTCCCGCCCCCCAACACCTCCAGCAACAGCAGGCTCTCTGCCAACCCCCTCTCCTCTCTCTATTGTTCAGACCTGCTCTGCTCTCTTCCCCCTCGCCTCCTCCTCCTCTCTTCTTTGCCAACAATGCCCCTTGCTGCACATGTGACTCCAGCCGAGCTGTATTTACATAGATGACAGTTCAATTCCTTACAGCAGCGGCAGCCGCCTGAGCCAGTATCACACCAGCTATTGTTGTTTTCCTAATGATCATTTCAACGAGCCTGGGTTATTCTGGCCGTCAGGACTTCCTGAGGGAGGCAGGAAAGCTGGGATGTGGATATTATAAAGGGAAGAGGAAGGGAGAAAGAGAGAGAGAGATTGTGTGTGTGTGTGTTTCGTGGGAGCTTTATCATTGCATGATCAAGGGACTTTTTTCTCCCCCATTCTTTCCATCTCTCTTAAATCAGCTAATCCACCCCTCCTGGCTAATACAGGATTGTGCCCTATAGTATATTCTCCTACGAGTCCCCTTCTCTCTCTCACACACACACACACACACCCTTACTAATGCTTGTTCTAGTCCTTACAATATGGATCATTCACCCGAGGTTTCCTTCCGATTTACAGATCACAATGAACATTCTTTCCTTACAGGCAGATTCAAACAAGACAAAAACCCACTGGGTGTGTATGAAAATACAATCGGGCAAATGAAGTGTGTCCCAGAATAGCTAGCTCCTGTTGAATTTCAGTTCAAAGAAACATGCAGCGTTGGTAATTAATGCAGTGACTGTAGTGCCAGTTGGTTTTTAAACAATATTTTCCCTTACAATATGATAGTGCTTGAGGGTATACAGAATAGTGCTGCCAATTCCATTCCTGAGGGTGCCATGTCCTGAATAGGTAGATGTGTGTGCATGTCTGAACATGTGTACTTAAACTTCCAAGAGGATTTCACTGATTTTTCCATGTGTGCTTTGCTGTACTCTCCATTTGTGTCATCAATGTGCATTGTTCTCATATCAAATTTAAAAGGTATGAGGCACTTTGCAGTGGTAGGTATCTATAAAAAGTGCAGAGAATCAAGTAACAAAACTGGGTTTTTAAGTATTCTATTACATAACATGCTGATGAAACTTCAGGTTTCTGAAACAGATATTTGAAACTGTGTTTGTTCTTGCAGGTACTTTCACATTCTGCTTTTTGTAGGCTTTGGGTTTGATGGGGTGCATGGATTAGTAGTCTGAAAATGGGACGGGAAACCAAGAGATATTGATTTCTAGTTCCAAGTCTGACAAGTGGCCTTGTCAAGTGATTTAATTTCTCTACCACAGTTTCACTATCTGTGATATAGGGATAACATTTATGCACTTATCTGAAAGGGGTATCCTGAGGAATAACTAGTTGCTATTTGTAAAGTGCCTTGAAGATGAAAAGCATATGTCCTACTGTTATTCCATGACATCCAGGTAATCAGATACTAATGTGAAAGATAGGGGCAAATGGTGAAAAATCTTTCCTCACTTTCTGCCATTCTCAACCTCATCAGCTACTATGATTCCACTATAGCCACACAACATATCCAAAACTGATAATCTACTAATTAAGGCCAGATTTTGCCATTCTATCTCAGAGTGACAATTGGAATCAGTGGGATTATTTGTGGAGCAAGGTACTATACATTATTAGTAGGGGGGGTACAAAACCTGGCCCTTTAAAAAAACCAAAACCTAAACTGAAACTCCACCATGTCTATCTTCTTGTTTAACCCAAACTTGACTCTGAACTTTCCTCTACCTCCCTTTATTGCTCAACTCTATAATTCTGCCTCTCATCCCCAGACACTGCCCACACCTTTTCTGAAACTCTTATTCATGCTTCAGCACCTTTCATCACGATTAAGAAAAGGTACTTACCTTACAGTAACTGGAGTTCTTCAAGATCTGTTGTGCATATGTATTCTACTCTTGTACCCCATGTGCTTGAGATCAGAGTCTTTTGGCAAGCAGTGTCTGCTTGGGCAAGGCATGTGCACTAAGTGTCCTTGTGCTCCAGTACCAAGTGCACATAGAGCAGAGCAGGCTTAACCACCATTCAGTTCCTTTGCTACTGCAGAATTCAGATATGAAAGAACTCTGTGGTAATGGGGATGGAGAGCAGGTTGTGGAATACATAGTGACATTACATCTCAAAGAACTTTGGTTATTGTAAGGTAAATAATTTTTCTTTCATCCTCTAGTGCGTGTGTATATATATATTACACTCTTGGTGACTCACAAGCAATGACTTGATGTGACGGCAGTAGGTGTTCAGAGTCTGCTTAAATAAAGTTTGCTTGCAGCTCTGCCAAAGAAGCATCAGACCTGGATGCTTCCCCCAAGAAGTAGTGTTTAGTGAAAGCATGGATTGAACACCAAGTAGCTGTTTTGCAGATGTCTGAGATTGTGTAAGGAACTGCACTCACCACTCATAGCAACCCCTTGTGTCAGGGTGTGATGCTGCAAAGGGTCCTCATCTCCAGCACCTCCTGCTGGCTGCCTGCATCTTGCTGGGTCTTCTATGGCTTGGCCCTCCAGACAAGTCACATACATTTCTGCCCCCTGTCAGGAGAACAAAAGGTTCAACTGAAAGTCCAAGCTAAACCATCCAAATAATAATTCTTCCACCCCTTGTCAGGCTCCTCTGAAGTATTCTTACTGGCAGGGCTGACGCTTCCACTAGGCGACTCTAGGCGGTCACCTAGGGCGGCAGGATTTGGGGGGCGACATTTTGCCATCCTCGGCAGAAATTCGGCGGCAGGGGGTCCTTCCGCTCTGGGTCTTTGGTGGAAATTCAGCGGCGGGTCCTTCACTTGCTCCAGGACCCGCCACCGAAGTGCCCCGAAGACGCAGAGTGGAAGGACCCCCGGCGCCGAAGACCCCAAGCCCCCTGAATGCTCAGAGGAGGAGCGCTGCCGCCTAGGGCAGCAAAAACCCTGGCGCCACTCCTGTTTACTGGCCCTCCCTCAGGATCTCCTCCACAAGAGGCCAGTCTGCTTCTACAGAGTTCTTCCTCCGTTGCTTGCTGAAGTATCGTTACTGGCCCTTCCTTAGGCCCTGCCTCCCAGGAGCCTAATCTCCTCCTGCAGTTGGTCTTCCATGCCCCTTCCTGAGGGGCTGGTAGGGGAAACCAGGCCCACCTTCTACTCTAGACTTCAGCCCAGGGACCCTGTATTAAGCTACTAGGTCTGCTTCTTCAGACATGCTGCTGTTTCCCTGGGCTGCTCCTGTCTCTAAGCCGCCTTGTGCTACTTCCCTGCAGCTTGCACTTAACATAGCCTCCCTTTGGTTCTCAGATCTCTGACATCTCCCTTCTCTGCTTAACTAACAACTCTTCTGCCCCTCTTGGGCTCCACTCAAGTGTTTTTAGTGACCATTCCTCAGGGCCTCTCCCACTGGAACCTGCTCCTGCTCCTCCTTTGTTGCATCTTAGTAGGTTTTCCCCTCACTGTCTTCCTTCCCCAGGGACTCTGGCAGCTTCCCCTAGGGTTCTTCCTGCTCCTTGTAGGCCCTAGCTCAGGACTTCCCCCACAGAAGCCTATGCTGCTCCCCATCAGTCCTCCTACCTGACTTCATGCCTGTCTAAGCACTGTCTCGGCTCCCACACGGAGAAGCCTGACCACACTCTTAATACAACCCTAAATCTACATGGATAGGATCTGGTGGTATCAGCCCAGAAACCTCATTCTGTAATCAAATGCTGTAAATAATTTAGGGGAAGATCTAAATGATTTGGTCTTCTGCAAATAAAAGGACAGGGCCCTGTGAACATCTAAAGTATGCAGTTTAGTCTCCCCGTGTGGTTTAGGGAAGAATGTTGGTAGATGGATCATTTTGTTTAAACAGAACTCTATAACTACTTTTGGTAAGAATTTGGGATGGGGTCTGAATGACACTTTATCCCTATGGAATACAGTATAGGGAGGTGTTGCCAGGAAACTATTTTCCCAATCCTTTTAGTAATTGCTACCAAAAAGGAAGTTTTCATAAATAATTACAATAAAAAGTAGGTTGCCAGGGATTCAAATGGAGGGCCCAATTATCCTGCCAAAACCACAATGAGATCCCATGGGGAGCAGGGTTGCTTATTGATAGAAAAAACATAAATCAGACTCAAAGATTTTAACCATAGTGTGGAGGGGCAGAGGAGGAAACTGTAGCTTTTAATAGGAGGGTGGAATGCAGAAATGGCAGGTGCACACTAATAGAGCTAATCAACGATCCAGAGCTTTTCAGGGACAGTAAATGGTCAAAAATAGTAGAAATTAGAGAGTCAACAGTTGTAGCTAATGCTGTTCACACCAAATCCTAAATCTCTTCCATTTAGCAGCATAGGTTTGTTTGATGGAATCTTTTCTACTTCCCAAACTGTTTTGGACATCAGAGGAACATGATCTTTCTATGTTTTACTTCAATCCAGCAGTCAGTCTTTGAGGTTGAGGGAGGATGGATTCAGATACAAGATGTTCCTGTTGTCTTGTGATATTAAGTCCAGAAGAAGAGAGAATGATTTTAGTAGACAAATTATTAAGAGCATCAACCAGGGTACCAAAACTACCTCAGCTGGGCAAGAACTATTGATATGACTATGGCAGCAGCTTGTCTGATCTTTCTGAATATCCTAGGAATCAGAGGAATTGTAGGGTAAGCATACATCAGTCCTGGGACCGCAAAATCAGGAATGTGTCCAACAACAATTCTAAGCTTAGACACCCTCTGAGGCATTTGCTGTTTGTTTGTTGTGAACACATCTAATGATAGATGACCCCACTCCTTGAAAATACAATGTCTAATTAAATCTTTGATCATCCACTTGTGGTCTAATGGGGGGGGGTGGACACTTGCAACACATGTCAAAGAACAAGAGTTACAGAAACATTAGTAACCATTTTTTTCTTTGAGCGATTGCACATGTCCATTCAAACAGTTCAACAGTTCAAATAGACTCTGTTCTCACTTTCAAATGGACAAGGCTTGGAGGACCCTTAATTCAAATTTAACATAATCTCTAGGTTGTTGAGAGATTGCATAGTGCAAGGCAAACATGTTGCCGCCCTGCAAATGTCCAATACTGGCATGTTAGCCACAAATGCCACAGAGGCCACCTGGGATCTAGTTGAATGACTCAAGATGCTATACAGTGGCTCTGCATTAGCCAACCGGTAGCACAGGAAATACAACCAGATATCCAAGTGAAAATCCTCTGTGTGGAAACTGGGCTGCCCTTCATTCTGTCTGCAAATGCAACAAACAATTGAGATGAAAATGTGAAAGACTTAGTCCACTCCTGACAAAATGCTAATGCTCTTCTAACACCTAGAGTGCTGATTTGCAGAAGGTTGCAAGTCAGAACAAAAGACAAGAGGACTTGCAGCCAGAAAGAAGAAAACCAGAGAATCGCACCAATACCAGGAAGAGGCAGGTCTTTCATAACTGGGATCTCTACTAAGAAGGACAGGCCAGTCACCAGAGTTGATCCAAAGAACAGAATGGTATGCTATCTCTGGGAGCTAAGATACGGATGTGGATCTGAGGCTGAAGAGGATCCTACTGGGAGCAGGAAAGAATCCATTGATTGTCCTTCACATGGGAACAAATGATATTGCTGAATTCTTGCTGGAACTCATCAAGAGACTATGCCAGGCTGGGGAAGACACTTAAAAAAATGGAGGGTCAGGTGATCTTCAGTGGGATTCTACCTGTCCCTTAAGGAGGAGAGCAAAGGCGAGACAAGATTATGATGATCAACCGGTGGCTCAGGCCATAAGGAGGTGTTCAACAACTGGGAGGCATTCACTGACAGAGAATTTTTCTCATGGGATGGACTCCTCCCTGAGTAAGGAGAGAAATAGACTTCTGGGATGAAGGTTGGCACAATTGATTAAAAGAGCTTTAAACTAGCAATTAGGGGGAAATGGTTGGGAGATGATCATGTAATCTCCACTCCTGAGTCTAATACTGAGCGGGAAGAAAATCAAGTAAGAGAGAATACAGAAATAGAGAAAGGAACAACAGACGATAGGAGTATGGACATCAAGCAGAAAGATGGTGTCATTGGTATTGCACTAACAGTCAGGAAGGTGATACTGGCAGTAAAATGGCTGTACCTAATTG
Source organism: Trachemys scripta elegans (assembly GCF_013100865.1). Lineage (NCBI taxonomy): Eukaryota > Metazoa > Chordata > Testudines > Emydidae > Trachemys > Trachemys scripta. The sequence goes on along the minus strand of NC_048308.1, from coordinate 10,267,117 downwards.
GGTAAGAAAACTGGGCAAAGCCAAGCAGAAACAACTAAGATGTCTGTACATCAATGCAAGGAACGTAGGTAACAAAATGGAGGAACTAGAACTGCTGATGCAGGAAGTGAAACCAGATATTATAGGGATAAGAGAAACAGGGTGGAATGCTAGTCATGACTGGAATACAGGTATTGAAGAGTATGTGCTGTACAGGAAAGACAGAAGTAAAGGTGATGGAGTAGCATTGTATATTATTGATAAGGTAGAGTGTAAAGAAATTAGAGGTAATGGAATGGACACAACAGAATCTGTTTTGGTCAAAATCTCATTGGGGAAGAAAGCTAACAGAGAGACTCCATTGGGACAGTGTTTGGGATCTGCTACAGACCCCCAAGATCCAATATGGATATGGCTAGAGACTTCTTTAATATATTTAATGAAATAAATACTACTAGGAATTGTGTGATTATGGAAGACTTTAATTTCCCAGATATAGCTTGGAGGACAAATGATACTAGCAATGGTAGGAACCAGATATTCCTGGATGTGATAGGAGACAGATTTCTTCACCAAACAGTCACCAAACCAACAGGGGGTCATGCCATTTTAGATTTAGTATTAGTAAGTAACAAGGACCTCAAAGAAGAACTGGTTGTAGAAGACAACCTTGGTTCTAGTGATCATGAGCTAATTCAATTTAAAGTAAATGGAAGGATATACAAAAATAGGTCTGAAATCAGGGTCCTTGATTTCAAAAGGGCAAACTCTAAAAAAAATTAAGGGAATTAGTTAGAGAAGTGGACTGGACTGAAGAACAAGAATATGAATGTGAAGGATTCTTGGAATTACTTTAAGTCAAAAATTGCAGAAGCTATTTGAAGCCTGCATCCCCTGCAAGGGGAAAAAATTCATAGAGAAGGGTTGAACCCCAAACATCTCAAACAGGTTAATAAGAGAAAGCAGAAAGTCTGCAAGGAATGGAAGCTGAGAAGGATCAGTAAGAAAGCTACTTCTTGGAGGTCAGAAAGTGCATGGGAAAAGTGAGAACTACCAAAAACCAAGCAGAGTTAGAACTTGCAAAGGAAATTAAAACCAATAGTAAAAAGATTCTGTAGCCATATAAATAAAAACGAAAACAAGGAAAGAAGAAGTGGGACCACTAAACACTGAGGATTGGGTGGAGATTAAAAATAATCTAGTCATGGCCCACCACCTAAATGAATACTTTCACTCAAATTTTAATAAGGGTAATCAGGAGCTTAGGGTTCGTGGCAGCGTGGCTAAGGGAAATTAGGATATGGAAGTAGAAATTGCCACATCTGAGATGGAAGTCAAACACAAACAGGTTAATGGGACCAAACTGAGGGTAATTTCCCAGATAATTTCCATCCAGGAATATTAAAGGAACTTGCCCATGAAATTGCAAGCCCAATAGCAAGGATTTTTAATAAATCCATAAACTTGGGAGTCATAGCCTATGACTAGAGAATTGATAATATAATATCTACTTTTAAAAAAGGGAAGAAAAGGTGATCCAGGAAACTACAGGCCCGTTAGTTTGACCTCAATTCTATGTAAGGTCTTCAACAAATTTTGAAAAAGAAAGTATTTAAGGACATAGAGATCAATGTTAATTGGGATAAAATACAACATAGTTTTACAAAAGGTGGATAATGCCAGACCAACCCGATCTCTTTGTGAAGATAACTGATTTTTTTAGACAAAGGAAATGTAATAGATCTAATCTTCCTGGATTTCACTAAGGCATTTGATACAGTTACGCATGGGACATTATTAAATTGGAGAAGATGGGAATTAATAGGAGGAGTGAAAGGTGGATAAGGAAGTAGTTAAGTAGGAGATTACACCGGGTCATACTGAAAGGTAAATTGTCAGGCTGGAGGGTGGTTACTAGTAGAGTTCCTCAGGGATCGGTTTTGGGACCAATCTTATTTAAACATTTTCATTAATGGACGTTGGTACAAAAAGTGAGTGTGCGCTAATAAAATTTGCAAAACTGGAGTAATCAAAATGGGATGAAATGTAATAGTGCAAAATCATGCACTTAGGGACAAACAAGAATTTGTGCTATAAGATAGGGACGTATCAGTTGGAAGCAACAGAGGAGGAGAAAGACCTGGGTGTATTGGTTGATCACAGGATGACTATGAGCCACGAATGTGATGTGGCCATGAAAAAGGCTAATGCAATCCTAGGATGCATCAGGTGAGGTATTTCCAGTAGAGATAGGGAAGTGTTAATACCATTAAACAAAGCACTGATGAGACCTCATCTAGACTACTACGTGCAATTCTGGTCTCCCATATTTAAGAAAGATTAATTCAAACTGGAACAGGTAAAGAGAAGGACTACTAGGATGATCAGAGGAATGGAAAACCTACTTTACAAGAGGAGATTCAAGCAGCTTGGCTTATTTAGCCTAAACAAACGAAGGCTGAGGGGAGATATGATTGCTGTCTATAAATACATCAGAGGGATAAATACCAGCGAGGGAGAGGAGTTATTTAAGTTAAACACCAATGTTGACACAAGAACAAATGGTTATAAACTGGCCATTAACATGTTTAGGCTTGAAATTAGATGAAGGTTTCTAACCAGCAAAGGAGTGAAGTTCTGGAACAGCCTTCCAAGGGGAGCAGTGGGGGTAAAAAACCTAACTGGCTTCAAGACTGAGCTTGAGAAGTGAAGGGGATAGTATGATGAAACTGCCTACAATGACATGTAGCCAATCTGCAACTACTAGTAGCAAATATCCCCAATGGCAGGAGATGGGACATTAAATAGGGAGGGCTTTGAGCTACTACAGAAAATTCTTTCCCAGGTGTTTGGCTGGTGGGCCTTGGTTAAACGTTCAGGGTCCAACAGATTGCAATATTTGGGGATGAGAAGAAATTTTCTTCCAAGTCACTTTGGCAGGGACCCTGGGGATTTTTTTGCCTTCCTCTAAAGCATGGGCACGGATCATTTGCAGGTTTAAATGAGAGTAAATGGTGGATTCTCTTGTTACTTGAAGTCTTTAAATCATGATTGATGATGTCAGTAACTCAGCCAGAGGTTATGGATCTATTACAGGAGTGGGTGTGCGAAGTTCTCTAGTCTGCAATGTGCAAGAGGTCAGACTAGATGATCACTATGATCCCTTCTGGACTTAAAGTCTATGAGCTAATCACTGATCCTTGATGTTTCAGATACAAAGGATAGTCCAGAACATGATGAATAAAAGCAAGAACAGAGGGGACCCATTTCAGCCCTAACCAGATGGAAACCTCTTCCCTTTTAGCCAGGTAAATTGTCCTCATTGATGCTTTTCCTACTATTCAGCAATACCTCCTGCACCTCTTTGGAGCAGAACTTCTCTGCCAATGTTAGCCATGAAGTTTCTAGATCATTAGGTGAAGATCCTTGAGATTGGAGTGGAGGAGGCAGATACAATTCTGCAAAAGTAGGTTTTTGTGAAGTGGGAGCAACAGAGGGGGACTGATGAAGAGGTCCAAAAGCTGTGAAAACCAATGTTAACAGGGCAACACCAGCGTGATTACATAAAGGCCTGGTCTCCACTAAGTCCCCACTTCGGACTAGGTACGCAAATTCAGCTACGTTAATAACGTAGCTGAATTCGAAGTACCTTAGTCCGAACTTACCGCGGGTCCAGACGTGGCAGGGAGGCTCCCCCGTCGATGCCGCGTACTCCTCTCGCCGAGCTGGAATACCGGCGTCGACGGCGAGCACTTCCGGGATCGATCCGGGATCGGTTTATCGCGTCTTAACCAGACTCGATAAATCGATCCCAGAACATCGATTGCCTGCCGCTGGACCCTCCGGTAAGTGTAGACGTACCCTAAGACTGGCTTTGCCCTGCTTGACCTTGCACAGAACTGTGGGCAGAAGAGGGATGGGAGGGAAGTGTACAGCAGACCTCTAACCATAGCAACAGAAAACTATCTATCAACAAACTGGGTTGCAACCTGTTCTGGAGCAGAACTGGTGATGATTTCAGTTGTCCTTTGTTGTAAATGGATCCACTTGGGCTGTTCTCCAGAGCTGGAAAATGGACCTGGCTATGTCTGGGTGAACCTGCTTACGTGGTCTGCCAGCATGTTCTGAGCCCTTGAGAGGTGGGCTATCTTCAGAAGTACAGAGTTGCTGATGCAGATGTGTCCCAGAGTAGGATTGCTTCCCAACAGAGTAGTGAAGACTAGGTTCCTCCCTGCATGTTTACATAAAACATGGTGGTCATATTGTCAGTCAGCACTAATATCTCCCTTCCTCTGATGTGAGGAAGGAATGCCATGCAAGCTAAATCTTTATGTGTACGGTGACCATATATCCCATTTTGGCTGGGACAGTACCTTTTCTGAGCCCGGTCGTGGCTATCCTGACTTTTTTTGGCAAAAGTGGGCATTTGTCCTATTTGTTCTTGCCAACTTGATCAGTTGCCAAGAGCAAAGGGGACAAATGCCCACTGTTGTCAAAAAGTGGGGTGCTGATGAACATGCCGGGGGGGTGGGTGGCGAGCACCAATGCCAGCCCAAGTGGGGGGAGGAGAGGCAGAGGTCCAGAAGGGGGCAGGCAGGGTTTGAGCAAGCAGCGATGCCTGCCCCAGCCTCATGCGGGAGGCAGTCAGGGCTCGGGTGTGCAGCAACATCAGCCCCAGCCTTTGGGAAATATGATCACCCTATTTATGTGAAGATTGAGATTTTGGGGAGACCAGAGACATTGTATTTGCAGGTATCACAGGTGAGTCCCCTAAGCCAGATCCAAGGCATCCATGATTCACGTAAGAGATGTTGAGGTGGGGCTAAAGGAACTCCCCAGCATACATTGGTGGTTAGACCTGACAAATCTAGGGAGGAGAAGATGCAACTTGTTACATGTACTAACATGTCTATGTGGTGCCTTCTTGGAGAATATACCTCTGCCACCCAGCCATGAAGGGGTCTGAGGCGCAGTCTGGCATATTGGACCTCATAAGTGCATGTGCCATTTAGCATCTGAAACAGCAGCAGCCTTAAACAGTTCCTCACTGTGATGAGAGGATAAGCCTTCAAGTCCAGAATGAGGCTTTGCATTGCAAGAATCCTCATCTGCAGACGCAAGGCTCTGGCCATTGTTATGTCCAGGACCGCTCCAATAAATTCTATTTTCTGTACTGGAGATAACAAGTCAGTCCTACCTAGCAGACTGAGCATGTCGAGAGCAGAAAACCAGTCGCCCAGCTCCAGGAAAGGAAAATGGAATCTAAAGTGACTATCCAGAATTTTGATTTTTTATGAATTTGTTTAACTGCCTTAGATCAAAAATGGGCCTGACGCCCCCTTTTGCCTTTTGGATCAGGAAGTATCAGGATTAAAACCCCTTTCCTCTGAACAAAAGATGGACCTCCTCTACAGCTCCTACAAGGAGAAGCAATTGTATCTCTTGCAGAAGTGCTTTCTCATGAGAGAGGTCCCTAGGTCATTCTAAGTCCAAAGGGGAACTGCTGAAGTCAGAATACTAGGTTGAATAATGATCCGAGAGGACATGAGCCCCAGGAAGGCACTCTCTGCCAATGAGTTACAAGGCATCAGGTCCTTGGGTAGGGATGTTTAGCCATGAGGAGAGTAGAAGAGATTCCAGTTCCTATGAGACCTTAAGATCCTTTAGTACATACATTCTCAATATTGAAATGCTTTCTTCATTATTTACCACTCCCCAGTGATGATTTTATGTTTTCTTCATTAATAATAATGTTAAATAGCATAAGGCCAAGAACCAATCATTACAGGACCCTTTTAGAAACACACCCACTCAATGATTCCCTGTTTACAATTACGCTGAGACCCATCAGTTAGATCATTTAAGTCAATTAATGAGTGCTATGTTAATTTTATATCATTCTAGTTATTTTAATCAAAATATTGTGCAGTACCAAGTCAGTCAGAAGTCTAAGTATATTATGTCAACACTCTTACCTTTATCTGCCAAACTTGTATGCTAATAAAAAAAAAGATATGAAGTTAGTTTGACAAGATCTATTTTCCATAAAACCATGTTGATGTGCATTACCCTAGTTTAATTCTTTATTAGTCAAGTCCCATATCATTATCTTGCCCAGGATTGATGTCAGGCTGACGGGTCTATAATTACCCTGGTCATTCTGTTTACCATTTTTAAAAATTGGCACAACATTAGCTTACTTCCAGGGTTCTAGAACTTCCCCAGTACTCCAAGACTTATTAAAAATCAAATTAATGGTCCAGCAAGCTCCTCAGACAGCACTTTTAAGACTCTTGGATGCAAAATATCTGGACCTGCTGATTTAAAAGTGTCCAACTTTAGTAGCTTCTGTTTAACACCCTCCAGAGATACTAGTGGAATGGAAAGTGTGTTATCATCACCATGTCATGAGACTATATCATCTGTTTTTCCCCAAATACAGAACAGAAATATTTATAGAATGCTTCTGCCTTTTCTGCATTATTACTGATAGTTTTACCATTTCAATCTAATAATGAACCTATACCATTGTCAGGATTCTTTTTATTCCTAGTATCTTGTTAAAAAAAAAAAAACTCCTGATTGTCCTTAACTCTGCTGGCCATAGATTCCTCCCTGTGTCCCTTTGCTTCCCTTAGGAATTTTCTACAATTTCTAACTTCTGATTTATATTTATTGCTATCTACTTCCCCTTTTTTCCATTTGTTATTTATTTTACTTTTATAGCTCCTTTCACTTCCTCTTTAAACCAGTTTGGTTTTTAACCAATAGTTACTCAAATACATACACAAAGATTTACAACAAAGCAAAAAAGAGATAGGTGAAGATGTGGACACTGAGGAGCTCCACAGACCCAGATGGTGAAAGAAACTGAGTGGGGGTTGGGCCTGATCTGCCCTTTGTACCCTCAGTACAGTGGCACAAGAAAGCTTAGGTCTCATGCACAGCCCCAACGGGTACCACCGTTAGCCAAAAGACTTTGATTTCAAGTCCACAGGACTCAAGTGCAACAAAAGTAGAATACATATGGACAAGCACTCGAAGAAGAACTGTTATCCCCCCCTTTAGAGCTCTCTGCTACTCCAATTCCCAATCCAAACGCTGACTTTTTCCAGATTGTAGCAATTCATCTCCTTATCTCGCCTGTATAAAGGGTCAGTTCACACCCATCTGCAAAACTCTCAATATCTGCTCCTTCTCCCTTTTACCACACCTATCATAGTGAGGCTCCAATCAAAACTGGGGCCCCTAGGCACTACTGTAATACAAATATTATATAATCAGAATTCCCCATTGTCAGGACCAGGATATGGGCAGTCTGACCTAGTGGTTGGAGCTGGGGTCAGGAGTCAGGCCAAGTCAGAAACGAGGAGGTCAGAATCCAAGGCAGGTCAGAGGGCAAACTAAGAGTCAGGTGTCAAGAAGGGTCAGATTACCAAGAGATCAGAGTCTAAGACTGGCCAAAGGTCAAACTGAGAGTCAGGTGACATGAGGCAAGCAGGATCAGGCTGCCAGAAGACCAGCAGGAGGTAGAAGGAGCAGGTATTGCAGGGAAAGCAGTTAAAAGTCAGGGAACCCAGTTGCATGGACAACTTCCTGTTCCTGTGTTGGGTTTAAATAGGTGCTGTGAACAATCAGAACCCCCAGTGTTCTGCCAATCAGCTCCCAGGACTGGGGTCCTCTGACAGAGTTCAGCTCCTATTCTGACAACACTTACCAGGGCACTGGGTGGCAGATTGGCACATACTAGCTCTGATGAGCCCTGTGGACCAGCATTCAAGACCTGTGATCCCTGACACACATTAACACTCAAATACCAATTGATCTTCCTCCCATGCTGCCTCTTAGGCCTACATACTGAAACAGATCTCTGCTCACATGACTCTTTGCATCCTTTCCAAATCCCATCTGAAAACACAGCCTCCCAACACTCTCTAAGAAGAATCATGGTTTACTCCTGTAAAAAGCAACAGAGGGTCCTGTGGCACCTTTAAGACTAACAGAAGTATTGGGAGCATAAGCTTTTGTGGGTAAGAACCTCACTTCTTCAGGTATACCTGCCTCTGGAGATTTCCATTACTTGCATCCGAAGAAGTGAGGTTCTTACCCATGAAAGCTTATGCTCCCAATACTTCTGCTAGTCTTAAAGGTGCCACAGGACCCTCTGTTGCTTTTTACAGATTCAGACTAGCACGGCTACCCCTCTGACGGTTTACTCCTGTGACATTATTAATATAAACTGTGACTGTGTAGATCATTGTTGCAACCAAGGTCATATAGTGGCACCAAATCTTGTACAACAGAGGTCAAGTACGGTGTCTATGAAAAGGTTATGATTTGCTGGTTATGATTATGCTATCTGTATGAAGGTATCGTTTTTGCATTTAAAGTTATAAATATTGGCTCTATACTGTCTGTATTCCAAACTTTTACCATGCTTCTGGGTGACACCCCAATTTGGCATCAGCACTGCCTAGCCTGCTTGATGGCCCATTAAGGACCATCAACTGTACAATTGACCCATTTAGAGAAGGCAGATATACCTTGTGACTCAACAAGCATGCAGGGACATGCCTATGGACGGAACTCTAAGATTTTTCCATGCCATGTTCTGGGCAGCTTGTGTTTGGAACAAAGGAAGCACAAGCTACATGGCAAAAGGACTATAAAAGGCAGCTGCATCATCTCCATTTTGTCTTCAATCCTGCTTCTTACCTCTGGGGGAACTTTGCTACACTGAAGCTCTGAACAAAGTACTGAATGACCCATCCAAGCTGTGGATGTACTCCAGAGACTTGATTTGAACCTGCAGTTTATTCCATCACTGCTACAAGCCTGAACCAAAAACTTTGCCATTACTATATGTAATTGATTCCATTTAACCAATTTTACCTCTCATCTGTATTTCTTTCTTTTTATGAATAAACATTTAGATTTTAGATTCTAAAGGATTGGCAACAACATGATTTGTGGGTAAGATCTGACTGGTATATTGACCTGGGTCTGGGGCTTGGTCCTTTGGGATTGGTAGACCTTTTTTCTTTTACTGGGGCATTGGTTTTCATAACTCTTCATCCCCATAAGGAGTGGTGTTGGTGGTGATACTGGGAAACTGGAGTGTCTGAGGGAATTGCTTGTATGACTTCTGATAAGCCAGTGGGGTAAAACTGAAGTCCTCTCTGTTTGGCTGGTTTGATGCGCCTTAGTAATAAAGGAACCCCAGCCTTGGGCAGTGACTGTTCTGCTCTAAGCAATTTGTCCTAAATTGATACTCTCAGTAGTGTCCTGCTAAAAGGCCGTATCGATACAACTCCTTGGACTTCTCTTCTCCATTCCCACTCACTCTCCTCCAAATTCTGTGTATGAACTGACCAATTGCCAGAGGAGGGATAAATCCTTGGTAGATGTGAAATATGTGAAACCTCCCCTCAGAAGGCATTTTGAATTTACACACCATTTGGTGCAATCTGGTGCTTCCTAAAGGCAAAAAGATTTATCCATCAGAAGCATCTTTATGAGACAGGGTAAGTAATCCCTAACAGTAATGATTTGGCATTATCCAGAAAACGGGATGAACTCCTCCAAAGGCAGAGGAAACCCTATTTCTCCTTCATTATGAACACTGCAGACTTCCCCTACCATGTCAACTTCACTATGACAAGAAATCCTCCCTGCCCATTTCAATGTATTCAAACAATTAGGGACTTAAACTCTATACTGAAATAGAATGAAACTGTATCTGAGTTCACTATAAAGTGCCCCAAGATACAGCCATGTCAATGAGTGAATCTTTGGTGTTTTGTCTCTGTTGTGTATTGGTGCACAGCACATTTGTACTTTTATATTAATAATTTATCTAAGTGATAAAGCTTAATGTGATGCAAACCCCATTTTCATTACTAGCATAGCAGCAGTCATAAAATACTATACTAGCCTTTCCAACGCAACACAAACATGATAATGCAGGATACTCAGGGCCATATTCTGATCTCAGTACTTCCAATGCAAGCCAATGACATTAGTGGAGTCACTCCTGTTTTCCATTGGTGTTAATGAAATCAGAATCTGGCCATCACTCTAAAAGTATATATAACAACACTGAACAGTCACAACTTCAGTTCATTTCACGCTGACAAGTTTGTGGTTGTTACTGTTTATAAAAGAGCAGTTAAATATGGAATTAAATATCAATTGCAACATATAAAAACATGGTTTTATATAATTGCTATGATAAGTGTCTGCAGTTTTCTTGCAGTAGAAAATACCATAAAATTTAGAAGAATGTCTAAGCCAAAACATACCAGTCTCATTGATAGACACTGGTTTTAATCATTTTCAGGCTCTGCTAAGCAGAAATGTTCCATATCCCATCCCCACACAAAAACAACCCATTTAACTAGAGAATGGCCCAAGTTGCAAAATTCAAACTTGAACTTCCTCAAAGTTTGGGGTGCTCAGAAGTAGTGTTTTGATTCAAGGCCTTTACTACTTTCAAGCATTTCTACAGAAGTGGGGGCCAGCTAAGCAAAACCATTTTTGAGCCAGGTCTGCTGGGACCACTTACGTACAGTTACAGTTCTGGAGTCTTACAGTTCCACTTCTCTCATAGGATGAGATTGTCTTTTTATTAGGAAACCAGTGAAAATCACCTTTGTGGGCAGCAAATCTCCTGCAGGAGAGGTACATTTTAAGGTCCTCGGACTGTATACTACTGAAAATGGATACAGCACATTTAGAGAACACATACTGTAAGAGATGGGTTCCCTGCACAGACAACCTTATTTAAAGCCTAACTTTGAAAAACACGAGATAACCATTTTGGTTCAAGAAGCTACAAAGACATTCTCAGTCAGGAAACCATTTTACCAGTTTAGAAGCCTCAGTCATCATAAAGTCACAAGTACTACCATTTGAGCTGTAAGTCCATCATTTTCAATACCATGATCCTACATATTTAATACCCAGTACAAAGAGAAAACCTGAACAATGGAGACAAGAAGCCACCTGATGCTACCTTGGAGTGGATGATAAATTATTTGCAGCTACACTCTATGGTATGTGAGGGAAATGTCCCACTACAGGAGACCAACACTGCCACAATGTCTGGTAGTAGACCCAGACCACAGGTTATACAAGTGCCTCCACTGCCCTTGAATCATGCATTTATTTCAAGGAACACACTAGAAAACCCAAGGCCATCAGCAGAAGTATGGGGTGGAAGTTTTCCAGCCCTATTCTAGATTCTCTGGAATATTGCAGAGGAGATTCTGCAGGTCCCCAATGACAGGAGCCGTGGAGTGGCATTCTGGGCAGGACCTAACAGGCCAAAGCTATCTTTCATATGTTTGTAACACATATACTCCCTCACCAGGGAATAGCATTTATGCATACATCCCTCGCCCCCATACACACACAATGCAGATTATTCCTATTTTTAGTACACAGATTGTGGGAAAGATCCATGCATAGGACTGGTCTCACCATGAATATGGCTGCACATTAATAATACCTTTGCAGTGCATATACACTTGGCAATTTAGATGAGTTAACCTTATTTCCAGAACTTGGCCACTGATTCTAGCCACTACTATTGGTTTCTCATCTTCATAAACTAACCAGCCCAAATAAAATGATGTTACCAGTTGCAAAGATAGTTCTATAACTATGCTATAATTTATATTAGTGATAATGACAAGCACGAGATATGATTATGTAAAATATTATATCCTTGGAAAGCCAGCAACTGTGCTGCTTCTGTAAAATGTTCCTATTACTAACCTTGTAACAAAAACTTAAATAGGGGTAGCAGGGAGCAGAATGGCTCAAGAGTCTTAAAATAGGATTAAGCCTTTCTCCTTTAGGTTACTAGTTTTAATTTGGAAGAAGCAAATGATGACTGAAAATTTTTATCACCTGGCAGCTGTTTGGTGGCCTATGTAAAATAAGTTGCTGATCTCAACTTAGTTCCTAGTGGCTAAATATCATCAAAAAGTATCATCACAGTGAAAACCCTTGCTGGCAGTGTCAGAAGAGAGGCCAAGAAGTGTATGAGCTGGAGACTGAACTACTCCCAGGAGTGGGGCCAGGGTTTTTGCCGCCCTAGGTGGCAGCGCTCCTCCTCTGAGCATTCAGGGGGCCTGGGGTCTTCGGCGGCGGGGGTCCTTCCACTCTGCGTCTTCGCGGCACTTTGGCGATGGGTCCTGGAGCGAGCGAAGGGCCCGCCGACGAATTTCCACCAAAGATCTGGAGCAGAAGGACCCCCTGCCGCCGAATTTCCGCCAAGGGCAGCAAAATGCCGCCCCCCAAATCGTGCCGCCCTAGGCAACCGCCTAGGGTCGCCTAGTGGAAGCGCTGGCCCTGACTACTCCTTTATAGAGGTGGTGCCCCTAAGTCAGGTTGTACAAACACTGGCAGAGTAGGGTAAGGAAACTTGCATTCGCTATATACATGTTGTACCTTTCTGTGCAAAAGGTCTTCAGTCTTGAGTGCTGTCAATCCAGAACCTTTCACCACCACTACATTTAATTCAAATGTTTCACCCTGCTTCTACAAATCCCAATCACATGGAACAGCATTTAGTCACATAATGAGTCCCATTAAAATCAATGGAACTACTCTCATGAGGAAGTCCTACTCAATATGAGTAAGAGTTGCAGATTTGGGCCAAAACCAAAAAACAAGGCAGTGAATATTAAAAAGTTATTTAAGAAAACACATAGTACATTTTTAGCATTTATACTAGCTATTTCAAAAGCCCTTTTTAAGATGAAGTATGCATTAAAATTAAACACTCACTACCATTTTATTCCCACATGCATTCATTTCAGAGCACTTGTAGGATATTAATTTCACACATGATTGGGCATAAATACAAACCTGTTTTCCATTTTACCATTACAAACTGTGTGCCAAAAATAAAAAGTTCCTGTCCTGAGTAAAAGAAAAATGTTCTTTTTAAAAATAAAAAGTGAGCTCAATTTATTCTACCAATTATATGTTCATGTTGTATTTACAGAAAATTTTAAAATATTCTGTAATTAAACCTTGGAAGAAAAACTTAAGTTTTTTAAAAAGTAGACTCATGGAAGAAGTCCTGATAAATCTAAAAATTATTGGCTAAAAATATTACCATTATCTTAAGGAGTACATAAGAAGATTAATTAATTCGCATCAGATCAGCTTGAAGATCCTTTCATGTCCTTTTAAAATCTAGCATGTTTTTAGACCTCCTTTAGACAAACTACACTCTAAAGTCTTTATAAAGCCTGTGAGCAACCTGTACAGATACTATAACAGAAGAATATTTCATCTGCTCAGTGCTTTGCAGTATCCATAGAATGTGCATTTTCAATGGTAAAGCTTATGTCACTGGACGCAGTCTAGTAACTGGAAAGCATTTGCTTGAATTTCCTAAATGAATGAGTCTGGCCAAATGAGTTTCCAGCTCTATTAATATCAGAAGAACACCGATTCAAACCACGTGTAACAGATCTGAATGAGCCTTATATGGAAAGCTATTAGGAATTATTGCAAGGTGTCATTCAAGTTTTTATTTTTGAAAACAGAACTAGTCAGTGCTACTGAAGATCACTATTGGTAAGTTACTGAGGACCAGACTCTGTATGCTGAGAGTGTTGTTCAATGACTCTCCTTTGTCCTCCCCTCCCCCCAACTCTGTGCAGCCACTTCTCTTACTGGGACTGAGGGGGAAGGAGCTGTTCAGTACTCTGCTCCCCACACCATAGCCACTTCTCTTACTGGAACCAGAGATGCAGTGGTGGTTATTCAATAGCTCCCTGATTTCCCCTTATACCTGACCCCACAGCTGCTTCTCTCAATGAAGCTTGTGGGGAGGGGTTGTTGAGCAGTTCCTTGCTCCCCCCACTGCCTCCCATACCACTTTCCAGACTGTCTTAGAACTGTGACTTGAGGCATTTCCTCAGTGGTTCTTCCACTCTCTGGCTTGCTGTCCCTCTTCTCCCATCGTGTTTTGTGTTTTCTGGCTTATTAGACTTTAAGCTTTTTTATCACCATATCTTCTTCTGTGCCTTGTACAGCTCTGAAACTTAGGGTGAAATCCTGGCCCCACTAAAGTCAATGGCAAAACTCCCATTGACTTCAGTGGGGCCAGAATTCATCCTTAGTATTTTAGATCATGCAGTAGAACATCATGCATTTAGTGCTGAAGGTCCCATGTTCAAATGCCACTGTCAGCTGAAGTGAAGTAAGTCACAGATGCATCAGCTATCTAGAAAATGCCACTGGGACCAATCCTAAAGTCCACAGTCAGGCAAAACTCCCATTGACTTCAATGGGAGATTTCCCTTTAAAAGGAATGAGTCAGGATTTGTCCTATTCTATACATTCTTGTATTATTCTACACCCTTTCTTAATGCAGTCCAGCATCCTCTTCACTCTTTTCCTCTGCTGCTCATTGAACAGAAATATACATTAAACTGCCCATTGCGACGCTTGAAAAGTTGCAGCTAGTTCAGCGTATATGGGCAATTTACATTATTTCCCCCAATGTAAATTATCTTGCATTTATCTGCATTGAATGTCATGGGCCATCATATTGCACCATCATCCAGTTTTATTAGATTCTTCTGGATTTCCTCCCAATCCACTATAATCTTTCCTTAATTTCACCACCTCGTTATTCACCTCATCTTCTAGATCATTAATAAATATACTGAAATGTCTGTTTCTCTACATTACAAAGTAACTATGCTTAAGATTGAATTGGCTTTTTCTATTATACACTTTCCCGTCTAGGAATGCAACTTGAAAGGGTCAGTAGAACTTAATTGCTCCAGCATATATTTCTAATAGCAAAGAGAGGGAAGAAGACAAGGAAAGTTTTGAAGTTATCATCCTATCAGTGATACAATGGACTGTTATATTAAGGCCGGTAACACGCGCTCTGGTTTATGGTCTGTTACACAAATTGCAAACATATTTAAAAAACAGCCTAACCCTAGCAGCCTTTCCTGGGCAGAGCTTCCACTCTCCTCTCCAGGTCAGTGGGAGTTGAGTGGGCCTGCAAGACAGCACCTTTTCTGTTAGCGTCAGTCCTCATTTTACCTGGGAAGAGCACTGCATATCAGACACTGTGAGCTGACAGTATTGTCTTTGCTTCTAAGAATTCTTGACATGTTCTGGAAATTGGGTGGAAAACAGGGAACGTTCACCAGATTGAGGCTGAGATTTTCATATGTGTTAAATGCTGTGTGTCTTGTCTACACTAGATTTTTCAAACATGTTAGCTAACACATTCTAACAACACCACACTTTAAATCCTAGCCCAGACAACACTTATTTCTTAGAGAAAGCAACAGCGTCAGGAATCCTGAGTTCTTTTAATGGCTCTGCTATGGATTTGCAATATAGTTATGAGGAAGTCACTTCACTATTCTGTGCCTCACTTTATGTTTCTATAAAATAGCTACAACAATTCTTACCTGCCTCATACAAGTGCTGTGAAAGATTAAAGGGGTTTAAGAAATGCATAAACTTAATTAGAATTTGACTAAACATTGTTGTCTTTTAAATTATAAAATAGCTTTAATGTGTCAAACATCTTCAATACGTCAAATCTTTTTCAGTTACATAGCAACAAATAATTCATTCTGACTTGGCACAAAAATGTACCCCAAAAAGTGTGTTAATGTAAAAGGGCTTAACATGGACTAGAGCCTTTTGGAGACCTGAAAATAAAAACTCAAAAGCAATCATGACAGTTAAGCTAGAGAACTTACTACTAAGCATGCATCGTACATACTTTCCATAACATTTTATCCTCTTATCATAATACTAATTGCTTCAAGGTTTTATGATGTAATTATAATACCATAATAGAGGCAAAACAATGTCTGCCTGGTTCTGTCAAGATAATGTTATGATATTAGAAAGGAGCAATGTCAATGCAAGCGAATGGAGGCAATATTAGGTTGTCAAAGTGAAATGAAAGAATGTAACTGCAGATCTTTATAGAGCAACCTTCTAATGAAATTAAAAAGAAAATGAAACTGATACCAGTGTGAGTCTGCAAAGATGACATGATGTCCAAATTAAATAAAACAATGTCAACGAAATTCCATTTAAATCATGTTATGAATGAGAACAGTTTATTCCTTTGTGATTCTTTTTTTAAGTGAGCCAGTCACAATATATGATTATATTTTGACAATTCCACACTGAACTGCAAGGTGATCATTTGATTCATAGTTTTTAAAAAGGGAACTTATGGTGCTGTTATAATTTAAAAAGTGACTCCCGAAAGATTGCATTCCGGGGTCAATATTTATTCACTCTCAATGACTTTCAGAACAAGGGTCTAATCCTACACTCCTTGAACACCCATTTCTATTATTATTATTTCAGTGACAATTAGAAACTCCAGCAAAGATTGGGGCCTCACTGTACAAACACAGTGAGACAGAAGAGTTTACAATCTAAATAGTACACCTGGTCAGGAATTTTCCATTTAAATGTTTTTTTCAACAGAAAATGCAATTTCCACAAAAATCAAAATTTTCCTTGGAAATTTTTCAATTTTGCTTCAATATTTCAATTTTCAGTCAGGAAAATATAAACAAAAATATTTCATTTCAGGTAGGGTCAACATTAATCTGTCTGCCTGCTCTGATGCAGTGCCTTCTGGCAGCTGTAGTTCAGGTGCCATATGACCTCTCCTCTTAGAGGACGAGGCTACCAGTCTGGACTACATCTTCCATGACGCACAACAGTTTCCCTTCTGCCATGGTGCACCATGGGAAATATAGTCTAACTGGGGACCTTGACTCATAGAGGGGATTTATCCTTTCTGTAACCCCAGCAAAGTTAAGGGGATTACAATAGAGTATTAAGCAGACCAGCATTTGAGCAAAATTCCACTTTCAATTATACCTTTTGGTCCTGTGTTAATATCAGAGGCCTTGCATCAAATTCTTTGCCAACCAGTGCCACCTCTTTACAATAACTTTAGTCAGGCTGAATGGCTTATAAGTCAGTACCAAATTCATCCTCTTTCCTTCAAAGAGGCATTTTCATATAGAGGAACACAATCAATTGCAGTGAAACCTCTCTTAAGAGATCACCCAAAGGAGATACGAAAATGGATTGCCTAGTGGTGGCCTTTAACTACTGGTCAAATAAAATCAATCTGGAAAAGAGGCTGCCTGTTACAAATGGCATTAAGGCAGGTCTCACTGAATATGGATACATCCACTTACCTGTCCAACATTATTATAATTTTTCTCACCTTGTGTCTCAACTGCAAAGATACTTGCAGTTAAACAATGAGTGCCTGAGCCACAGACCATCTCATCTACTCCTACTTGACCCTGCCATGAAGGCATCATTACTCCTGGGGGAATTCTGCCCCTCTGCACATGCACATATTTCATGTGCCATGCATATTTTTTTTTTTTTGCAGAAAATAGCTTCTGCTGAAAAGTTGCTGCAGTTCTGCCTTTTGCCCACCAGAGGGCTTTGTGGTGCTAGAACAGAGCAGCAGCTCCTGGCAAGCCCCAGCCAGGATAGGGAAGAGAAAGAGCGTGCCTTCTTCACAGCACCTGTCGGGCCAGATCAGGAGACAGGGGATATGGAGAGACAGACAGCATGCGAGTGCCAGTGGGTCACAGACAGGGGCTCATAAGGGCTAGTGGATGAGGCAAACTGGGGCCGGGGCTGAATGGGAGTGGAGGTGCAGGGCCACATGGCGAGGGAGGTGCTAGGCCACATGCACAGAGAGGGGGTGCAGAGCTACAGGGTGGGAAGGAGGCTGGCTGAGTGGGGCACAGAGACATAAGGACAGGGGCAGATGTGCCTGACTGAATGGGAGAGGCTAGAGATCAGCCAGTGTCTGCATGGGGGAAGCTCCTAACAATCCCTCCCCGCCCCTCAAAAAAAAAACTGTTCCATACTTTCCCCACCAATACTCAATAGCCCTTTAAGTTTATACCCACGCTCCTTCTCAGCAATAAATTACTACAATAATTGAAACTGGTGTGATTATATTGTGTTATTTTGACAAATAAAATATGCAGAATTTTGCAGAATTTTAAAATATTGTGGGCAGAATTTTTTTGGGGAGGGGGGCAGAAATTTTAATTTTTGGCGCAGAATTCCCCCAGAAGTACATCATGAACAAGTTGTAACATCATAATTTCTATACTAATATGAAAATGGTTTTGTTAAATGGGTATTGTGAAACCTAATTTATTATGTTTTAAAGCATTTTGAGGTCATTGAATGCCAGGTGCAAAAGATGATTTTAAACAAAAATAAAGACACCAGCAGGGATTCTAAGGTACCAGCCAAAAGAAGGAATGCCATGTAAAAAAATTAAGCCTTCTGTACAGCTTATCCAGCAGTATCTTCAGGCACAACTCCCTGAGCTGTATTTTCAGCTTCTTATAAAATAAAGTTCTGTTTTAATGGTTAATGTGAATCATTAGGGGAACTTTACTGCATAAAGGACCAAATCATTTAATTATTATTCTTTTTTCCATACCTATGTAAGGCTCTGAGAGTGCTGCTGATTGGTGGCCAAACAGAAATAGGGTAGCTACGGTGCTATTGCTCCCTCTAGTGTAAACATTCATTATTTATTACAAATGATATAATCAGAGTCAATAAACCTCTAAATCAGCCCGTAATAAAAAGCCACAGGTTGTCAAAGGATATAAGAAAAAGGATGCATTCCACAGCGATGTTGTGGAAACAGGATCCACTGAAACTGGATTTTAAAAAGAAAATTCAAGCAGTCTGTAAGTTTAAATACAACCCATGCTCTAGGTGAGTGTTAAATGGGCCTCCATCCCCTATTAAAAAGTGACTGGGCCTGCCTGATAGTGATCTCAGTATTGCTTGAAATCACTGAAATTGGAGGTACCTGGTGTCTAGTGGGAAGTGATCTGCTGAATTCCTCCCCATTTCATCACTAATGTTGGGGCACTCAGGGAATGAGACAGATGAAGGGGAGGGTAAGCAAGCAGGGCATTTTACCAGATGGGACAGAAAAATAAAAATAAAAACACCAAACTAAAATCCCAACATCTTTCTGGTGGCCTTTCAAGGGCTTTTATTCCACACTGACATTCAGAGGGCATTTCTAGAATTCAGAGCTACAATAACCCCAATCTATGTTAACACCTCAGGCCTGTAGTGAACAGGCAGAGAGTCTACCCTATCCCCTTCTGTCTTTCCAACAACTACTCTTATGCTGCTGGAGAATCTGATTGGCTGTAGTGTCCAGCCTGGCCTCATTAGCTTCCCCTGGCCTGAGACCTGTGCCAAGAAGAGGGGGAAACTGGGTAGCAGCAGTCAATCCCCTGATTGTCAGTATCCAAACTGTGCCCTTGCACCCTTTCACAGTGCAACAGGCTGAGTGCAGGGAAGACTTTGAAGATGAAGCTATGTATCTACCAGATACATCTGCAACCTGTCTAGCTTCAATCCTGTGAAGTGCTAGAAGCTGCTGAGCTCTCTCGACTCTCGTTACATGGAAAATAGCGTAGTGAGCAATAAACTTTCTTCACTTATCATAGCTGCTTTCTTTCTCAACTACCAGTAATTGGATTTAAGAAATACAAATGCAGAGCATGCATTCATCACTGGTGACTATCCACTTGCCATGTTTGACCTTTATATCCAAACTATTTTTGAGATATAAAGTTCAAAATAAAAAGGGTATGTCAAATGTCTGGAAACAACCCTTGGCATCTTGACAAATCCCCAAAAGGCTGAATTTAATTTTATCCATACTGTCTAAAAATAATTTGCCCTTCTGAGAATGAGAAGTTTCATCACCAAGAGGGGTTTGTTTGTTTGTTTTTCAGAAAGCTCAAATCCCTTGTAGAGAGGAACTTATAATAAAAAAGTGTCTTCTCAACCACTCTCTACAGCAGTGGTTTTCAAACTTTTTTCCTGGTGACCCAGTTGAAGAAAATTGTTGATGCCTGCCACCTAATGGAGCTGGGGATGAGGGGTTTGGACTGTGGGAGGGGCTCAGGGCTGGAGCAGGTGGTTGGGGTGCAGGAGGGGGTCAGGGCTGTGGGCTAGGGGTGCCGGCTCTGGGGTGGAACCAGGGATTAGGGGTTTGGGGTGCAGGAAGGGGCTCTGCGTTGGGGGGGCTTAGGGCTGAGGCAGGGGATTGGGGCGCGTGGGTAGGGTACTGGCTTACCTGGGGCGGCTCCCGGTTAGCGGTGCAGTGGGGGTGCTAAGGCAGGCTTCTTGCCTGTCCTGGCACTGTGAACCGCGCCGAGACCCAGAAGCGGCCAGCAACAGGTCTGGCTCCTAGGCGGAGGCGTGCAAGCACCGCCCCGCCCCCCAGCTCCATGAGAGTGCGGAGCCAGTGCTTGGGGCGGAAGTAGCATGCAGAGCCCCTTGGTCCCCCCTGCCTAGGAGCCAGACCTGCTGCTGGCCACTTCTGGGGCGCAGCGCAGTGTCGGAACAGGTAGGGTCTAGCCTGCCTTAGCCAGGCAGCACCGCCAACAGGACTTTTAATGGCCCGGTTGGCGGTGCTGACCAGAGCTGCTGCGACCCAGTGCCTTAAATTCCGTGACCCAGGACTGGGTCGCAACCTGCAGTTTGAAAACCACTGCTCTACAGCCTCATACTAATGTTGAGTAAGAATATATCTGCTGGGTTTTCGCACAAAAGTCTATCAAGAAGATAATACAAAACTGCATTAATTCCTTCAGGGTCCCTTAAGCAGCAGCAGCAGCAGCAAGGGAGACCCAGGCAATAAACAGAAGCCATGTTGTCACAGGAATGGATGCCAATGAAGCCAGTACATGTTCTTGCAGGCAGCTCTAGCATCATAAAGCTGATGATGCCTTTTTCCATGGACTCCCAAGAAGGAAGCCTCTCGTCCTGCAAAATCACCCTAAATCTGTCCCACTTGGTAGGGAAGTCTGAGAAAGGAAGTTCACAGAGATAGTTGCCTTTTTGGCCCCCTCCCAGATGTGTCTCACAGGAGGATGTAATGTGGCCCTTATCCATTAAACCTAGCAGAAAATAATAAGTATCACAGAGGGCAAATCTCTTCAACTGATTCCTTTTACTATACCATTGTCTACTTCCCTGTTAGAGTCTTGCACCAACTGACTGTAGCTCTTGGGCTTGATCCAGTGCCTATTAAGCCAATGGAAAGACCCCTTTTGACTTCACCAGGCTTTGGATAACCCTGTGTACTACTGCCTTTAGGGATTCAAAATTGTTACCTCAGTGTATAGGTATTTTTCCTATATGCAGACAGGCATATGCCAGGCACTTCCAATCATTTTGTTCACACCATGCCCTGCTGCACAAGGAAGCATTTGGCCCATTGTCTTTAAAGTCTCATAAATCTGCATTAGTTTAAAATATCTGAATATAAACTGTGCTCCTAAGGTTCTGAATTTAGCAAAAGAACTCAGGATCCTTTCTGTGCTCTTCTGAATTTGACATGATGATGATTCAGAACAGAATACAGCATGGTTGTGCATTTAAAATGTATCTCTCCCTGCTTTTAAGGCAGCCTTTTCTGTGGAAAAAGAGCTCTTCTAAAGTTTCAGTGCATTTGTTTTTTTTTTCTTATGAACCTTCATGGACAAATAGCTTGTGAAGATTAGGTTACCAAAAATAGCAGCACCATCACTTGAATCTAATTAAAACCATTTGTCAGAAACATATTTTAAAATTCAATGAGACCTGTAAAACCAGACTGGAGTTCAAACTACAATTATCTTGCCCTGGGTATAATTAGAATCAGAGGGATTAATGAGCACATACAATTACACCCTCCCCCCCCGCCCCCATACTCACACACACTCAGGTTTTGCATTTTAGTGAAGGAATGAAAGATGTGATTGACGGAGGAAGTAAAAAACAAAAGGAAGAGTATCGTTGTTAGATCACGGCAAAATGATAAAGCAGAACAACTGGAAGATAAAACAGAAGAGTGCTCTTGCTCTGAATGAAAGAGTTGGCAACATTTTGGTTTATGAAATGCTCCTAAACCTGGTACATTTAAGTTAACTTAGGAGTTCTTTTTAAAGCAAGGATTCATTTTTCAAATTATCCATGAGCATTTTAGATGTTTACCCACTAACTAAATTAGTAGCAGTCATTCAATCCAAGCAAAGAGAAACTGTACAATAAAATGCTGCAATCATGCTAAATCATAGAAAATAGAGGTGGAAAAGACTGAGTAGACCTCCATTCCCAGTTAATCCATTCCTGTGTTAAACACAAGAAGAGAGGGTGAGGGATGTCGGGGGAAATGTGGTTCTACCCATTAGTTAGATGAGTCTCAGGGTTGCGCCAACTTATGCTCTGCTTTGTGCCATAGGAAAGAAGCAGAGAATAGCTGGAGGGCAATATATTCCACCCACACCCTCTCATATTTCTGGCCTACCTGCTCCCTCCCACAGCAAGCTCCCGGCCCACCCATCACTCCTACAGTAGGGCCTGAGAGTGAACAGGCAACGGTCTGCTCCAGTAGTTCTACACCAGAGTGGTAGGCCCCTTATACAGCAGTATACCCCAGTGGGCTATTTCCTCTAAATTATGGCCCCATTATGCTACCAGAATGGTGTAAAGGACCTTAACAGGACAAAGACTCAGCCCATTACATTCACCCCCCCTCCATGCAGAATTGTTCTCTGCAAATTTCTAGTATTTCATCCAGTTTTGTTTTAAACGTATCAAGCAACAGATGAGACAGAACTGCTCACATTTTATTGTGCTGGGTCAAGTTCAAAATTGAGGTGACACACTCTGACAAAAGAATCCTATGGGGATGCTAGAGGATTCTATAGAAAATGAAACAATAGCATTGACATTTCTATAGCATAGGGGCTCTTTCTGCAGGCTGAGTTCCAGTTAATTTATTCCATCAAAAGTACAATATTTTGGACGTTAAGCTAATTCCAACAATTCCTTTTGCCCCAGCGGAGAAAGATTTTTTTTAAAAAAGAAATGGAAGTCTGCTGTCATTCATGTTAATGGCAGCAAAGCCACATCTTTTAAAACTGTTATTCAGTTCATTGAAAACAGGCTGGCCCTCAACAGTAATTATGATTTAGTGAACAAAGCCTGTTCTCTAAAACAATAAGCTTTCTGACTTGGCACTCTCTTTTTTTTTTCTCCAGGGAACCTTCTATGTCCCTGCCAAAGCTTTGTGGATTTGTTCTTTTCCTTACTTTAATCACCGAAATTAGAGACGGGAAAGACCTATTAAGTTCTTTAATGCACTAGGTTCAGACTGGATCTAGAATAAGCAAAGTAAATCTTGACAGTCTGTTCATATCTCCAGGGGAAAATTCAGAGTTAAACACTATGGGCCTGATTGTTCTCTCACAGTGGTGTAATTCAGGAATAACTCGACAGAAGTCAATGGAGCCATACCAGTATAAAACTGGTGAAAGTAAAAGAAAAAGCCCTGTTTGGAAAACATTATTTTCATGCCCTGGAGAATATTGATATTTCAGTTTCACATACACCACCACCAAACCTATATCAAGGAAAATTATACTAGCCAATCTATGGATTCAACTGTATGATCCAAAGGGTTAGTACCCACACTGTCAATAAACTTGTAAATCAGGATGCCCCAGCAACTGACACAGATACATTGATAGATAAAATAGAAGACCTGAAACAGAGGTAACTCATTCTGATACCCCTCCCACCCTATTTCTGATCATATGGGACCCTAAAATTATAAAGTCAGCCCTGCTCATTAGCCATTTCCTTCAACCCCTTCAGACCCTTACCATGTTACCTGGAATTTCTCATGTAGTTCTTGTTTTATAACTCGATGCTTTGCAGGAAATGCAGTAGTCAGATACTACAGTTACCGTGGGAGAGAAAAGATGCCTCAAACACCAATATTCAAAGAACACCCAGTACTTTGCGGTGCAAATTGCTTTAAACTTTTTACTTGGAGTCCTTCACTGTACATAACAGTGAGGAAAGACACATTTCTCTTTGTGCCATCCCAAAGGGTTTTCAAACACTTACCAAGGACCAGCTGAAGCCAAAGCTATTACTATTTTTATACTTTCGCTGCCCACAGTTCCCTGGTTTAAATGACAAAGGACTCTCCCATTTAGCTGTGTCTCTTTATTTTGCCCTTGTCTGCTATTTCTCCCACTGGTTCTATTTCACTCTCATTTTTTTGATTTAGTTCCTTTCAGTCTCTCCTTCCAACTGTGCACCATTATTACCTCTCTATTTCAGTATTCTCCCTAGCTGTGGAAAATTATCATCCTTTTTTCTAGTACTTGGCTTCATACCCTTTGATCCCTTGCCTTCCTAGTAAGCCACCTGACCCTTTCATACCTCATCCACCCACTTTTCACTCAATCATTTCCTCCCTTCCATTCTCCATTGCTTTCATCTTTTCTAATCTTTGTACACTGGCTCCCCAGTTACTCTTCTCTTCATCTAAAAATGTTGAATTTTTCCCCACTGCCTGAGAAAAGCCCAGAAGCCAAAAATTCAATCTATAATCTTACTTTCTATTTCCAGGATGTATTCTATTAAAATAGTTTTTTTCTCCAGAACATAGTGACATAGCACTTTTTGGGAATAGAGTAAAGAATTCAAGGAATTAAAAGGAAAAGCTATCATACTTTAGATTCTTCTGCAGTGTGAATATTTCAAATTAGTCATGATCATTTTAGATCAAATGAAGCAAGTGTGTGTGTGTATTAAAGCAGTGGTTCTCAACCAGGGGTAAGTGTACCCCTGGGGGTAGTCAGAGGTCTTTCAAGGGGTACTCAACTCATCTAGATCAGTGTTTCTCAACCTTGATGTTGCAACCCCAGGGGGGCTGCAGGACAGGTTTAGGGGGGTTGCAAGTGCAGGGCTCGTGTTAAAGTAAGCTATTTTTCGGTAATAGTGTGCTGTGACACTTTTGTATTTTTATATATGATTTTGTAAGCAAGTAGTTTTTAAGTGAGGTGAATCTTGGGATATGCAAGATAAATCAGACTCCTGAAAGAGGTGTGGTAGTCTGGAAAGGTTGAGAACCACTGTCTTAGAGTATCTGTGTATGAGTTTATATCATACTGCTCTTTGTAGCTCTTTGCCCTCTAGTCTATTTTCTTTAATGACAGAGTGATTAAAGTAGATCAAAATTCTGATGTTCATCTGTTGTCAAGAGGATTGATATTACATGGTGAATCAACACATTGTAAAAATGGCATGGCACAGGGAAGACAACAGAGAAGGGAACAAATATATCTGAAAAATCTCCATGTCCCCAGACATTCTCAGAGCCAGTCCAACAAAAGTGTGTGTTTGTGTAAACACATAGTGTGTGGAACTATGCAAATCACCGTGGAGGTTTTATGTGTGCTTCCAACAACCCTCCACACACAAGGAGAGGCAAGTGAACTTACAATACCATTCTGATTCCACTTGGGGTTCATAAACTGGCAGCAAACTCTCCTTTTCCAGTTGGAGGGGAGAAAGACCTAGCAAGAGGACAGTTCCTCCTTTAAAAGAAAGTAGGCAGGTGGATGACTCCCAGCAAACCAATAGGTGCTGATGCTACTGTATCTACTGGTGGGATGGTTTAGCACCCCATAAATCTGCTAACCAGAGATGAGATCCTCCTGCTGTTTCCACTCCAGAATTTCCATCCCACTGAGACCTGATTAAGGAGAGGGAGATTTGCTAAAAGCATAGGGAGAGTTCCCTGCCTCTCCTTTCCTGGGCTTGGTGGATGTAGCTCTGCCATAATCCCCCTATGCTGCCTCTTAACTGGCTAGTTAATCCAGCTGGCGGGTCTGAAATCAAGGCATTGGCCTCAGCAACAATTAAAACATATTAAAAAAAGAAGCTTCAGTTCATCGTTTTGTTGGTTATACATTAATGCCATTAATTATTGGCAATTATTAATATGATTAGAGTAGCACTTAAGCCCCCAAATGGGTTTGACGCCATGGAATGAAGTGACATTGCATCGTCATAGACTCTAATCTCTCTGGGGTCCGGTCCATGTCAGGGGCTCCCAGGTATTACCACAATACAAATGATAAATAACAATAATAATCAAATTGTGTGAGAGGACTTGGCAGAGGGCGGTGGCGAGGGTCCAAGGAATAAATGTATCAGGAATGGCTCCTTGTTCCTAATTGGACTCCTAGCTAGTATTTGTGCCTGTACACGGTGGGTGGAGTTGTGCAGGGCAGTAGTGGCCTACCTGTTGTAATTGTCAGTCTGTCACGGAGTCACCGTCATGCTGGGGAACCGGCCCTTGTCCTGCACAGCCTGTGGTCCCACACCAGCTGCACCACGGCTCAGGAAAGCGCTGTTGGGGCTTCAGTGGCTAAGGCTCTATGGGCCACAACATGGGGGGGGGTTCTCCAATATGCACCCCCAGCTGCCTTGAACACCACATTCCTCTCAGGGCCCCAGACATCCTGCTCGGTGACCCACCCCTCCCAACTGCCCTCCTAACTGCCACGGAACCTTCCCCTACTGGTGGCCTAACCCCTCCTCAGCCAGAGGAAAAGAGCCACATGCTGCCCTCTGCTGTTCTATTGCTGCTCTGTGGATTTGTCACATAGCCCCATCCTCCTCACGTCACGTTTTGCTCACTGGGGGTACAGAGCACAACGTGGGTCTGCATATCGCACCCCACCTATTGTGGTCATAAAACTGTGGTTCTTCCAAGCATGCCAATGACTTCATAAGGGTCACTGGCAGAACAGGACTTGCTTCACCTCTTGACAGACTTATGCCAGCCTGGCCCACAGTAGTGGCTCTTGACTGCCTTAGCAAGTTCCCTGTGTCCTCTGTGCTCTCCAATTGTGGTATTACATTGTGACCCCCAAACCTCAGGCTAGTGCCTGAGGACTATTGAGGGCTATTCTGGAGTGATAGCCCATGTCCCCATGTATCAGTGGTCCCCTTTTTATCTTGCCCCCCCCCTACTCCTGTCCGAGCCTCTTCTCACTCCCCCCCTGCCGAGCCAGCTCCAGGAGTGGGGCTGCGACTCCAGGAGGGGAGGACACAGAAAGAGATAAGGGGGCCAAGGCTGGGGCCACAGCTGCAGAGGGGGGTGCGGCTAGGAGCAGAGGCCAAGGCCAAGGCCTGGGGGCCCCGGGCGCGGGGCTGGCAGCCGGGGTCCTGGGCATGAGGCCAGAAGCGGAGCTGGGTGGTGCTCCCTTCCTGCCCCCTGTGGCGGCTAGCCTAGGCTCCAGCCACGCCCTCCCCCTGAACATTCCTCCACGCCCCCCTGTGGGGGTGCACCCCATAGTTTGGGGACCTCTACCATGTGTCCTTTGCCTCCCAACCAAAAGACCTTTTTCTAAGTGTAGAACAGAGTGGCAAACGCTCACGATTCTTGCTCCCACTGGAGCCAGTCTTGCAAGGATGCAGAGGTTGCATCTCTCATGAAAATTTCACCCTGCAGGAGAACAAGAGGATACTCCCTCTGACTGGTTGCCTTCTCCAGCTGATTAGAACTCCTACAGGGAGCAGGTAGAGTTCTCCCCTCTCCTCTCAGAAGCCAAGAGAAGATTTTGGATGGGGGAAGGCACATAAAGGGCCTAGCAATTCCTTCCTCCCCGGCTTGTGAAAAAGGTCAGTCTGCGCTCCATTCCTCCCCTCTCCCTCCCTGCAATGCCAAAAGGACGAGTGAAGAACCCCTGAAGCTGCCAGGAAGCAGAGGTACTCTGAGGGGCAAGTGGCAGATGTGAGACTAGAGCAGATGTGGGGATGCATAATTCATAGTTGAGCAGAGGGTATGGGCAGATGGGGAGAAGTTGGAAACTCAGCACCATCAGGCAGAATTTTATACAAATCTTTATCCTGTGATCTCAATTTGCTCGTACAGCAAGAGCTCATAACTGTCACTTCCACTGGGGTTGGGCAAGGGGAGTTCAACCATCAAAAGACAGACCAAAAATCAGAGGATAATATTGTTTTTTAAAAAATGTCATTATATTGGAGTCAGTTCCATGATATTTTATCTTTTGGCAATTCTGCTATTGCTGCATCTCAAGGTCTTGCTTAGCCTCTGCTGAGAAGTTCAAAGCAAGGAAACTACTGCATCCATTCTCTGGGATTTCCTTATACATTTCTATATTCTGATCCCTTGCCTGGACATCAAGCAGTCCCATAACCAAGCAAGGAAAAGCATCTGTTCTTGCATGGGTGAGCGCATGTGTACCATGTGTGGAACTGTGTGGTTCAGTGATGTCCTGGGGTCAGCTCGTGGCTTTTGAGGCTCTAATTTTTGAACCTTAAGGACGATTGTCATAAGAAAATTTGTACCACCTCTTTAACTGGCTCTCCAGCCTTCCCCGCCAGTCAGTTTGAGAGCATCTTTGATGTAAACCTGTAGCATTCTGAGCAGGTGCTGTCCCTGCTCTCCTGCAGCTGCTCACAGGGGCGGCACTATGTTTTTTGCTGCCCCAAGCACGGCAGTCAGGTGGCCTTCAGCAGCATGCCTGCGGGTGATCTGCCGGTCCCGCGGCTTCGGCGTACCTGCTGCCGAATTACCGCCGAAACGCTGCAGAAGGCCTCCTGACTGCCGCCCTCACAGCAACCAGCAGGCCGCCGCCCGCGGCTTGCCGCTCCAGGCACGCACTTGCTGCGCTGGTGCCTGGAGCCGCCCCGGCTGCTCAGCAACAATCCAACTGTTTGCTTTACAAGGCAGGGATAGAGTGGAGGCAAAAAAAGTAAGTGTCTGCTCTATTGCCTGTTCCTTTGCTAGGCTGTGGGAGACCCCAAGGCAATTAAGCATTTTAGACTGCGGGGGAGCAAGCTTCCCAGTCAGGGTCAACAGACTTGGGCTAGCAGGGCTCAGGCTAGCTCTCTAAAACTAGTTGTATAGACAGTGCTTTGAAGTTGCAGCTCAGGCTGGAGCTCAGGCTTTAAAGCCCACCCCATTCCCCAGATTCAGAGCCAGAGCCACAATGTCAAAGCTCTGTCTACACAGATATTTTTAGAGTGCTAGCATGAGCCCAAGTCTGTTGACCCGCACTGAGAGACTCGCTCACACTCAGTCCAAAATGCTGTGTAGACATATCTCAGGAGAAAAGGGTAGGAGGTTTATTGACCACAGGAGAACACCTAGCAAAGGATGGCTCTCCTCCTCCCACCTAAGGCAGCCCAGGAGAGGGGGAAAAGAGAAGAAGCTGAGAACCAATAACCAGTTATGTGTTTTTTTTTTGTCCCAACCCAAGTGTCAGAACAGCCTAGTTTGCACCAGCTGGATGTGGTCCCTAAAGCATCATTTGTCAGCTAGGGATAGTCAGAGTACGCTCCCAGTCGTTCCCCTGGCTCTCCCCCCACATTCCCCTGTGCCAGGGTCTGAGGGGAGGAAAATGTAGGAGCTTTACAGGTGTAGGCACTAGACCAGCTCTTTGCCTGCTGGGGAAGCACCAATAGGGGACTTGCTGGTGGATTCTGCGCCCTTTGCACCTTCAAGGGAATGATAAAGAGAGAAGAACAGGGTAGGAAATCTATCAGAAATCAGCAATTGTAGCCCCCTAAACTTAGGGGTTCCGCCTTCAGCATCTTCACTATAAAAAATTGTTCCAGCACCACTACAGCCCATTAGGGAGAGCCAGGAGGGGAGAGTTAACTCACAGTGCCATTCTGTTTCCCCTGGATTCTGGTTAGGAATGGAGAAGCCAGTATTGGGGTCTACATTTTCACCTGGAGGAGAAGGGAAACAGGGGGGCAGAACTTCATGTGCAAGAAAGGAGGCAGATGGGAGAAAAAACCTGTCCAACTGGGCATTCCCTATCAGCTACTGCTGCTTGCACCACTAGGTGGAGTACTCACTGAGTGGTGAGCCCTCTCGGTGCTTACTTCCTTGTTCACATGCATAGGGTAAAAAAAGAGGCCGATGTTGGCAGTTAATGAGTGAAGACGTGGACTTACGTGTAGTCCTCATCATGCTAATAATAACCCACTTGTTCCTGCTACATTAGTATGATGGACATACAGCGGCACTCTCATTGACAGGCAAGAAATCCCTGCCCTGCTCATCATTTTTTACTTTATGTTTATATTTACAATATTCAACACTTGTGCTGTGCAATATCAAGCTTTCGTGCTGCTCTATAAGCCAATCAAACATGCAACAATTCAGTAAGGTTATAGACAATACTGTACAGTGAGCAATTATCACAGAGAATTAAACAATAGGAATAAAGAGAATTAAACAAGATGAATAAAGCCACATCAATTATTTGATCAAACAGAAATAAACCAGAGTAACAGAATGCTGTCAAGGGATAAGTGTCTCTTACTTTGCCAACAAACATCTCCAGTTTGTTTTATTCACCATAAATGTCTAGGCATTGTCTCTGCATTTCTGAGAAGCAAGAGAAAATTAACCTGTGCCCACATTGAATTGCATTTCTATCCTCTCAGCAGTGATATAAATGTTATTAGCCTTCCATGACTGTTTGCCCAATACTAGTTATTATCATTTTTATGCGGATGCAGATATTGTATAAGGAGGTATTTTAAAAGGGGGAAAAAATACAAACCTAGCACAGACAGAATGAAACTTGCAAGTTCTCTCATGAAATCCTGCTTTCCTGGGGCACACAATGTGTTTCTGAACCAGCTAAGACAAGCTCAGATAATAATAATCCCCTCTGCATGCAGCAGGAATGGCACCATTCCTGCATTACAGAGAGCTCTCAACAGGTGCTGAGGTGGGAGAAGGAGCAAGAAGAGGATGGCAAAAGAACTGTAAATCATTTCCCATGCCCCATGGGAAGTGCACACAAAAGATAAAATAGCCCAGTCTGTATTTCCTTTTATTCAGAGCCCCTCAGGCTCCTCCATTTGAACCATATTGTGAGGAGTCTGAATAAAGTCAGAGTCTCCCTCATGGACAGCCAGGAGTGTCCTGTACCTCCCATTAGATCTTCAAGATTTGGAGGCTGGACTCCGTTTCCTCTGCAAAAGGCAGGAGGGGAAAGGGCAATCAAGAAAAAATTCAGTGAGTCCCAAATCTGCAGAATTTGCCTTTCTTCAAGGCTACTCCCGTAGGTTTCCCCATGAGACAGTATAATTTGGCTCTTAATAATTAAGGCCAATTACTCTCATCAGATTCAAGGACCAATTTCCACAGCAGGATCATGAACTATGTATTTTTCCACTGAAAAAAAAAATCGTATTATTCCAAAGAGCTGATGCGAATCAGTGAGCAACAAATCTCACTGGTACACATGAATCCCAGTTGCCACTTGAACTACTCAGTAATTTGCAATATCCTTTATTTGAGAATGCAAAACCCATCAAGAAATCCCTCTACAGTTATTCAGCTAGTTTAACACAAAACCATAGAATATTCTGGCTAGATGTGATATTGGCATAATTTGGTTTCCTCATATTTGTGAAACAGGAGAATCTATTTGGGAGAGGCGGGTTGCACTTATGTCATTTAACTCATATGTATTCTTTCCAGCTCAAGGAAATAGCATTGAGGTTTAACACAGTGGCCATAAGAGAAAGTAGGTTAGGAGGAGAGAGAAACTTCATTTTTATTAATAAAATAAGCATTCATATTTCCTTGATAGTATAAAAGGCATAATAAGAAGCATTGCCAGCTTCCTTTGGCAGTCATCCAGGGCATTCTTCTGGAGAAGCTTCACTGGAAGATGCAAGAAAGCAGCCTTCTGATCACCTGAAACTATGGCACAGACCCTTGTTGAATATAAAGGATGGTTACTGAAATGATAACATTCCAACATCTGAATGCTTAACAGGAAAAAAATGATTTCATCTTCTTGGCATTAGACACAATTTCTGTATACACACATTATCAAATTATTCCTCTTCCCATAACAATACAATGCCATTACTGTCAGCAGCACTTTTTCTCACTCTTTTGGGGAATGGATCAGTTTAGACCTATCTTTGTTCAGATAGTACAGCTCATGCTATTTCACACTCACTTTTCATACTTTAAAAGGCTTCTTTCATTTGGAGGTTATTGCCTGAAGTATCCAAAACAATTTTCAAAGGAGGTATGCAGTCTGACACGAGAAATACTTATAGCATCCTTGCTTGTTAACTTTTGGGTTAAAAATCGGGCATAGCATCAGAGCCAAATTAAGGCAATCTGAGGCCCCAGACACCACCCACATGTGGACCTCTTCTATGACACTGCTGTTCCTTGGAGTGGCAATAGGTTTCAGTTACAATGAATGGACAAGTTCATACCTCTTAGAGCTACTATTTTAGACTGTCTGCAGTTTCAGACGGGCATCATTCACCCTTGAATCATGTTTTCAACCTTTTCTTTGCATCCATGAATGTTAAAAATAATTTAATAAAAAATAAAAAATGAAAGTTGAGATTCTGATCTCATGTGACTTCAGGAGTTGTGGCCTTAGTCATCCCCACATACTGCACTGCAAGCTTGGAGCCATCATGCCCACAGGCTGTTCTGAGATCCTTTGTCCCTCCCTGGGCCATACTGGGAGTCGTCATCCCCATGGATCACACCTCCCTGGATAAGGGCAGTTGTAATCTGCCCTGTTTTACACCATTCAGTTGCAGGACTCCTGGCATATTGCCCACATGGCACCTGCCCCCTCCCCATACACACACCAGTTACTAAGTTTGGTCATTTCTTGATGTAGCCAGCATTTGCCACTGCCAGATACCTCTTCCCCAGGAAGCACCTTCCCTCAGGAATTTGGGCTCTTCCTCTTCTTCTCATACCTGTCTGCTTCCTGACTACCCCGCACAGATTTCAAGTCACAGAAGCTCAAAAAAACAAAGAGGTTTAAATCCACCCTTCATTGCCTACTCAAGAAAATATATGGAAATTTCAAGGTTCCCATCCTCCAAGGTTTCAAGCATCCCCTTCCCTGGTGAACTCCAGATCTATTGTAAGTAACTCCCCACTGCAAACCCTATGACCATTTCAAACCCTCCACCTTCTCTTGGCAGCAAGTGCAGCTGACAGAGTCAGAGCCTTTGTGAGGTGGGCATTGGTTGCTAGGACACTCAGGGATTCAGGGAAACAAAAGGCCCAGTCCTGAGTCACTGCAGCCCCCATCTTGGATGTCAGCTTCCCTGAGTCGCACATAGAGCCAGATCTGACTGTCCTCAAACCAGGGACTGGCGGAGCTCCACAGAGAGGCTGAGATTCCTCAGCCTCCGGTAATGGTGAAAAATGGGGAATGAAGGGTATAGTTGGGGGAAGGGGGGGGGGACAATGATGGGGTATAGAGTAGCTGAGGTGGGGCAATCATCAAAAGATGGAGGCAATTGTGAGGAAGCTGTCAAGGAATAGGAATGAGAAGAAAATTGTCAAGTGTTGGGAGTGACAGGGGTGGGGGCCGCTGTCCAAGGATGAGGCAACTGTCTGGTGGAGCAAGAGTTAAGAGTCGAGGGTTTATTGTCAAGTTGTAGAGGGCAATTGGCAAGGGATGGGGACTTAACCCTGAACAGTTTTGGAGAAAATTTGTCAAAGGAAATTGGCTAATTGTCAAAGGGGTGGGTGAGCCACCAAAGGGAGTAAAGCTGCCAGAGAGTCACGGTGAAGTTGTTAGATAATAGTGGGCAACTGTCAAAGAGTAAGACTGAAGATGCCAAATGACTTGGTGGGGTATTGTCATGGAAAGATTGGGCATGAGCTGTGGAGATTAACATTACTGCCATGAAAGCAGAGGATTTTCTTTAAGAGACCTTTTTAGCTTCTGACTTTTCCAGCTTCGCTCCCCGGTCTTTGGCAAGCTAAAGTCATTTTGTTGGCCTTTTTTCTTGCTCCCCAAATCAGACTGGCATACTGTGTAGTGGATACCAGATTATAGGTGTATAGGAATGTGATACCAGAAGTGATTATGTTTTAACGTTTTTTGAGGTAACACTTTTAAAGTTCCCTTTCTTCTGTTACTAATCACATTGTAGTTTATTACAACTGAAGGAATTGTTTTAACTAACTTTGACCAATGATGCTCTTCAATTATCTTTTGCTTTCACGCAGCTTGAACAAAAAAAATAGACTTGTTATTTTCAAGATTTTTTTATAGTCAGTTTCAGTTTAATTCTTTGGTTCTCATGCAGGGCTCAGTGATGCAATGTTGAGGTTCCAACACTGAAGAAAATGTTTAAAACAAACAAAAACTACTTTTACTGATATTCAAAAAATGTGAAGACAATTATATTTTCGGATTTGTGAAACTTTCAGAAAAATTAAAAACCTAAATTTTGAGCCTAATATACCTAGAAATATCCATTCAGATGACATTAGTGCTGGCAAAAGAAGCCAGCCTATTTCAGTGCAACGATGGTGGGAGGAAGACATCAAAACAATGTAAGGCCTGCCCCCTCAAATGAGGGCAGGGCCACAGAACCCAGAATTTACGTAATTATAGGGGACAAAAAATGAAAAACAGGGAAGGGCATGTAAGTCACAGGTTCAAAATGAGGGGTGTAGAGGGGGACACTGAGCAGAGAACCAGTCCATTTGAAATCCTGGATGGGTAGGCAGAGCCCACAAGAACAAAATGCCCACTTTCTCAAATGGAGGAGGAGCCCCAGAGCTCGGAATCAACAAAACATAGGGTACAACAAATATTAAACAGGAATGAGAGTATAGGGCACAGGCTTAAAATGAAGGATCCAGAAGTGAACACCAAACAGAGAACCAGCTTATTTGAATCCTGGGAGAATAGGCCTATTCCCACCTAGGACAAAAGACCTGCATCCTCAGTTGAGGTAGGGGATCACAGAGCCCAGATTGCATGGGACAACAAAACAGGAACAGAAGTGGGGAGTCAAAGATTCAAAACAAGGGTATCAAACAGGGAAGTTGAGCAAAGAACCCGATTGACAGCCGTAGAGACTACCCCATTTATGCCTAGAAAAAAGGTCCAACAAAGGACCTTGTCCAAAAGGACAACAAAATAGCAGATGAAATTCAATACTGGTAAATGCAAAGTAATGCACACTGGAAAATATAATCCCAACTTTACAGACAAAATGATTGGGTTTAAATTAGCCGTTATCACTCAAGAAAAAGATCTAGTCAAAAAGGCTAACAGAATATTAGGAACCATTAGGAAAGGGATAGATAATAAGTCAGAAAATATCATAATGCCACTATATAAATCCATTGTAGACCCATACCTGAATATTGCATGTAGTTCTGGTTGCCCCACCTCAAAAAAGATATATTAGAATTGGAAAAGTTACAGAGAAGGGCAACAAATATGATTAAGTGTATGAAACAGCTTCTATATAAGGAGAGATAAAAAAGACTGGGACTGTTCAGTTTAGAAAAGAGATGACTAAAGTGGATATAATATAAGTCTATAAAATCATTAATGATATAGAGGAAGTGAATAGGAAAGTGTTTTTTACCCCTTCACATAACACAAGAATCTGGTATCACCCAATGAAATTAATAGGCAGCAATTTTAAAACTATCAAAAGGAAGTACTTCTTCACACAACACATAGTCAACCTGTGGAACTCGTTGCCGAGGGATGTTGTGAAGGCCAAAAGTATAACTGGGTTAAAAAAGAATTAGATAAGTTCATGGAGGATAGGTCCATCATTGGCTATTAGCCAAGATAGTCAGGGATGCAACCCGAGCGTCCCAAACATCTGACTGCCAAGGGGCTGGGATGGGACAACAGGGGATAGATCACTTGATAATTGCTCTGTTCTGTTCATTCCCTCTGAAGCATCTGGAACCAACCAACGTTGGAAGACAGAATGCTGGACTTGATGGACCATTGGTCTGACCCAGTATGGCCATTCTTATGTTATTATGGATATAAGCATTTATTCTGCCCCATTCAACCCGAAAAATGTGCCTCAACCCTACCTGAAGAGACCTATGATACAAAAAGAATTCAGTTTCCAGGCCTACATATTCCCTGCCTTCTCTGCTGAGTGGGTTATAAATGGTACCAATTAGAGTAATTTGAACATGTATCCACTAGAAAGAGAATTGAGATCATCAAATTCATTTCACATAGGACACCAAACAGCCTTCAGATGGTAAAAGCTCTCTCACAACTGAGCTGGGCAGGATTTAAGCCACTGATTTGGAGAGCGGTATTTTTGATTGTAGAGGTGTGATTTTCCACCTCCCTTGCCCAAGATTTTAGGGAAAGATGATGAGAAACAAGCCACTGAATTCTTTAAATGCCTGCTCCACAAGTGGAATTGGGGGAAAAATTGCATGAATTTTTTACTCAAGAATTATTATAGAGAAGATAGATGGAGGAAAGGAGATGTGTGTGGAAATGATTGTGTGAAGGCTAATAAATAAAAATGTGGTGCTGCTCCCCAGCGTAAAGGACTCATGTTGGGAGGAACTCCATTGTAGAGAAAAAGAGTGTGTTTATCCCTATTGCAGAGAATTTATTAAATTGATAATTGTTTCCTCAGATGATAAGAAACTTGTAAGTGACTAGACTGATTGTTTGATGC
Organism: Trachemys scripta elegans; assembly: GCF_013100865.1. Lineage (NCBI taxonomy): Eukaryota > Metazoa > Chordata > Testudines > Emydidae > Trachemys > Trachemys scripta. The sequence goes on along the minus strand of NC_048308.1, from coordinate 10,230,706 downwards.
TCTTTACTTCTTCACCTAAATAATTTAGGATTAGGGCAGTATTTTACCTCCATGTTGCTACTTGCAGTATCTCCTGGTATAGCTGCAGTGCTAGAAAGTGATGTGTCTGGGTCTTGCTATTTCCAGTAATTTAAAGTCCCTTTGTATAGTTTCACTGGAGCTGCCATATACCATTGTATGTGTTCTATGTTGTTATTCTGAAAGAGCCTGATTGAAAGCCTATTGAAATCAATGGAAAGACTTCCAATGATTTCAGTTGGTTTTGGGTCAGGCCCAAAGTGAGTGAATACCCTTGAACCTTGTTAAGGACTGATCCTGCAGTCCTAACTCGGGCAGAGCTCCCACTAATTAAATTAAGAACACCAAGCCAGTTTCTCAGCTAGTATAAATCAGCATAGCTCTACTGAAGATAAATGGAATTATGCGTATTGGCACCATCTGAGAAACTGTCCCCACTGGGCTTTTTGCTTAAGCAAGGGCTGCAGAATCAGCCCCCTTTTTTGTATACTTCAGGGGAAATGTAAGACATGACAATTAAGTGATGCTCCCAGATTTCACAGGCAAGGGACACTGGAAATTTGTTGAAAATTTTAGGGAATTTCTCCAGTGGTTGGCAGAGCTGTTCCAAGCAAGTTTTGTATTTTTTCAGCAATGTTAGCAAAGTAGAGGGGATATACCAGATACACAGAACAGCAGTAAAGGTGCTTTCCATCCCACATTCCTGGTACATTTGTTAACAAGGATGATTGGAGTTAAACCTTCAAAAATTATAATATATACCATGACATAAAAGGTTCAGTGAGAGCCTGTATCTCCTCTACCCCACTGTCAGAATCTAAGATATAAAAAAAGTAAGGGCCTAGTTCATTTCTGCATTACCTAGGGCTGGTCTACACTGGGACCTTACCTTAGCATAGTTATGTCTCTCAGGGGCATGAAAAACCCACATCCCTGACAAAAGTAGTTATACTGACCTAATCCCCCTGTGTTGACAGTGCTAGATCGATGGAAGAATTCTTCAGTTCACTTAGTTACCTCCTCTTGGAGAGGTGGATTACCTATGCCAGAGGTAGCATCTATACTGAAGCACTGCAGCTGCTTTTTTGTAGTGTTTCAAGTGTAGACATACCTTTACACCAGCATAAACCTGGAGTAATGGAGTAAAGCAATAGTGAATCAGGCCCAGTGTCTCTAGCCCTTCTGGTTATGAAGATAATCTTGCAGTGTGCTTAGAGGGAAAATCAAGTCCGCAATCAGCCTGAAACAATACCTCAGAGACATGTGAATTCATACCAATGAGGTGTTAACTCTGAATCATAATGATGACAACTGAAAAGTCAATATTGTTAACTATTCCACTACTGATGAAAGCAGACGAGAAAGAGAGGTGAGGACTCACTTTGGCATCTAAGTGGATAGTTATAGGTTTGTGGGCAATCTTGGAAGAAGATTTTTTTTTTTCAGGCAGAGCTCTGGATGTAGTCAAGAAAAATTAGTTGTGTCTGGACACAGTGCAGCACTGCCTCTCACTGAGTGACAAGGAGCCACTATATTTAGCTGCATGGCAGTCTATCACAGAAAACCAGTAGTATAAGTGCATTTGCAAGTGGAGGGTCAGGGCTCCTGCCCCTTACACTCAGAGGCAGGAGGTTCTGAATTTTTTAACAAAGTAATGTGGTTTCCTTATAAAAAAGTGGGACTCAACTGTGGTGAGCTCAGCCACAATTTGCCTACCCCTCCCTCTCCTTTCCCCACCTCCTTTTTCTTGTTTCTTTCATGCCTCTGACATTTCATAAGCTCTCTCCTTAAATTAAACAAAGTTTGGAATGTAAATACCCAAGGCTGCAATCTGGCGCAAATTGAATATATTGCACAGAGCCGCCATTCTTTCGAACAGGTCATGTAAAAAATAGAATCCCTCCAATGCTGGTCCTGATATGCTCTCATAATAAATAGCACAGCTCTGCCCACTCCTCTGAAACTTTTTCTAGTCATGCAATGTGACCTAGGTTATCCAAGTCACTTTCTCTCCATTCTTTTTGTTCCGCAGCCCTTTGCTACTTCTCCTACTCTTCCTTGTGCTAGACACTACCTTAGTAAAAATTGTTAATTAAGTTACTCATGCTGACTATTCCCTTCTGGTCTCCTGGTCCTTGATCTCCTCCAATTCTTCTGAGCTCCTTTTCTGATATTATATTCTAAGTTTCTAGGCTGGGATTCTCAAAAGAACCTAATGGAGTGAGGTCCCCAAATATTCAATGGGGGTTGAGCACCTAACTTCCTCTGGTTCTTTTGAAAATCCTAGCTCTAATTTCCAATTGTTCATACCATTCTGAGAGTTGAGATTCTTTTGTTGTTTAGTGGTTTCCATTAGAAAGTCATCACCACATCAAGGTATCTAGCTAGCTTGCTAAATTCTTATATGGCACACACCCTACAAAATCTGACCCTCTCCCAGATATGGACTACTGGAAGACAGCAATCCTCAAGTGGATCTAGATTTCTCCCTCTTCTTTGCAAGGTTCGGGGCAGGGGGTGTTTCTCCTCTTCCCCTTTCTATGGTCTCTTTCATTGTGGATGCTGTGGTTGTGGGAAGCTTAGGTTAAAGAAGTTCATCTTGCATTTCATTCTGAAGGCAGCGGAGTCATGTTCATTCTCCCCTGAAGCAGGGAGTTTCAGAGTTTGAGCCAGTTGTCAAGAAAACACTGTTCCCTGACTTCCTGAGTTCGACCTTTGGGATTGACACTTTCATTTTTTCTGTTAAATGTAGCACAGCTGGAGCCTGATCCAACAACCACTGATGAGATGGGGAGTCTTTTCATGGACTTCATTGGGTTTTAGATTAGGCCTTTATTTCCTATTTTCAGTAAAGGAGAATACTGATGTTTATCAGATGCCATGATGCAGTAAATGTTAGCTTTTTAATGGTAACCCTTGTAGTTCAATCCTTAGTCTGATCCAAATCTACAAATTCCTGTCATACATAATGTGTAGTATCTAGAATATTTACTGTACATAACACAGTACATTAGATATGACAATAAATCATAATTAGCAAGATATTGTAAAATGGACAGAAATTGTCAGAAAAGAAAAGTTAATAGCGACCTTTTCACCTATAGAAATCTGTGTCTTTTTTATTTGGTTTTATAACATGTGTAGTATAGTGCCTTATTTGTTCTGAAACTGTTTACAGAGTCAACAGACGTATAGCCAGCATACTGAGCTGCTAAAATAGTTCACAAATTAAAACAGATCTTTCCAGAAGTATTGACTGCTTTTCTAACAAGATTTTATTACTTATTTTTAAACACATTTTCAACATAGAGTATGTTGCAAAACTGTTATTTTTCCCCATAGGTGCAGTAATTATGCCATATACAGATAAGCAAATATGCATCCCTCCAGAACTGCCAGAACTGCTGAAACAGTTTACAAAATCTGCTATTCGAACCCAGCCTCCAGATCTGCTCCAATGGGCGTCTGAGTATGTTCATTTTTTCCTAACACTTAAAAAAAATCAAACCCCAGTTATAAAAGATTTATGCCTGCCACCCTGGAAAAGTTAATCACTTCACTGAATCTACCCACTGAAGTCAACTTCAGTGGATGTATTCATTGGAGCTACACTGATTAATTTACACTAGTTGAAGATCTGATCGTTGGTGCACAATAACTTTTGAGATCTATTGAGCATCTGGCAACACTGTGAAGTCAATGTGATTTGCAGGTCCTCATTTCCTCTCCAGATTTGGCTTGTATTGTGCTCCAAAGTTAATATTTGTGAGAGACCCACACTTACCTTCTCTTTGTCCCCACTACGGCTGGATATCTGGTATTTTAAATGTCTCTTCAGCTGGCACACTATTAATTTAATCTAGTCAAAGGTTGAGATGTTGGTGATCATTGTATGTTCCCAGATATACAGTTGCCACTTTGAATTGAGACTGTTTAAAATAAAATTCCTCTGAAGAGTGAGCTTCCAGCTAAATTCAGCACTTTAATAAATTATGGACCTTTTAGAAACACTGGTCTGTAACACTCAAAACTCTTCACCATCCAGGGGCAATGAGAGTAAGGTGTATATCACAAGTGCATACATCTATGGTGCTAGTTCGTTTTTTAAAAATGGGTTCTATGCTAATCTGGTATAAATCAGCATACCTCCATTTAAATCGATGTATCTATACTGATTTGCACCATGTCAGGATATGGCCTCATATCTTTGCAATCCATCCTCCCTTTTCTTTAGCATGGAACAACTCTCTAGTTACCACTAAATTAGTGGGTGGCCTGATTTGACGTGCCCCCAGAACAACCGAAAGGATAAATTGTTAGTAAATCCAATAGATTACAAGGTGGGCATTTTTTGGTTTCATTGTTTTGTTTTTAAACAGGAATGTTCAGCACTGCAGTAATCCCAAACTATGTGTTAAATTTTATTTTCCTTTTTCAAGTTTAAATGCTGTGGGGACTGAAATACTCCACTAGGAGTTTTTCCCAGGGTAATTCAGTGCATGGAGTGGCACAAGTGTTTAAATCAATTTGACATGTAATTTGTCGAATGAACATGCCTATCCTGAAATGTCAACTCCCTCAGCTGATATTGACATATGTGGATGATAGGTTAAAGCAGGGGTAGGCAACCTATGGTACACATGCTAAAGGTGGCACGCGAGCTGATTTTCAGTGGCACTCACAGTGCCCGGGTCCTGGCCACTGGTCCGGGGGGCTCTGCATTTTAATTTAATTTTAAATGAAGCTTCTTAAACATTTTAAAAACCTTATTTACTTTACATATAACTAAACTATTGTTGTGTAACCCCTTTGGGGTTTAGAGAGCATGGCCCTTTAAATCTTTTTCCTAAGGGGGAGAGGGAGAGTAAGAAAAAAGGAGGGAAACTCCAGGGGGCAGCGCTGGAGCTCCAAGGAGAAGGAGAGGCAGCTTGCAGGCCCTGGAAAAGGGAAGCAGCAGAGAACCTGCCCGAGGCCTGAGACAGATAGGGCCGATCGGGACACCCCAGGACAGGAGCCAGGAGGAATTGCCGAGAAGGACAGGCCGGACTCCGGCTGGACGCAGTATCACTGCTGCCCAGAGCTGCATGGGGCTGTGAGTACTGGGGTTTCTGACTGCATTGGGAACAAGGAGGGAGGTTGCTAGCTAGTTAAGTGGGGAGGTGGTCGCTCTGTGTGGCTTTGCAGAGAGCGGCAGAAGAGGGCACCGGAGGGGTTTGTTGGGGGAAAGTTCGCTGGCGCCAAAGACGACCAGGAGCACCCAAGACTCACCACTGGACTGGAACTTTGCTCAGGACTCCTGAACTCTGTGTGCAGACACATTGCTCAGTGTCTGCCCTTCCGGACTGTGCTACCACTGGGCCTGTGGGGCCTTGGCTTGGATGCAGCCCTGTCTTACTGCTCCCCCTATATTTCCCCTTGTTTTTCTCCTCTCATCCCTCTGTAAATAAACATTTCCCTTGTTATATCCACTGTACTTTTCCTGTGGGTGTGTGTGTTCGTTCACTCTGGGGGGGTTGGAACAGGTGCCCCTGGGGTGGAAGGGATTTCTCCTGCTGCATTCCTGCACGCGACATCTCTTGGCCAGAGCTGCCTGCAGAGCAGACTCCATCTTGGCCCCGAGGGCGCTAAAGTTACACTTGGTGGCCCGTATGGGGACTTTGCAGTACACACAGTCTGGAGTTACCCTCCTTTTTTCTTACTCTCCCCCTCAGGAAAAAGATTTAAAGGGCCATGCTCTCTAAACCCCAAAGGGGTTACAGTTGTATATTATAGATTTATAGAAAGAGACCTTCTAAAAATGTTAAAATGTTTTACTGGCACGCGAAACCTTAAATTAGAGTGAATAAATGAAGACTCGGCACACCACTTCTGAAAGGTTGCTGACCCCTGGGTTAAAGAGTTAACTTTATCTAAGTAAAAAAAGAAGCTAATTACACTTGATAAATAGACTGAACCATAAAATGTTATTTCTTTATTTTTTAAATAATATTCCTGTTGTCTTTCACCTCACTCAGTATAAGTTTAATGTATTATAGAAGGGGTGCCTAGCCTACCGCCCACAGGCCGTACATAGTCCAGCAGAAGGCCCATGGCTTACTTCAACACAATATACTAATGGCCAATTCATTTACATTTTGTCGTTATGTTTGCATTATTTTAGTTTACAGAAGTGTGTAAATAGGTTGTTTCTATGAACAGTATTGTCTATCTAAATACATACAAAACAAGCTGAACTTAAAATATAAATCAATACTGGTCACTTTAAATCTTAATATACGTAGGTTGTGCTTAGGCTTATGTGGCCCGCCTGTGTAATAAGGTTGGGCTCCACTGTATTATAGCTAAAGCTGGTCTGTATTGTTTCCAGAATACTAGTTTCCTTTGGCGCAACAATAAAGCATTTTGAATGTAGTGCTGTTCATTATTAAAGAGAAAAAGATTTATACTGGATGACCATTAATATTTTATTAGGAGGAAAGTTCTCTTTTATTGTAACATATTTGCTTCTATTTGATAATATCACAGACCTGTCCTAAAATTTGTGAGAAAATGTATGGTTTCTTTAAAAGATGATTTTCATTTAACGACCCTAATTCAGGAAAGCACTCTTATTCATGAAGTGCTCTTAAGTATATGCTAAAATACTTTCCTGAATAGGGATGGAATTACGCTTGTGCTTTAATGCTTTCCTGAATCAGGGCCAAAAATTTGATGTCCAAAGAAAAGAGCACTATGGGCTGAATATAAAGACCATTGAAGTCAATGGAAAAACTCCACTGACTACAACGGGAGATGATTCAGGCCTTAAAAATACCACTTATGTGCAGGAATGAAAGGAAAGTTGTTTGATAGCACAGTACTTTCCTGATTAAAAGCAGTGCTACTTAAACAGAAGCTGCTGCATCAGATAGTTGAAATGCAATTGTCTTCTATTTAGTAAGCATAAATCATATGAACCATTATGTTTAATATCTGCTTCTGTTAAAAGCATTTAGAAAGCAAGTATCTATCCGTCTTTCTCCATCTAGTTACTTTAGTGCCGTGGCCCGTGGCGATATACCTCCAGTAAGGGAGCGATCGGAAAGGGTACCTTTGTCAAACTGGGCAGAACTCACTCCAGAGCTCTTAAAGGTCTTACACCAACGAGTAAGAAACATCTCATTTACTTTCTAGGGCAAATATATAGAGACAGAACATTTACATCCATATGCTATTTTGCTTCCTTAATGTTACAGATACTACATTTTCAGGCTGAGAAAACGTATTTGCTTTCAATGTTATGTCTGCAAATATTCTAGTCAATGAATGCAAGTAAAATGTGTATGGAGAATACTAATATATTAGCTGGTATCTTTGAAAAAAAAATCACAGGTTTCTACCAATGAAGAATTGAGCAATAAGACCTTTAAAAATGTGACTCCTTGTCTAGATGCAACAGTATAAAATAGAATTTTCCTTGAACTGTACTCCCTTTGGTCCTGATTGGGCAACCTTTTTCAATTTGGTGAACACTTACTCACACAAGTAATGCCACTGTACTCAATGGGATTATTTGCATAAATATTCATCAACACTAAAGGTTGCGCACTCAGGCTATATGTTCGTAAAATTGAAGTCCTGCAAGATGTAACAGAAATAATGTATTTCCTTAACTCACGCTGTTAATTATATCGAAATTTACAGCCTGGAATCATAACTGTCCTAAGTCTTCATTTCTATTTTCTATATGGATCAAATCTACAATGAGCTTTCTTAACCCTGCCTGCAAAACGTGTGTGTCAGACATCCAGTTGCTCCTGAAGACTCTCTGACATCATCAGCTCTTCCCATAAATCCAATTCAAAGCCCAGACCATTTCAAAAGCAAAAGTCTAGAACAAATCTAAGTAAAGTGTCCCAGCTGGGCATCCTGCTCTGTTAGTGTAGATTCAGTATCGCAAGGCCTGAAGCTGAACTTCAGCACCCTCAGAGTGCCCATTGTGTCAAATACTCTGACATCAACACAGTTGTTATTTTGACATAGCACCCTGGTGGTACTTACCACTGACCCAAAAGCCTTTACCTCATGCCAAGCATAGTTCAAGGACTTTGTTAGGAGCCCATTCTGTTCTTTACATCTCTTCTGCTCTGTATTTGTTGGAGAAAATGTTCAAGCCCCTCAATGACTCTCCAGATTTCATAGTTAAAAAGGGGGGGGGATGTTTGGGCTAATGAGATTTCAGTTTAAACTGGGAATGAAAGGAAAATGTATTTCTTTACCCGTGATGCATATTATTATGTATTTCTTTCCAGGTGAGTGGCAGACTGATAATCCATGTAGATGAACTGGCCCACATGTGGAAGGTGCTGAATCTCCCAACAGATTTATTTGAGAGTGTTATGAATGTTGGTCGTTTTACCGAAGAAATTGAATGGCTTAAGTTTTTAGCCCTGGCATGTAGCTCTCTTGGAGTTGTAAGTTTATCTACACTTTTTCCATTCACGTTTTTATATTCTTTACATAGCTGATCTTGATTTAGTGTTGTGATTGGAGGTTGAGCAATTGGCTATTTTACCCATGTCATGGACCAAACACACCTCCTGGCTTTGAGTTCAGCACACACCTTTCCTTATGGGATGAGGGAATTATTTTGACAATCTGCCCTCAGAGGTCAAGGAACCAGAGCATTTATAGAAGGCTCTGCAAGAGAGTATTGCTCCTCCAACTGATCAATGTCATCGTAGGCTTTTATAACAGGATTTATTTTCTCTACCACTAATATAGGGGTACCTGAATCCTCTTTCCCAACTTCATTATAACAGGTCACATTGTTTTGCAGATAATTTGCAACAATAGGGGAAGACAGCTAGAGGCACAGCGGCAGAGTTATAGACTTTATCTGATTGTATCATAAAGATTTTTCTAGACACGTATGCCATAACTATGAGGGAAGGCAAAAAGAGGTTGTCTCCACCATAGCATCCACAATATTTTAGTCAATAGATTTGCTTTGGTTTATTCTGGCTCTCTGCACTGTGAGTCTAAATTCCTCCCAGTATGAGGAAATGTATAGTTCTTTTAAGAGAAAAACTATGCACATTTGGAGCAAATTCTCTGCTTCCATGGAGGAAGAACATCTTGTCACGCCACATAAATTTCACCTGTTGGTGCTGACTGAGATTCTAGAAGTGTTGGAGGGAACTTGGTACCACATCCTATGTTCTAGATTCACATCTTTCCTATCTGGTGAAGACCAAAGGGGAGATATTAGGTCAAATACTGATGGAGATTAGCAATCCCTGCCTTAAGGAGGTCAAGCTGCCACCTTCTCTCATGGCCTCAAGAAGCCATCATTTAATTTTGACAATCTACTTGACTGCCATCTCGTATCTAGTCTTCCTTTTGTGGTTAAGACTATTCAAAATGTTGTGGGAACTATCATAGTATCTAGATACTTCAGATTTCTATGATTCTTGTTAGCTTGGATACTGTCACTTTCTTCAGCAAGGAAACTACATTGATTGATGATTTTCTCTAGTGATGGTTAAAAATCAAGTAACTATGCTGATACCATTAGATCTATCAGCTGTTTTCTATACTGTAGATCACAAGATGTTATTGACTCACCTGTAGGTCCCAGGGACAGGTTTTTTCTTTTTTCTCAGTGAGATTCCCATGGTGTAGTGTCAGGCAATCACTCATATTCCCTGAGGGTGCTTTTATGTGGGATACTGCAAAGCTCCATTTTGTTCCTATACCTATTAAAGTTTTATGAGGAAGGTTAGCAGGAAGCCATTGGTTATGGGGCCTTCAATATAGAATCATAGACTATCAGGGTTGGAAGGGACCTCAGGAGGTCATCTAGTCCAACCCCCTGCTCAAAGCAGGCCCAATCCCAGACAGATTTTTGCCCCAGATCCCTAAATGGCCCCCTGAAGGATTGTACTCACAACCCTGGATTTAGCAGGCCAATACTCATATGCTGATTTCCCCAGCTTTATGGTGCAGTTGAAAGCCTTAACTTGGCTGAGATTGGAGCATGGATGTGAGCGAATTGGCTGAGTCTCAATCCAAAGAAAATAGATGTGATGTTGGTGAATTTGGCATGAAACGGGAAGATGTGGTGATGTTTATATCTACCCCTGTGACTGAGTGTTTGTCCATCATTTTTCACCCAAGTTCAAAATTTGGAAGTCTAGCTAGATTCCCGGCTATAGCTGGATAATAAAGTATCAAGAGCAGCCAGGGTAGTTGTCTTTCATTTGTGACTGGCCAGAAAGTTGTAACTCCTTCTCTCTAATTCAGAACTCACTTCCATGACTAATGATTTTGCCACCGCAAGATTAGATTTGATTACTGTAACATGCTCTACATGGGACTGTGTATTCAATGCATTTTAATTAAGCTGATGCTGAATGAGGCAGCCTGCTTGTTAAGTGGGGTATTTCACTGCAAGCACATTGCAATAGTACTTTGTCATCTGCACTGGTTGCATGTGGATTTCAGAGTGGCGTTTAAGGTGATAGTTTTGATCTATAAAACCCTACATGTCCTGGGACCTGCCTACTTGAGAGACCATCTGTCTCCCCCTACAATACTGCCACAGTTGACCTTAATGGAGGTGATCTGTTTGGTCTGTAACCCTCTTGGTTAAGAAGTGTTAGGAAGTGTTCCCCATGAGCGCCCCTTGACTTTGGAATTCATTTTCCTGCTGTGTCTGAAATAGCCCGCTTCTGTTGTCCTTCAGTGTATGCTCCAAAACTCATCATTTTAATAAGGCTTTAAGATAAGGGTTAATTCATGCAGGTTGATATCATGCTGTGGTAGGGGTTTCTTTAATGTCTTTGCTGTAATAGTTTAGATTCTTGTGTTTGTTATATGGTGGGGTTTCCTGCTGAATTTGTTATGATGTGCATTTTAGGAAAATGTCAGGGGCTCTTAGGACCTAGGATAGGTGCCCTTTTAGATTCTTATAATTTGAAAGAGGCATTAATAAGTGTACATTTTTATTAACATTTATATTCTCAACATAGCTGCAATGGCTTAATGGGGCAGCGGAACATGTTGTGCTCTGTAAGCAAGTGGTTGCATGTTCAAATCCTATCTGATCTATTGCAGAGGAGGTGAATGTATTCTCTAAGGCAAGCTTTTTTAAAAAACAGTGAGGGTAGTTAGCCTTTGGAACAATATACCTAGGCATGTGGTGGATTCTCCATCACTTGCAATCTTTAACTCAAGATTAGATACATTTCTAAAAGATATGCTATAGCTCAAACAGAAGTTATGGACTTGAAGCAGAAGTTCTAGGATGATCTTCTATGGCTTATAGTTAGCAGGTCAGACTAGATTATCATAATGGTCCCTTGTGGCTTTAAACTGTATTAATCTGCTCCTGAAACAATAAATATAACTCATTTTAAGCACTGTGTTAACTAAACCTTTACAAGTTTTACATCAGTGGTGCTTTTGTTCAATATGATCAGTCAGTATCACTAGCAACATTTGCTTCATAGTAAATCTTGAAAATCATTCCATTTAGAGATAATTGTATTTAGAAATCCTATTTTCTGTATTTCACTTCTCTTTTGTTTCATTAGGGACATTTGTATGAAAATGGGATATTTGTGCTTAGGCATTCATCTCTTCCTTCAGTTTATTCCTCAATTCAAGTCATAATATTATAATTTTGACAGACTTAGGTTTTGTGCAGATAATTTTGATGTCACAGAAAATTTTGATTTCAGGTGAGCAACAAACAATTGGAGTCAATGAAGTCCTAGACAATAAAGCTCCTGTTTTTATGCAAATGCCCCTACTAGTGAGAAACATTCATATCAGCAGAATTGTCTCCAAGTAAAAAGTTTTCCATGAGGTGCCAGTGATACTTCCATGAATCCAATTAACAAAATACATGTGCATTAGTTTATTTCAAAGAAATAATGAGGGACCCTTTGTCAGTCTTAGAATAAACACAGGGCTGGTCATTATACAATCAGTTGGCTCCATCTTGTGGGATTCAAGAGTCTTGCGACCTTCTGTGCAATGTATAATATTAATCCACTAACTGGCGGGGGGAGGAAACTATATTGTTAAAACTGTCAGCAGTGCATAAAGTACAAAACATTGTGGCCCTTAATGATGCTGTCCTACAAATTAGATAATTCTATAAGATTAATGATCCCTAAACTGCTCATATAGTCCTAGTGAACACTCCTGTTAGGATCAGTGGGAACTAAAAGTGGGATTTTATTGACTTTAATGAGATCAGAATTAGGCCACACTTTTAGAAAAAAAGTCTAGTAGCATATTAGAATATCAGGATCAACCATTTGTATGCTTCCATATTCAACAAAAGGCTTTATCCCATAAAGAAGGATTATCAGTTAATGATTGTGCCCATTTACTGCCTCCTGAGCACCCCCTCATGACTGGGTTGCCTCTTTGGCCAGTCCACCTCCATTTTCCCCTTCATCTGGACCCTGTAAGAACTCAGTCTCCAGTAACTGTCTATGCTCAAACTCTAATTCACTCTCCTGCTGTTCTCCTCAGGTTGTCACTAGCATTTGTCAAATACAGAACTCAAAAGTCCAAAACCAAACAACATGTGTCAGTTCAACTTCCCTTCTTAAACTTCCACTCACAGGCTTTATCTGGCTAGTGCTCTACAGGAACTAAACTTGTTCTTCATAGCTGCTCTTTCCGCCTTCTCCACATAAACTCCTCTTTTCTGAATACTGCCAGACCTCCTGGCCAGGGCCGGCTCCAGGCACCAGACAAGGAAGCACATGCTTGGGGTGGCACATTCTAAGGGGCGGCATTCCGGCCATTCTTTGGGCGGCACAATCTGCCCCCCCCCCCCTTTTTTTTTTGGCGCACTTAGGGCAGCAAAAAAGCTAGAACCAGCCCTGCTCCTGGCTCTGGTAATCTCAGCTACTCTTTCTTAGCCACACCCCTCCCTGCAGCTTCCTGTTGCCCTTTATATTTGAATCACCAGATTCCTAACAGGTGGGGCTCATCTTGTAACCAGGCTAGCTTAGTCCCAAGCACTCCAGACCATGGGCAAGCCATCCTGTTACAATAATATATCAGGGCCCTAAACATTTAAGGTTCACAACCATCCCAGCATGACCAGATCTCTCTTGCTCTCAAGGATGTTTCACATCCCTTCATGATAACGGTTAATATTTTTACAGCATTCAAAAAGTGAGTTAGGTGCTTTTCAGAAATACTTATTAAAAGTCAAGAATCCTGGCCAGGAGAGCTTGAAATATAGTTTTATATATATATCAGACCTTTACATTCAAGGTGAGTTTTTAAAAATGATGAATTCTAGAAGGTTATGGTTAGTGTCTGGCACAAATTAAGTCCATCATCCATTATACAACTGAACCTCTCTTCATCAGAAGTTTAGGTGCACACAGAATGCAGGGTGGGGCTCCCCAATGTGCATGGCAGTCCCTGTAAAAACAGTACCAACCAACCAGGCATGCTTTAACACTGTATGAATGGCGTGATCTAACATCTATTGTGAGAGAGAATCCACTACAATCCTCAGTAAGTTATTCTAATGGTTAGTTTCCATCACTGTAAAATCTGCACTTTATTTCTAGTCTGAATTTGTCTAGCTTCAACTTCCAGCCATTGGATTCTGATATACCTTTGTCTCCTAAATCCAAGAGTCCTCTATTATCAGATTTCTGTTCTCCATGTAGGTACTCATAGGCTGTGATCAAGTCAACCCTCAAACTTCTCTTTGTTAAGCTAAATAGATTGATCTCCTTGAATCTTTTTCTAAAAGACATGTTTTCCAATCCTTTAATCATTCTCCTGGGTCTTCTCTGAAACCTTTCCAATTTTTCCATCATTCTTCCTGAAGTGTGGGCACCAGGGCCAAACACAGAAGTAAGGCAATCTCCTTATCCCTGTTTATATACTCAAGAATCATTTGCCCTTTTAGGCACAATATCACTCTTGGAACTCATGTTCAGCTAAATGTCCACCCTGACCCCCAAAACTTTTTCAGAGTCACTGCTTCCCAGGATACAGTCCCGTCCCGTCCCCCCACATTGGTCACATTGAAACACATTGTTTGCTGGCACCCAGCTTACCAAGTGATCCAGATAACCCTGTGTCAATGAACTATCCTCTTCATTATTTACCACTCCCCAATCTTTGTCATCTGCAAACTTTCAGTAATTATTTTGTTTTCTTCCAAGTTATTGATAAAATTGCTAAATAGCATAGCGTCAAGAACCAATCTCTGCAGGACTCCTGTCGAAACACACCAGCTTAAGTATGATCCCCTGTTTACAATTACATTTTGAAACCTATCACTTTGCTAGTTTTTAATCCATTTAATGCATACCATTGTTGATTTTGTATTCTTCTAGTTTCTTAATTAAAATGTCATGCAGTACCAAGTCAAGCACCTTACAGAAGTCTAAGTATATCACATCAATACTCTTACCTTTATCAACCAACCTTGTACTCTCTCAAAAAAAAAATAGATTAGTCTGACAGGTCTATTTTCCATAACACCATCATATTCTTTAACCCCTTGTAAATTGAGTCCTATATCAGCCATTCCATTATTTTGCCAGAGATCAATATCAGGCTGACAGGTCTATAATTAACTGGATCATCCCATTTGCTTGTTTAAATATTGGCACAACATTAGCTTTCTTCCAGTGCTCTGGAACTTTCCCACTGTTCCAAGACTTATTGAAAATCACCAGTAATGGTCCAATGAGCTCCTTGGACAACTTTTTAAATCAGCAGGCCCAGCTAACTTGCATCCAGGAGTTTTAAAAAATATTTCACTTTAATAGTTGCTATTTAACATCCTCCTTAGTTACTGTTGGAATGGAAAGTATTTAATTGTCATATGATATGAATACATCATTTTTTTTCTCCCCAAACACAGAACAGAAATATTTATTAAACACTTCTGCCTTTTCTGCATTATTATTGGCAATTCTACTATTCCCATGTAATAATGCACCAGTACTGTTTTTAGGATTCCTTTTCTTCCTAATATACTTAAACTTCTTCTTGTCCATAACTTTGCTGGCCATAGATTTTGCCTTGTGTCCTTTTGCTTCCCTTATCAAGTTATTTCAACTCCTAGCTTCCAATTTATATTCACTGCTATTAGTCTCCTCTTTATCTCATTTGTTATATATTTTTATAGCTGCTGTCACTTCCTCTCTAAACCAGGCAGGTTTTTTAACCACCATAATCTTCCTCCTCACTTGTGGCTTTTTGTACATCTAGTAAAATCTTCTTGAACAGTTTCAAGTTATCATACACAATTTTAGTTTAAACTCTTTCTCCCAGCTGATTTGTCTCTTAATTGTTTTCAGTTTTGTGAAACTGGTTCTTGTAAAAATAATAAGTACATATATTACTGGTTTGGAAGTTATTGTGCTTACACATAACAAATATAGCCAAATCATGATCGCTTACACCTAAGCATCCTCTGATTTTTATACCTATGATCAATTCCTCTTCATCTGTCAAGAGGTGGTCTAATATAAATTGCCCCATGTTGGATGCAACAATTTTTGAGTTTGGAAATGGTCATCTATAATTTTTATAAATTCCAAGGATATTTTAGTACTGGTGGCATGAGACCTCCAGCATGTGTCACTCAGATTGAAATCTTTCATGATTATGCAGCTTTTTTCCTGTCTTATAGATAATTGCCCAAAGAGCTGGTCATCCTGTTTTCTAGTGTGATTTGGTTGCTTGCAGCTCTGCTTCTATTGTTCCTAGTTCCTTCCTTTTGTTAGTTTGTTTCCTGTACTTTCCTAAGCAAAATAATTTTGTTTCACCTTAGCTGATGACAGCACTCATAAAAAGGTTAGGTCTCAGCTCCCCAGAGTATACCATCCTAAGCAACTCTTAGTTCTTCTTTACACATTTCAGATCTTGTAGACAGTTTTTCTTTGTTGTACCAGACTGTCATCTGATATTGTAAACTTTTTGCCACAGAAACCATCCTTTTGTTATGTTTACATACTACCCACCTGTAATGGGGTCACATTCACCTCTCGCAAGTGCCCTCTGGCCCAGTGCATATGCTTACATTCTCTCTCTCTTTGTAGTGGGTCTTCAGTGACTCAGCCCTCTGGCCAAGTTACACACAGTCTGTGTGATAAAAGACAAGCATAACCCCTTCTGGGGTACAAGCCCAACAGGGGTCTCTCTCAGTGCCCTCTGTAATGTCTCCCACCAGTTGTCCATGTTCCAGGATAGAGTAGTGCCCCAGGGCTCCCTCCCTGGCAACATTTTCACCCTCTTAGGGCCTTTCCATCTGCAACTCTCCAGCTGGGCTGTTGCAGTTCATTTCCCCCCTCTGGGGTACCTCAGTGTCCAGGCCACTTTCACTGGTGGTTAATGGGGATGGGAAGGACCCAGGCCCATCCGCTACTCCAGGTCTCAACCCAGGGGCCCTGTAGATAGCAACTGTCCACTGTGTCCCTTTATCTAAGTCCCACTGCTGTTCTAATTCCCAAGGCCACTTCCTCACAGTCCTGTGCCATCTTCACCCTTACCTCAGGCCCTTGTCCTGATGGAGTCCCCATAACCCACTCAGGGCTCCTCACTTTCCCCAGCTTCTGGCAGCACTACCTCATCCAAGGTACTGCAGATCCCTCAGCCAGCCACACACCATCCACTCTCCTTCGGTTCTAGCAAGGAACTGCCCCCTGCAGCAATTTTTATACTAGTTTGCTGGGCCCTGATTGGCTGCTTCCCACACAGCCACTCTAGGCAGCTTGGAGGACTGCTCTACTGCCCTTTTCTGGGGTGGGTGTGGCGGGGCCAAAAGGCCACCAGCAGGGGGCCTCAGGGCCTAGTCCACCCAATCACATCACTCAACAGGGTTGAGATCTCAAATGACACCACAACAAATAATTATAATAATATATTTCATTACTCATAACGTACCCAGCTTTTACATAATTTCTTCTTTGAGTCTTTTCTTATAAATTAATTCCTCCAATCCTTAAATAATTTTTGTTGCTATTCTCTGAATTCCCTCCAATTTTTCAACCTCTTTCTGGTATTGAGAAGTATACAGTGTTGCAGGCGCAATCCCACCTGAATTATAAACTGCACAGTAGGATTGTTATTCCTGTAATCTGTGACATGATTTCTCTACATATGAAAACCACATTCACAGTGGAGTATTTTGTGACACCATATCCATTGCTGTTCACCATCACCACTTTGTCATTACTGTGCTCTAGATTTGTCCTTCCCATTGAATAGCTGAGTTCCCACCTCACAAAATATATTAGTTTGCATTTTTCCGGAATGAATTTTATTTTATTATTTCCCTACTGATAACTTTTCAGGTCCCTTTATATTAGTTGACTTTAATGGGAATTTTGCTTGAGTCGGATTATAGAATTAGATCTTGTTTGCAATACCTCCCACGTTCGCACTAGACTTTGACATGCATAATAAATGCTCCCACACAGGGGAGTAAGAGGGCGTTTGAAAACCTCTTACACCCCCTTAACTGGTTAACCAGATCTTAAATTGAAGTGCACGGGTGCATAATCTATGCCCATTTACTCTTCCATAGGGCAGGTTTGGATGGAGGGGCTGGTAATTGGCAAAGCCTTAACTTCATTCCCTAATGCACCAGCCAGCACAGAGAGTGTCAAAATTTGCTGCTGGTATAGGCCAAAAGAAAAGTGCTGCCCAGCGAGAGTAATGAGAAAAAAGAGAGGGAAATGAACCTCAAAGGCTCAATGCCTCTTAGAGCTATTCCTGAAATGCAACTGCTCAATAATCAGCCCTCACACAAGCCTGGGCCTAAAGACAGAATCTAGCCCTCAGTATCACCTGCAAAATAAATGTACTATTTATAATATGAATAATGTCACATTTATAATAGTACTATTCATCAAACAACCTCCAAGTACTTATCTCATCTTCCAGACCATTAATAAAGATGTTAAATAAAATAAACCTTAATCCAGCTCCTGGAGATCCCAGCAGACCTCTCCTTTTATTCATTACATTGTCATTTATCATTCAATCCTTTATTTATGGCTTTTGAGACAGATTTTTTGTGTCTATATGACAGTGTTTCTCTCCATACCAAGAAAAGTAGGCCTCTAGTCTCTTCATTGATAGTGCCAAAAGTGAGGCTCACTTATTTTATTCTCTTTTCCCAATAGACTATTGCAAAAACACTGAAGATTATATGTGAGGTTTTATCCAGCGATTATGACAGTGGACCCCCACGTATTCCTTTTAGCACTTTCCAGTTTCTCTACACATACATTGCTGAAGTGGATGGGGAGATTTCAGCATCTCATGTCAGCCGAATGCTGAATTACATTGAACAGGAGGTGTAAGTACATCTTTGTCAAATGTCAACCAGAGTTAAAGGTTCCTTCATCAGAGGCATGTATTTATGCTGTAGCTATTAAACTCCAGGAAGGATGGAGGAACAAAGGAGGAAGGGAGACAGTAGAAAAGAGAGGGAGAAGGTAGAGAGAGCAAAACAGACTAGGAAGAAGTGAAAATAGTAGCAGTCATAGGGAAAGAATTGTTAAAATAAGGGAGTGAAAGGTAATTATGGGGGAGCAATAAAGGCCAATAATAATGGGGGAGGAAGAGACAAGAAAAAGGAGGTGTGCTAAATGCTTCAAAGGAGACAAAGAAAGATGTTGTCCTGGCACCAAATTCTTTCAGTCCAAAGAAAAGCACAG
The DNA here is from genome assembly GCF_013100865.1 of Trachemys scripta elegans. Classification (NCBI taxonomy): domain Eukaryota; kingdom Metazoa; phylum Chordata; order Testudines; family Emydidae; genus Trachemys; species Trachemys scripta. The sequence goes on along the minus strand of NC_048308.1, from coordinate 10,211,978 downwards.
AGTTCAGGTGGCAGAGTCCTAAGGATTATTACCATTTATTATTTATATAGCACTAGACAAGTAACAAGCTCCTGCCCCAGATAGCTTACACTCTAAGGGGCAGATCCTCAGCTAGAAAAAACAGCATAGCTCCACTGATTTCAAAGAAGTTTTGACAATTTATACCAGGTGAGACTCTGCCCCTAAAGTTACAACAGTGCAATATAGCTCAATAGAATAAAACAAATATGCCCAGAATGCTGAATGGTCATTATAGTAAATGGTATAACAATATGACAATATAGAGTAAATGCTTCATGTTTTGTTATGTGTATTTTGAAAAAGGGAGGCATCTTGATGTAAATAAATTAAAAACTTGTTTCAAGTGAACAGGATGCCATGGGAAAGTTATGATCTGGGATGGATGAAAGAGACAAAGGGTTCAATCCAACTCCCACTAAAGTCAATGCAAATGTTTCCATTGACTTCAACTGCAGAAGGAGGAGGGCCAAAGAGTACAGTTTGGAGAGAAGAGAAGTTTGACTACAGCACAGGGAGCAGAGATTGGGTGGAAGAGGGGAAGTTTATAATTAGTATTATGTTTTCTGTTACCTTTATAATGAAAATGCAGGGCTCGATTAATTTAATATATATTTCATTCTTTATGCAGCATTGGACCTGATGGCTTAATCAAGGTGAATGATTTTACCCAGAATCCACGGGTCAGACTGGAATAGTGACACAGCTTATCAAGTACTTTGATAGGAAGATGAAGAAACGTGCTTCAAAATAATGGTTACTATTAGCCTTTCATTGTCTTTTTTCTTGTGTCTATCAATAAACAATTTGGCCAAGAAGTCAATCAGAAATGTGTGAGTGTGGATTAAGAGAATGTCAGTGGAATAGAATATTGTCACAGGTTAATTATTAGAGCTGGTCAATTTTGCATTTTATTTATTTATTTATTGTGCTGAAAGTTTTCCCTTTGAAAAATAGTTTTGTTGAAACAAATTTTTCATCGGAATATGTCAATTACAACAAAAACATTTTGCAGAAAATTTCTAAACAAAAATTCTCATTTTGAATTGATGTTTTCATATGAAAAAATGTTCATTTTGTTTCCATTTAAAATGCCATTTGGTTTCAGTTTTCGGTTTTAAAAAAAACATACATAACATCTTAATCAAATTAATTCAGAACTTCCCATTGGAAAACTGAAATGTTTTTGACCAAAAATTGAAAGATTTTCATTCAAAATTTCTTGCAGGAAAAAATTCCAGTTTTCCAACCAATGATTGGAAATTAATGATTTTCTGCTGCCAAGTAAAACCACTAAGACCCTTATGAAAAATTATCTTGTATGGTGTTATACCATATCTTATCTAATGTCAGTGCTCCTGACAGAGAGCTCGATCACGCCTGAAAGAGGTGAAGCAGTACCACCACCGTGCAAGCACCAGGCAACATTCTGTCTTTCCTGCACTCCCCAGAAACACACCCACTATTACACCCTTTGTGGATACAGCTTACTCCATCCAATGAGATTGGCCCCGCTCCATGGAGTGGGGCCAAAGTAGAGAACAGTGACAAGCTCTACCTCTTCGCCTTAACTACTCATCGTCTTTAGGGTATTGTGTGCTCCTGACAGACTAAAGAGACCAATCCTTGAGCTCCCCATATAGGAGGGACAGTAATTTTGTGCGGAGTGAGGAAGGCTTCTTCTGTCCTAGCCCTTTTGTGCAAAACGACCACAGAATCTGTCTCTATGTGTCTGATTCTGCTCCTTAAGTTAATTGAAGTTTTGCCATTGGAGCAGGAGCAGGGCCTAAACTATTATTGACCTTCTGTATCCAAATTGACTTATGGAATAAAACTATTGTATATTCAGAAAGCAGCTTAGATACTGAAGTGCAGCTTATGTAAAGGTCTTTTAAAAGTTGATTTGACTGCTTGAGTGTTTTATTTGTGTTAATTTTATCACTAAAGACTGGTCAGCTACCCACATACTATCTTGGCTAGGATATTCAATATAAAGTATTTTAATTTAAACTGGAAATATACTTATATTTTTATTTTAGTACCACCCGCCTTTAAGGTCTCGTGCTCCAGCCTAAATCCTTCTGGCCAAAGAGGACTGGACTGGGCCTTCTTATGTCTTTCAATATTATCCCTTATTTGGTCATAGAGGACACTGCTGAGTAAGAGAGGGGCACTTTTTCCCCTCCAGGAGTGATTACACTGGCTTTATAGTACTCAGTTTCTGCCAACTTTGGGGAACAAGAAATTACAGTTGAGGCTCATAGTTTGACTTGATCTTCTTTCTGGAGATGAGTTAGAACATCCAGCAAAGACTGGACCAAATATAAGCAAACATTTGTTATCAGTTATGAACATGGGAGGTAACGATATATTACTTTATTATTTATAAAATCTCATGATTTTAGGGGTCTGTTTCATGATTTTTGATCACTTGTGGTTGGCAATACTGTAACCTCTAGTCACATCACCTCTTTCTATTCTCCTCACTCACTTTCAATTTTAAAAAGAAATCTATTTGCATGTGTCTCTTCTGCTAATATGCATTGTAGAATACATCTCTGAAAATCATTCCAAATGAAGGGTGGGAGGAGGAGGCTGTTGTTTGTTTTTAAATCATTTAGATTAGTTCTTTCTTAATTATTCAAGCCTCTGCATTCATGGCCATCAATTATCAGTTTGGTGGAAGCTCACCCTCACCTCGAGTAGTAGTTTGGTGACTTAAAGCATCTCAGAGAAAATAGTTGCCCCATAAGGTACTTGACATTAGTTTGATAATTGCCCATCATATTCTGTGAACCTTCTCATCTTGTTCTTTGACCCAGCTTTTTTTCCCTTTACCGCCTATGATTGGCAAGGTTTTAACAGGCCCTTGAATGGTCCCTTGAAATATATGTTAAGTACTTAAGGTAAACAATCTGCTCCACCCTCTATTTTTCTGTGACACTCTGAGTCCATTTCCCAGACCTGAAGAAGAGCTCCATGTAAGCTTGACAACTTGTCTTTCTCACCAATGGAAGTTGGTCCAATACAAGATATTACCTCACTCACCTTGTCTCTCTCTCATATTCTATTTGTGATCCGCTATAATCCCCAAATCCTTTTCAGATTATTCCCCATTTTGTAATTGTGCATTTGATTTTTCCTTCCTATGTGAAGTACTTTGTACTTATCTTTAATGAATTGCATCTTGTTGATTTCAAAGCAATTCTCCAATTTGTCAAGGTCATTTTGAATTCAAATTCTGTCCTCCAGTGCTTGCAACTGCTCCCAGCTTGGTGTCATCTGCAAATTTTATAAGCATACTCTCCACTCCATTATACAAGTTATTAATTAAAATACTGAATAGTATTGGAGCTAGGACTGACCCCTGGGGGATCTTACTAAATACACCCTCCCAGTTTGACAGTAAATCATTGATAACTACTCTTTGAGTAAGATCTTTCAGTCAATTGTGCACCCAACTTACAGTAATTTCATATAGACCACATTTCCCCAGTTTGCCTATGAGACTGTTGCATGGGACTGTGTCAAAAGCTTTACTAAAATCAAGGCATATCACATCTCCTGCATCCCCCACATCCACTAGGCCAGTAACTCTGTCCAGGAAGGAAATTTGGTTGGTTTGGCATGATTTGTTCTTGACAAATCCATGCTGACTATTCCTTAGAACTCCATTATCCTCTCTGTGCTTACAAATTGATTGTTTAATAACTTGTTCTAGTGTCTTTTCAGATATTGAAGTTAGACTGACTGGTCTATAATTTCCCAGATCCCCTTTGTTCCCCCTTTTTAAGAGAGGTATTATGTTTCTCCTTCTCCACTCCTCTGAGAACCTCACCCATCCTCCATGAGTTCTCAAAGATAATTGCTAATGGTTCTGAGATTGCTTCAGCTGGTTCCTTAAGTACCCTGAAGTCCTGATGCTACTGTGAAGCTCACTTTCTATTTTTTTCTATATACCACGTTTATCACCATAGTAGCCAAGTGCCTTCCAGTAGTGAATTAAGCAATGTGACTGCACATCTTTCACGTGTTGTTTGTTCTCTCATCTTCTCCCCGTGGTAAGAAACATATGCAGTGAAGTGTTTTGTTTTGATAGAGTTTTAGAGTATTTTTTAAAATATACATGTTTCTATGCATTTATATTAGAAAAGTCAAGGTCAAATAAATGCATCTTTCACTTGGAGAAGAAGGTGGTGAGGTTTGTGACGGTCCTTAGTTCCTGAGAGAATTTGTTTCACAGTCCCAGACCTGGACAGCTGTTTTGTCTGGTAGAAGCAACTGTTACACTGTCCCATTAACAGCTTTGAATGGACCACAGAAATGGCACGAATATGTATTTGTCTTGCTATAATTTCATTTTCCTGAGCAGGGCAGCATATCAATTGTAAAACCATCAGTGCCAGGCCTACCTTACAAGGCCATCAATGCCATTCCCTAAAAGGATCCTCCCTTACCTGCATCTAGAATCTCCTACTAGGGCAATGCCGCTCTCTTCCCTTTTCCATTCCACACTACTGTTTTAAATGTATCTACTGATCTTTCAATTTTGGTAAAAATATTTGGTTGCAATTTCACTGTAACCTCTATTCCACTAGGTGGCACTTGTTGTCTACATAAGGAGCCTGTGTCTTTCAGTTTATGGTATTGCCCAAGTAAATTATCTATTCAGTGGCAATAAAATCTGATGTCATCAGTTATTGATATTTATTGCACAGTCCTTCCATCTCTCATGAAAATGCATACATATTGGGTAACATCCTGACTAACCTAATAGTCATGCCTGACTAACCTAATTGCCTTCTATGAGGAGATAACTGGGTCTGTGGATGAGGGGAAAGCAGTGGATGTATTATTCCTTGACTTTAGCAAACCTTTTGATACGGTCTCCCACAGTATTCTTGCCGCCAAGTTAAAGAAGTATGGGCTGGATGAATGGACTATAAGATGGATAGAAAGCTGGCTAGATTGTCGGGCTCAATGGGTAGTGATCAACGGCTCCATGTCTAGTTGGCAGCCAGTTTCAAGTGGAGTACCCCAAGGGTTGGTCCTGGGGGCAGTTTTGTTCAATATCTTCATTAATGATCTGGAGGATGGCGTGGACTGCACTCTCAGCAAGTTTGCAGATGACACTATACTGGGAGGAGTGGTAGATACGCTGGAGGGTAGGGATAGGATACAGAGGGATCTAGACAAATTAGAGGATTGGTCCAAAAGAAACCAGATGAGGTTCAACAAGGACAAGTGCAGATTTCTGCACTTAGGACAGAAGAATCCCATTCACTGTTACAGACTAGGGACCGAGTGGCTAGGCACCAGTTCTGCAGAAAAGGACCTAGAGGTTACAGTGGACGAGAAGCTGGATATGAATCAACAGTGTGCCCTTGTTGCCAAGAAGGCTAACGGCATTTTGGGCTGTATAAGTAGGAGCATTGCCAGCAGATCGAGGGACGTGATCATTCCCCTCTATTCGACATTGGTGAGGCCTCACCTGGAGTACTGTGTTCAGTTTTGGGCCCCACACAACAAGAAGGATGTGGAAAAATTGGAAAGAGTCCAGTAGAGGGCAACAAAAATGATTAGGGGGCTGGAGCACATGAGTTATGAGGAGAGGCTGAGGGAACTGGGATTGTTTAGTCTGCAGAAGAGAAGAATGAGGGGGGATTTGATAGCTGCTTTCAACTACCTGAAAGGGGGTTCCAAAGAGGATGGATCTAGACTGTTCTCAGTGGTACCTGATGACAGAACAAGGAGTAAAGGTCTCACGTTGCAGAGGGGGAGGTTTAGGTTGGATATTAGGAAAAACTTTTTCACTAGGAGGGTGGTCAAGCACTGGAATGTGTGGAATCTCCTTCCTTAGAGGTTTTTAAGGTCAGACTTGACAAAGCCCTGGCTGGGATGATTTAGTTGGGATTAGGTCCTGCTTTGAGCAGGGGGTTGGACTAGATGACCTCCTGAGGTCCCTTCCAACCCTGATATTCTATGATTCTATGAATAGATATTAATTATATAGTTCTGTGTTTCTCAGCCTTTTCAGATTGGCAACCCTTTATTCAAAGTAAATAAAATTTCACAACTCTCTACCTTACATTTACTATAAAAGTAGAATAAAAAAAGTATCAAGGATAACAATGGTAATCCTATATAATTTATTTGTTTGTGTGTGTAGGTTGACAGAGCACACTTGACTTTGAAGTGTAAGGTGTGTGACCAATGGGGAAGTGAGATTTTTCTTTGCTTTAGATTGTAATAAAATTTGTAAGGCTGTCAATTAACTGCAGTTAACTCAAGCGATTAACTCAAAACAAATTAACTCAATTAAAGAAATTAAGTGTGATTAATCACAGTTTTAATTGCACTGTTAAACAATACTAGAATACCCATTTAAATGTATTATAAATATTTTGGATGTTTTTCTACATTTTCAAATATATTGATTTCAATTACAATGCAGAATGCAAAGTGCACAGTGGTCACCTTTTATTATTATTGTATTACAAATATTTGTACTGTAAAGAAGATAAACAAAAGAAATAGTATTTTTCAATTCACCGCATACAAGTACTGCAGTGCAATCTCTATCGTGAAAGTGCAAGTTACAAATGTAGAATTATATTTTTACATATCTGCACTCAAAACCAAAACATTGTAAAACTTTTGAGCCTACAAGTCCACTCAAGCTTACTTCTTGTTCAGCCAATCGCTAAGACAAACAAGTTTGTTTACATTTGCAGGAGACAATGCTGCCTGCTTCTTATTTACATCACCTGAAAATGAGAAAAGGTGTGTGCATGGCATTGTTATAGCCAGCGTTGCAAGGTATTTATGTGCCAGATATGCTAAATATTCGTAGGCCCCTTCATACTTTGAATAGTAGATTGCACTTTTTTACAGTGCAAATATTTGTAATGAAAAATAATAATCTAAAGTGAGCACTCTACACTTTGTATTCTGTGTTGTAATTGAAATCAATATATTTGAAAATGTAGAAAAACATCCAAAATATTTATAATAAATTTAAAATATTTTATTAACAGTGCGATTAAAACTGTGATTAATTTTTTAATCTCATGATTTATTTTTTAATCGTTTGATAGCCCTAAAAATTTGCACTAGCTCACATCTGTTTGATTGTCTTTTGTGACACCCCCCAATAGGTTGCAGTTAGGGTGACCAGACAGCAAATGTGAAAAATCAGGACGGGAGTGGGGTTAATAGGAGCCTATATAAGAAAAAGACCCAAAAATCGGGACTGTCCCTATAAAATTGGGACATCTGGTCACCCTAGTTGCAATCCACCAGTTGAGAAACACTGTTAGGGCATCATGCTCTGATGTGTGCCCCTGCACCGCAAAACAAAACAACTGCTGTTTGCCAGAAGCTGGGAATGCATGACAGGGGATGGATCACTTGATTACCTATTCTGTTCATTTCCTTGGGGGCACTTGACATTGGCCACTGTCGGAACACAGGATGCAGGGCTAGATGGACGCATTATGGCCGTCCTTATGTTCTAACAGTTGGACACAAATCTTGAATGACCTTCCCCCCCCACCCCAACATTGGTTGCACTTTGTTATGAATGCAAAAAAATATCTGTTCAGCAGTGGAGCCTGTTCAAGAGAAAGTAACAACAAAAGCTTATGCCCAAATAAATTTGTTAGTCTCTAAGGTGCCACAAGTACTCCCTCCCAGAGGTGAAAGTAAGACTGGACCGGCCTCTCTGGCGGTGATTTAAAGGGCCCAGGCAGCTGGGCTCGGGTGTGGATTTAAAGGTCCTGGAGCGCCGGCCCCTGCGGGGAGCTCCGGCGGCGCTTTAAAGGCCCCGCAGCAGCTGGAGCCTCTGGCCCTTTAAATTGCTGCCGGAGCCCTGCTGCCTGTACCCCAGCCACAGCCGGAGCCCCAGGGCCTTTAAATCTTGAAAGGCCCCGTGTCTTCCCGTTGAGGCCATGCCTCTTCCGGTTGAGGCCACGCCCACTCAGGACTCCGGCGTACGGGTAAGTCCTTAAAGTTACTTTCATACCTGAGTACTCCTTGTTCTTTTTGCTAATACGGACTAACACGGCTACCACTCTGAAACCTGTCACCATGCAAGGCACTGAATTTAGCCGTATGAAGTGGAAATCCATCAACTTCATGAAAAAACTCGTACAGATACAGACAGACATCATCTTCTTTTCCAAATGCAAATGGATAGACATCACACCAAAAGGACTGAAGGTAAAAAAATCCATTACAATCTACATACCACACAGACTTTGCTGAGAGATTGTGCCACAAAACTCTCAAAGAAACTGCAGAATCACCTGATCAACATCCTATATCGCAAACAGGGAAAGATTAAGAATCTGCTCATTACACAAAGTAAAAACTATTTCCCCAGGCTAATTTTTCCCGTACTGTTACTCACACCTTCTTGTCAATTGTTTGAAATAAGCCAGCCTGATTATCACTACAAAAGTTTTTTTTTCTTCTGCTGATAATAGCCCACCTTAATTGATTAGTCTCGTTAGAGTTGGTATGGCAACACCCATTTTTACATGTTCGTTGTGTATATATATCTTCCCACTGTATTTTCCACTGCATGCATCTGATGAAGTGGGTTTTAGCCCACGAAAGCTTATGCACAAATAAATTTGTTAGTCTCCGAGGTGCCACAAGTACTGCTGGTTCTTTTTGCTAATACAGACTAACCCAGCTACCACTCTGAAACGTCCTTGTTGTTACTTGAAAGGAACAACCTGTCGCTTGTCCTGCAGTTTACTCGGTGTGAGAGCTGCACGGGGCGGGAGATTCCCCGAGGGCAAGTGGCGTGTTATGGGGTAAGCGCTGAACGGGGAGCCAGGCGATGGGGGGCTGAGGGGACCCGGAGCGCTTTAGCATTAGGTGCTGAGACAGCTCTGTCTCAGGAGCCGTGTAGACCGGGCCGAGTCCCTGCCCTGCACAACAGGCTCTGAGAGACCGGGAGACGGTCCCGCTGACTGAGAGAACGAGCTATTGACTGATTTGGTCCGTTAGCCCCGCTTCTCTTCTACTATTGGTTCGCTGGGCCGGGACCTCCACCAATCCCGGCCCTAATTTCCTGACTCCGCGGCCCGCTCTGGCTGCCGCCGGCGCCTTGCATGGAGGGAGGGAGCCGGAAGAGGCGGGGCTGAGAGGATGACGGCTCCTCCCCTGCCCTGGCAGCCGTTGGGCCTGTCAGCCAAGGCGGGCTCGGATTGGCCGCGCGTTTCCGCGCTGAGGGATGGCCGGGAAGCTCCTCCCCCGGCCGGGGACGGACGGAGCGATGGCGAGGCCGGGCACTCTCCGGCATCACAAGGTACCAGCCGTGGGGGCCGGGCTGGGTCTCCCCTGGAGGTGCGGGGTATTCTCGCTCTGGGGTCCCGAGGGAGGGACTGTTATGGGGAGACTGGGCGCCTTGAGTGGCGGTTTAGGGGTCTCTCTCTCTCTCTCTGCGGGTTGGGAGCACTGGGCGTCTGGGGCAGGGAGTGGAGGGCGTCTCGTTTTCGGGGCTCCTAGGGGGCTTGGAGGGGACTGGGTGGGCTCCCGGGTCAGGGGGGTGGTGACTTTCCTCTGGGGGCTACTAGGGGTGGGGGGTTGGAAGGTGACTGGGCTCCCGGGTCAGGGGGCGGGGGCTCTCCTGGGAGTCACTGGGGTGGGGGGTTGGGAGGTGAATGGGCTCACAGGTTGGGGGACTCTCCTCTGGGGGGTCAGTACGGCTGTGGGGGGTTTGGGAAGTGACTAGGCTCGTGGGTTGAGGGGGCTCTCTGGGGGACAGTCACGGAGGTGACTGAGCTCGTGGGGGCTCTTCGCTGGGGTCACTGTGGGGGTTAGGAGGTAACTGGCCTCACAGGTCAGAGGGGGACTCTCCTTTGGAGGTCACTAGAGATGTGGGGGAGGGGTTGAGAGGTGACTGGGTTCACCAGTCGAGGGCTGTCCTCTGGGGGACACTAGGGATGTGTGGGGAGGGTTGGCAGGTGCCTGGCCCCACAGATCACGGCAGGCACTCTGGGGGACACTAGGGATGTGGCAGGGCATGAGTTGGGAGGTGACTGGGCTAACAGGTCAGGAAGGCTCTCCTCTGGGGGACACTCAGGGTGGCAGGGTTTGGGAGGAGACTGGGATCATAGGTTGGGGGAGCTCTCCTCTGGGGGACACTGGGGGAGTTGTCAGGTGACTGGGGACAGGGTTAGGGGGATTGGGAGGTGATGTTTCAGAGTTCAGGAGCTCTCTTCTGGAGGGGTTGCAGGTGACTGGATTCATAAGTCAGGGGAACTCTTCTCTAGGGTCTACTAAAGGGGGGGTATTACTGAGACCCTAGATGAGGGATGCAGGACTCCCCCCTCTGGAGTGCATGGGTAACTGAGCCTCTCCAGGAATAGGGTTTAGGTGATTCTTTGAGGCTCCCCTGATTGGTGGGGCTGGTGTCACTTCCCCCTCCCCCTACCCTGTTACCTGTTGGATTCAGTTCTTGCACAGGCGACTGCCAACAGCTGCTTAGCTTCACCTCTTGTTAGGGGTTGATTCCCAAAGTACATTTCCCTGCCTTGTGATGTGGTGATTTGCAAAGTGTTACAACAGGATACCTGAAGTCTCCTTCCAACTTACTTGAGCTCTCAATCATTTAGATTCTACCAAGTTTGAGAGCCCAGGGTTGCTGTCTGCCTATTTGTGTCAGTCTTAAGGGGGCAAAATTGTGTGAACAACATTCCCACGTTCACATCACTAATTTGCCCAGTGATGTTGGATTTTTGTATCCTGACATGAAGACATGTTGTCATGACGTCATATTGCTATATGAAACTTGAGATATATTTGGGAGGTAAGGCAGATCTATGATGATCAAGGGTAGTGTTGTGAATTTTGGGATGGGTTTCAGCCCTTGTGTGCATAATCCATATTTGTTGTGGGCCTGATCCTGCAATCTTTATGCGAGTACTCTCACTGAGGTCAGTGAGATTATTTATATGAGTAACACACACACCATTAGGCCCTGTGCTTGAAGTATTCTTCTACAAGTAAATATTTCAGCTGCAAATATTTGAGCTATGGCAGCAGCTTATTAGTAAAAACTAGTGCTGTGCATTCAGTGGAAAGCAGGGAATATTTATCCTTTGCAATATATTATAAAGCTCTTCACAATCATATTATATCACACCTCAAGCCTGTTACCGGTCTGGATCTGAACTCTTATGAAAAGTGTATGGGATATTTAATAAATACAAGTAGTCAGGCCCTCAATTTTACAATATCCACTAGCACCAATCCAAGGTATTGGTTCAGTACTGACTTGCAGAGAAATTTTTTGGGAAATTACCAGCACTGCTTTCTGTACCACTCTGGGTTTTTCATTGACGTCTCCCATTAAGGAATGGACTTGGCCTGATTTAGCTAAACTTGTGAAATTTGACATGATATCAAAAGAAAATAAGTCTGTAGGCTATAGACAGTGACAGTGGTGCTAGAGGAAAGTGGAAGGGCTGTACTGAAATAACTTCTGTCCACAAAACAAAAGTTTATATGTGGGTGGACTGCTGCATCTGCACAGTGTCATGAAGTCAGCCATGTATTCAGAAGTCTACCTGTGCATTGTAAATTGCAGGATTGAGGCTCAGTGCTTCTTGCTGCGTTCCCCCTCATTCTGTTAAAAATGTAAATTAGCCTTCCTAGACTTTATTTATTGTCTCAGATTTAGCAATCCAATGGTATTTGGTATACTTCTGTTATCTTGTTAAAATAATTAATTGAAATTAAAACAATATTTATTGGTGTATATTTGTGTAATAATTGAACAGGTACTGTCTTCTGGAAGGCTAACAGGAGCAGCCAAGTTATCAAGTGGAAAAAAACAGTAAGAATTTAATCATTAATACTGTTTAGTGGTGTACCTGTAAGCAGTCAAAACAGCCATACAAATCAAAAGCCAGCAGCTTGTCAACAACTCTTTGCATTTATTAAATATTAAGTCCCAACTGAAAGATGCTGCAAGTGGCAGATCCTGCTGTCTTTGAACAGGCAAAACTTTCATTGAAGTTAGTGGGAGTTTGGCTTGTACAATGACTAGAGGGAAGATTAACCCCTTTAGCAAACAACATGCCTTAGACTTCCATTTTGAATGTATGAAATATTAATTAAATTTCCCCCCTAGATTACTGAATGAATATGGGGACTAGTGACATGTAGGCTTTCTGAGTAAGGGCCAGTCCTACCCTAACATATGCTGGTGATGTCTGCAGCAGTTACTTGCTTATCTCATTACAGCATTTGGCTCGATTGTAAAGTGCAGCACATTGTGTATGTTGTTTTTTGTTGTTTTAGATATCAAACAAGTATATTTATAAGAGGAAGTAAGCAGGGAATGTCTTTTTCAGGATTGGCTTAAGAAAAGCATGCCATTCTGATGTGGACTCTGGCTACTCTCTCTATTCCACCGACTCTGAGGATCAGGTAATTTGAGATGAATTGGCTCTCTTATACATGCAAATCAGAAATTAACTAAAATTACTGAAACATAAAATTAATTAGATAGAAACACAATACAATCTCTCAATTATAAATATAACAAATCAGTAAATGGGAAATGTGTAAAAGTTTTCATTGATGGCATGTAAATAAATATGTTACTCAAACCCAGTCCAGAAATAACTGTGACTCAAACCTGTAACAACGCTTTCTAAATAGGAACTTCTTGACTTTATTTCATTGTCCTTACTGGTTTTGTTTTACAATAAATCAATGTCTGTATTCTGACTGCAACATTCTTTCTGCAGGTTGTAACTATACATAACGGGCTTGATCGCTGTGCAGCTTTACTGCAGGATATTTTGCAAAATGAGGCCACAGGTTGTACCTTATTGAAATTTAAAATTACATTTTAGTTTCTGTAGGTCTCTTATTTGTTTTGTTGAATGGCTTTTGTTTCAAATAACATTAGGAACGGAGACAGTAAATCGAAAACCAGGAAAAGTAACTTCTGTTAAGGCTGCTACCAGGCCTATATTAAGCAAAGGAAATAGTTCAAAAAAGAAAGGACTGAAGAGAAATGTTCTTGCTGCCCATATTCATAAAGAAATTGGTAAGCACTTGTCCTTGGTTTGGCCTTTACTTATACAACGTTTTCATCCATAACTGTTTTATTTCCTCCATAAATACGTGTTCATTGTCACCTCATCTGCAGAATTAATTAATGTGGTTATAATATTGTGCAACTTATTTTGGTTTTAAACTCAGGTTTAATAAAATAAACTTACTATGGCTTGATTGTTTCTATCAATTTTAATCAAATTAATCAATCGAAATGGGTTCATAGCACTTGATTCTTGATTTCAAGAATCTTCATGTAAACATTTGTGTTTGTGTAGTGCAAAAAGAAAACTAACTTCAACTTTATTTTCCATAGTGCCTGTGTCAAATAGGAAACCAGCGTCTTGTAATACACTTGCTGTTGGCAAAGAGGGAGAACTTTCCAGCGCAGTACAAAATCAGCCGGGTCAACCAATTCATGTGCCTTTTAATCAACACTCTCCTGTGATGCATCAGAAACTGTGTGAGCATGTGCAAACCCAAATGTCTCTGATAACTGGCCAAGTTCCACCGAGCTGTAATGGAATTCCGACTGTACCTGCTTACCCTGTTTCAGATCCTGGTTAGTGTGAATGTCATTGTATAGTTAGACACTATTTTGGGGTTTGTTTTTAGTTTTTTGGCAAGAAAAAAAATCTTAAATTTAACAATGTTAGTTTTTTGTCTATTTGTTTCAGAATATCAAAATGTTACAGCATTTAATTATCGTTTACCTACCTCCACACCAACTCTGTCCCCGCAGCATTCAGCTAATCCTTTACTCATTCAGTCTGTAAGTACACTTGATTTAAACTATAAATAAACATTTAAGTTAGTGTTGTCATCCTTGTCTTATTCTGTGGCTTTCATTTCTACTGAAATCTATACACTTTCTTGGACTTAATAGGAAATTCTCCCAAAGAAAAAGAAACTCAATGCATTTTATGTCTCATAAAATCTGTGATGAAACAATAGATATGGTGGAGTTTTTTTAAAATACTATGTGATTTAAAGGCGGTTCACAAATATATTGTTAGCAAGCATTGCTACTTATATTGTGCCTACAGTAGACTCCAAAAATGAGGTAAGCGGCATGCCAATAGGGACTGGTCACTTCTGTTTGTTATGCTCATTGTTTTTCTATGTCGAATTCTGTGAAGTATCCATTTCCCACCCCTTTCTGAGGAGGATTGATAGTTACTGATCAGTGTAACATCCCAATCTCACTGTGCTGATGATTGTGTCATTAACCTAACTTTGAATATTTTAACGTATTAAAAACCTCAATGACTAGAAGTGCTAACTTGATCAGTGGAAAGTAGTGTAAAAACCCATTGTTCTCAAATATGGCTTTTGTGTTAAAGCTTTGCATTTTAATATCCTTATCTATTTCAGGGTACAACATTAAAAAACAACAACAAAGCAAACCCCCTTCTGCAGTTTTGAGAAGTGTGGGAGGAGGGTTTACATTGACCCTGTAGTCAGATTGCAGGTGCCACCTCTGTTCCATAGCTAGCATGATCTTCAATCAGCATTCTATGGGATATCATCTCATTTGCTAGAAGTTTTGGACTGGAGGAAGTCTGTGCTTCACAGATCTAAAAAAACATTACGTAAAATTAAGTATTTGTTAGAAATGTGCTGACTGCCTTTTTATGTTGTTTGTAGCATTCAGCACATACATTTATAGTGTGTGTGTGTGTATAATATATATATATATATATTATACACACACACACACACACACACATTATATATATATATTTACACACATTGCTGAGATTAGTCAAAATGCCAAAATACAGAAAAATATTAACTTGTACACAGTGTGTTTATTTTCCTGTGTCTGTGGGTACCAGCAATGAATTCTAGTTCTAAAGATAGGGAAAATAAGGAAATATATCAGGAAGATTCTTACAAGCACACTGAAAATGAATTCCCACCCCAAGAAAACAGAATCCTTTTGTCCCTCCCCAATATAAAAAGATGAAAATATCAATTTCGCTCTATTGCTGAATTACAGATAACATTTAAGATAAGACCAACTAGTCTTATTGGTAATCCTAACTATATTTGCCTTTTAACTACTCCTGAACACAGTGAAAGGTCATACACTGCAGCCTGAATGAATTTGAGTACTCTTTTAACTGGTTTTTAAATGACAAACAGTGAGCAATACCACATTAAATAAGATTGGCTTCTAAATGTTGAAAGAAACCTCACTGCTACATTTAGGTGCTATGAAAATACAAATAATAATTTGTTTAATATGTATATTCTCTGTTTAGGGTGTTCCTGCTGACAGTTACAACCAGTGTGCACCACAAGCAGGAGGAGCTGTGTTTTTCCCAGGAGTTTCTGTTGCTGCTTGTATTTCTTCACAAGCAAAGTCTGCCACCACTGATCCTCCAATGACACCCTTTGTACCACTAGCTGTGCCAAATAATTCCACAGTATCTACATTTCTTCCAGCATCTTATGGCAGAGAGATGATTTCAAACCAAGGAAATCATGAGCAACGGGTAAAGGAGGCAGACTTGATAAGATGTATACAAGCTCATCTGGCTCTCTTAGAACCACATGAAGCAGAGAGTGACAGGGCTGGGCAGAAGTACCAGAAATTTGATCCAGCACAGTCCAAGGTCTCTGATACCAAAGAAGAGGAAACCGCTGAGGAACATAGTGAGGGTACTACCAGTGAAGAAGAGGACTTGAATGCAGTTGACATAGCACCAATGAGGGAGACAAGCTGTCAGACAAGTTTTGACAAAAAAGTTTTAAAGCCTAAAAAAGCAAACCCAGAAAAAACAGCCCAAAAAGTTAAAACAGTAAAATATCTTTTGGGAGAGCTCAAGGCACTGGCAGACCAAGGTACAAATGTTTTATCATCTCAGTAGAATATATATCACACAGATGCTATGTTATGCTACATGGATGGACATTCTTAGAAATTCATAATATACCATTGTATGATGAATTATTGTAATTCAGATGTTACAAAATTACAGTTTGGAATAGTTTTTCTTTTTAATAGAGCTGTATGTTTTGATCTGAAGGAAGATAAAGTGAGTGTTTCAATGTGCGTCTGAGATCTTAAAATTGTTATAGCAATTAGTAAAAGTAGTGTTTTCATTCTGCGTAGTGTCTGTGGAAAAGCTCTGCTCTTACACTTCCCATAAGAGGTAATCAGGGAGTGGTGTGGAAAGGTTCTAAAAGATTTCCCTTCAGAGATCAGTTGGAAGGATGGTGGCTGTGATTTGATGGGGATCTAACCAATGGCTCTCAATCTTTCCATCTTACTATACCCCTTCCACGAGTCTGATTTGTCTTGCATATCCCCAATTTACACCTCACTTAAAAACTACTTGCTTACAAAATCGGACCTAAAAATACAAAAAAGTGTCACTGCACAATTATGGAAAAATTGCTTACTTTCTCATTTTTACCATATAATTATAAAATAAATCAATTGGGATATAAATATTGTACTTACATTTCAGCGTGTAGTATAAAGAGCAATATAAACAAATAATTGTCTATAGGAAATTTTAGTTTGTACTGACTTCACTAGTGCTTTTTATGTAGCCTGTTGTAAAACTAGGCAAATATATAGATGAGTTGATGTACGCCCTGAAAGATCTCTGTGTACCACCAAGGGTACATGTACACCTGGCTGACCATACTTCACAGTCAAACAGTTATTTAAGAAGTGCAGATAAAGAGGGGTAATTTAAACATTAAAAGCTTCACACATATCTTAAGAGGTAATAGAATTTATGTTCAGCTGTTTTATGAGGCTGTTATGTATTTAATTTTTTTTTCTTATAGATGATTCTGAAATATTGAGGATAATACATGAGGTAGAAGACTGTGTTTCATTACTGCCAGCAGTAGTTGGAAGTACTAATGTACAAGCTGAAATAGCACTTGCTATACAACCTCTCAGAAGTGAAAATGCCCAATTGCGTAGGTCAGTAAACATTCACCAAGTGAGCAACCTATTTCAAAAATATGTATCATACTAACTAACTTCATTGTTATAAATTGCATATTGTAGTATAGTTACAATGTATAATTCTTAGATCACATTCTTGTTTTCTGTTGTCTATATTGTGTTCACGTGCAGGGTTTTTTTAATACTGTGCTTTGTATACTATATTGCTTCTGAAAAAAAATCTTTAAGGCATTCATATTTAGTGCATGGATATTTGAACAAGCTTCTTGCTACTGAAGAATAGGAATGTTTTACTTCTTCCATCAGTTTTCCCAAATGAATGAATGTTGTTCCTTGACATTAGTGTATGACTTGCCTTATAAAGTAGTTTATCTTATTAACTGATCTCTAACCTTAACAGCATAACAAGGGTCTAGATAATACTTTCCCAAAGTATGCAGAAAAGCATGTTCAGAACTAGGAGGGAGTATTATTTTCTGTGTGTATTTTTCCATTTGAAACATATTGCCATCTTTTCCCAAGACTAGGCTTTTTCCTAGAAGTACCAGTGGGTACTCTAACTTTTAAACTGCAGATCCCAAGTAGTTAGCATGCATATGTCTTTAGACAGCCTGTTATCAAATACAGAAAGAGTCTCTTTTCAGGATACATGCTTAATGTAAAAGTAGACACCCCTTTCCTCTGAGCTAAAATGGAGTGAAGTTACCATGATTTTTGAAAAGAGCTCATTCAGCTAAAGAAAGTGGAAATGCAGACTTTGACAAAATAGAAAATCCAGCAATATTGCCAAATATTTCATTACTTTTTAAAAAAAACTGTGCACCCTTCATGCCATCCCTAAAAATCAAAAGATAACCACGTTGATAGCAAAATTGACTGGCAGAGCTCTGGACATATTCAATAAGATGCCTATTGATAATGCTTAGTAGTCTTGGCACATCAGGTGGAAGCTCCCAAGGGGGGTTCTGTAATCTAATCCGTCACAAGATTATTAAAACTTTTTCTAACTTCCAAAACTAAAAACATTTTTGTGGGGGTTCTATTCTAATTAAATTAGTAAACTTTCATAAACCAATTTTAATATTCAGCCTTTTAAATTTACTCTGTATTTGGACTTTCTCCATTTATGCTTTATCATTCACATTTAGGAGATTAAGAATATTGAACCAGCAACTCCGGGAGCGAGAGAGAGCTGAAAAGGAATCCAGCCTGGATTGCAACTTTGAATGCAAGTACTGGTATATTGCAAGTGATGGTGTGGGAAATGGGGATAAAGATTTTAGTTCCATTGAAGTCAGTAGAGCACCATGCAGACAGTGGGATCCTCCTGTACAGCTCCAGTGTAGGATTTGAGACTGTATCCTTCATAAAGTAAGGATGAGACACCAGACAACTGACGGGTATAAAGGAAACCTCCTTGTATCTTGGAAAGGTTCCTACTTTTATCTGCAAACAAAGGTCACATTATAACAGAGTTTTTGAACTACATAACTCCATGCATAAGGCATCTGATATTAGTCTGACCTTAAAGTAGAAAGGTAGTTTTCCTCTATCTTCCTTTCGGAGAACTGGGCAAAAAACCCACAGCACATCATTACATGACAATTACAGCTTATTTGCTGTGAATTAATGTGGCAATGGGTAACGCTACCATGATACCCATCTAAAAATATTTTACTAAGCTGGGGGGAAGAAAGGAAGGCAATACAACTTTGCAAAATTATATGTGCAAGTTCAGTACTGTACGCAAAGTACAAGTACAGAATTAAATAACTAATTTTAAATATATAAAACGGCACTCCACATTCTATCACTGTGATAATGGGGACTATTATCCCCACAGTTTTAGGCCCTAGTCTTGTAGTGAGCTGTGTGCAAATGTATTGAAGTCTCTCAGGCTCTGTATGGATGTCCTCCTGCTTATGTCACTGCAGGATCAGGGCCTTGGATATCACTGTGAGCAATACCAAGTCTTGTGGTCACTTTTTAAAGAGAAAATTAACCCTTAAATATTTTATTGTAGGTAGCTTGTCATAGGATATGAGACAACATTTTTCATTTTAATGAAAATAGGGTTGTGTTATCTTGGTGATAGGTGCAAATACATCAGTTACAATGTTCTTCATATCTTGTTATTCCAGTATAGGATAATAGGACTTAAAGATTTAGCGCTAATAGAAATCTTTCTAAATACACCCACTTAAAAACGTGTAAAATATCTACTGGTAGTGGAAGAGAATTCTTTCTCTACAGTTTTGATTTATGCTTATATTCACACAGGACTTCTGACTTCAGCTTAATAGTTATTGCAATCTGTTAGTCTTAATTTCTAAGAATTTGAATGATGATTTAGGCTTTAATAGTTGCAAATTATATTTCTTTTGGGCATAGAAATGAAACATTTAAAAAACTTGCTATGTTTCTCTTCCTATAGTAGTTTCTCTACAATCCTTGAATATGACACTCCAGAGTCAACTCAAGGAATCTTTAAAGGGCCTTGAATCACTGCACAATAAAAATGAAGAACTCCTTAAAATAATAGAAAACCAGAAAGAAGAAAATAAACAATTTGCAAAAGTTATCCAGGAGAAAGATAAAGAACTGCTTGAAAACAAACAGCAGTATGACATTGAAGCTACAAAGCTAAAAATTGGTGCGTGTTTTGAACTGACTTGATTTTTTCACTTGGTGCTTTTACATTTATAAAAAGACTAAATAAAATTGTACTTGGCATTTTAGAAGTGGATGAGGCACTGGCAAATGTGAAGAGCTTCCAGTTTAAGTTGGAAGCCTCGGAAAAAGAAAATCAGATCTTGGGCATAACATTACGTCAGCGTGATGCAGAAGTGAACAGACTGCGTGAATTGACTCGGTAATATTGGCCACAGAGTTTTTCTTCTTGACATTTCTTCCTTATTTTGAATTATTGAAACAATGTTAAAATAATACTACAACTTCTCCCTACGTTGTCTTTTGTGTTTGTTAGGGTCTAGACCTAAAGGTCTTATAACCTATCTGTGAGTCTTGCGATTTATTTATTTACTCTTTCTAGAGCCTAAAAACCCCAATCAGGGAGCAGGGCTATACTGATGTTATACAATCAGATAACAGAGACAGTCCCTCCTCCAGACAACTTACACTACAGGGGTAAGATAGTAAACAGCTAGACAAGATAAACATGTGGGATGGATTGTGTCAGGATGATGGAACAATAAACCCTAATAATTTAGCATAAAAGCAGAAGTTTTGGCTTCCACCTTTTTAACTTCTGCAATAGTTAGAAATAGAAATAATTATCATGTCAGGTAGGTCAAATGCCACATGCTGGATGCATGGCTGCTTGCTGGGAGAAGGCAATGACCTTGTTTGTGTCTCTAGCTCTGGCTACCAAGGTGATTCTTCCCTAGGACCTGCAGGGTTTGGTACCGTAACTAGTTCTGCAGCCTGTTTGAAGGGGAGGCAGTCTCCCTTTTCTTTGTAAAAAGACCAGGAATAAATCATCCTGAGAAGAACTTTGCAGAGACTCTCCCTTTTGGGCCCACAATTTTAGTGATTTTCCTGTGGGAAGAAGCGATCTCTCTATCAATTAAGGGCACACTTAAAATGAAATTTATGACTAATTTCCTTCATTTTTGAGAGTCTTAGCTCCTGAGTGAAGCTGCCTTAATTGCATATATTTGTGAACTTATTCTATGTTTTTTGTTTGTTTTTTTAATGAATTCATGATGGCAAGGTTTGGGGCTTCACAATCTTTTGTACACCTAGATGGTGTGATTCTGATAATAGATCTCTCTAGTTACATGACTTGTTTGGATTATTTATATTTTACTTATGTGCACTAGAAGTTTTACTATTCAGTTGTTATCCAAAATTCAGAATTTACCAGCCCCCATAATAGTGTACAGTATTTTCCTTACAGTGTATATACACCTTTCATATTTTCCTGTAACTATATTAACTGCTGACCACCAGATGGTGATAACCATATGTACATGTAATGAACTGAGTCTTCATTTGTCTTGGGATAGAAAGCCGAAAATGAGTAACTGTGATTGCCCTTGTCTATTTCTGTATTTAAATATTTACTTAAACATTGTTTACAATTTTTCCAAATTGCTTTCAAAAGCAGACCTCCATATCTTAAAACAAACTCTGAAAATCATAGACTCATAGGACTGGAAGGGACCTCAAGAGGTCATTTAGTCCAATCCCCTGCACTTATGGCAGGACTAAGTATTATCTAGACCAAAATCAATTATACTGTATCTTCTATTTACTTTATAAATGTTAAAGTTCTCTTGTCTTAAAGTCATTTAATCTTCTCTTCATAAGGGCACGTAGGTGAGAAAGAAACCTCACTGCTTGCTGTTCTTTTCATTATTAATTTCAAAGGCACATTTCATTGAATTGAAGAATGACACTCGATAGAGCTTGAGTAGTTTAAAATTTGTATTGATTTTTTTGTGCTGTCTTGTGGAATATGAATTAGGTTTTTAAAATGATCATTGCAATCTTAAATTGATAAGTATATCTAAATATTAAATTATAAATATGGTTTATGAAAAGTCATTATACATAATGGATGACCTAATGAATTGCTCTTAACAGAACCTTGCAGAGCAGCATGGCCAAGCTTCTCTCTGACCTCACTGTAGACCATGTTAGACACAGACCTGAAAAAGGTCTTACAAAATCTCTCCTGGAAGACTATGAGAAACAGCTGAAACCCAACCCACTCCCTGTGAGTACTTCCATAATGAGTTACCTCAAAAAATTAGAAAGTGATCAAATTTTGACAAATACAGAACTTCAGTTTTCAAATAAAACTGGAGAATTGGAAATGCCAGATCTAGCCCGTGAAAAGTTTGTTGCTGAAGGATCTCATAAAAAATGTACACTCTTAGCAGAGGAAATAACAGCTCAAAGAATTCTTCCTCCCCTGTCAAAGCAAGATACAGAAACAATTAGTGATTCTAGGACTTTAATAGAGGAAGAACACAAACTGGACGAGACCATTTATATTCCATTGTCTAGCAGCGCCTCTAAAAAACAGCCATCAATATCTGAAAGAAAAATGTGTGCACAACACCAGGTCAGTGTGGCTTCCAAGAAGTTGGACTATAACTGTGGGCTCTCTGACTCTCAGAAGCAGAATGGATTTGGGATGTTGGATGATGAAAAGATTTTTGATAAAGTCAGTGGTGGCTACGACTTGAGAAAGACAATAGAAAATACATCTGAAACCACAGGGAAGACAACTGAACTGGAAGGAGACAGGCTCCTAGTGAGGCCAAAAGAAATAATTGGAACTGCTAAAGATTTTATAGACAAATCAGATAGACCTCAGTCTGATAAATACCTTTACACTTGCATGCCACCTCAGAAAGAGAATTTTCAGAAAAAAGGCACTGAAATGTCTGACTCTAGTTTCTCTACTTTTGACTGCATGTCAGGAAAGTCTGAATGGAGCGTGTCTTCCTTCTCAACATTTACTTCACGAGATGAAGAGGACTTTAAAAATGGGCTAGCAGCCTTGGATGCCAACATAGCTAGATTACAAAGGACTTTACAGATTGGCATTATGAAACAGTGAATGAGGAAACTAAAGACTGTATTTTGTTCAGATAATTGTTAGGGTTTTTTTTAGTAATTTAATATGATGTACAGTTTTTGGAATGTCAATATTTGTATTGTGTTTTTGTATAAAATGGCTGGTTCCTAACAGTTAAATTATGACTGGAATTTATTTTCTTGGTTAATGAATTAAGGTGTTATTTCCCTTGTGAAAACTATCATAATTAGTGCAAGGAAAGAGTTTTATTTAAAATTCTTAAATGCAGAGATTAAAATTAAGTTTTATACTGTTGGCAATAAAACCTTTTTCTATTAAATGGTAGATGAAACATTTTGTTTGGTTTCAATATACTCTTCAAAGTAGTAAGTAGAAAGATTTTCTGAATATAAACTAATATCTCATCAAGTCATTAAAATGACATGAGGCAATAGATTTTTGTGGCTAAACATAGACCAAATTCTGCTCTGTTGTAGCAGCATAAGTGCTAGAGTAACTCAAAGCAAAATTTGTTCCAGAATCTTCATTAGATAACTGCAAATGTTTGCTGAATACCTACCTGTTGGTTTTGCAGAAATCATCACATCATTTTAACAGCATGACTACAATGAGCATTTTAAAAATAATCCATGTCACTTAAAACAAGTTTTTAGATTAGCAGTAAACTTTCAGCCTTCATGGTGTCTAGAACACATTGTTTCTGTACTACTTAATTTGGTTGGTCACATTTGTGGTTTACAGAAGTACAAGACATGTTTTGGGTATGTATGGAAACAAATGAGTTAATACAAGGATTTCTAAAAAAAAAACCTGTGTGTTTTATATTAGTATAAACAAAGTTATCCCTTAACTAGTGATATGATACATTGCAGCTTAATTATTGTGGCTAACAAGCATGAAGTTGCTCCTTGACTGTTGAAGATATTCTCTGATATGGAATATTGGCTGATCATTAATAGTAGGCAAAACTTACCACAGGGAAGCTGGGGTATTCTTTGATTGGATTATAGTATCAAGTTTCACCAGCAATTAACATCAACACTAACATAGCAAAGGAAAAACAATAACTTCTCAAGCTATGTGGGCAGTTCAGATAAGGGGACAATCAGCTCCTTACTTAAGATAAAGTAAGTGATCAAGCATTGAAATTAACAACCGGATGGTACTGCTTAGCTTCTCCTACAGTAGTTTGTTGCTAAAAGCAGGGACCGAGAGTTTAGAGGTAGGGTGGGAGAAAGTTGAGCTGAAAATTGATGTGCTCCTGGCATCAAATAACAATGCCTCAATCTACAGTTAGTGCAAATAGCCTACCCCAGAATTCTCTTAAAAGGAGTACTAAAACAATATCCTTGTTCAGTAGTAATAAGCTACAATGGTGCAAATACTGCTTCCCTCCTGTTCCCTACCCATTAAGAAATGGATTCATCCATATCACAACCTGCTGAAAGTTGCAAATGGTGCAACTGTATATTTTTCTGAAAGAATATTTTCCACTGGATACCAGAAACCAAATGCAGATAAGACTTGCTTAGTTCCACAAATAATTAATGCAGTGACTTAATCAGCGTGTTTATTACTGATACTATATTACTGGTTAATGTACAGTAATGGCCAGGATCACTTTCTTTTTTGAGGACTGGAGAAAACCAAATGCAATAACTATTTTCCTACTGCCTCCCTAGAGATCTGTCTTCTCAAAAATAAGTCAGTGGTGCAGTAAGTTTGTTGGCTAAAAGCCTCTTAGTAGGCTACATCAAACACCAGTGTTTGGTTGGATCAGCTTGAGTTTTCCAAGTGTCTCCTTAACTATTTCTAGTAGGACTTTCTGAAGTCATTTTAGTCATCCTTATGGAGAGGGAGATCCTGAGGTGGCATGTGAGGTATAAGCCACATCAATATTGAAGTTTAGAACAATGAATCGTGTTGACTAACAGGTTTGACAGCAGCTTCACACACTGAGTGGAAGTCAGCACTCTGCATTCACCCCTGACAACTGTCATGGTGGTTGTGTGTCCGTCCACATGGTGGGAAGATAGTGGAAAAATCAAGCTCTTTCTGTCTGAACGCTTATATTGTTCAAGTAGGTGTAAAAAACTCAATACTCAGTCACTATTTTACATACATTCTGCAAAGCATAAGTGATTGGACACAGATTCCTAGTCTCTTTACAGCAGTTTGGACAGGGGCACTGACTAAGGTGTAAAGAAGGTAGTGAAGAATCAGGCCATGTAAATTCATAGGTGGCGTAGAGCATCTTTTACATCTGAACTTAAATCTAGGACTTGTGCCTCACTCAGAGATGGGGGATGGTGTGCTCTCTGTCTACATAAAACAGAAGAATAGTTCTAACCCTCATCTTTAGATTGCACATGGTGAAAAACAGATAATTTTGATAGGATTAGGGTGAGGGCTCACTAATCTCTGACTGTCCTTTCGACATGACAATGTGAAAATTAGGGCTGTTGATTAATTGCAGTTAATTTGCAATTAACTCAAAATTAATTGTGCTTAATCAGTTTTAATCACACTGTTACTAGAATACCAATTGCAATTTATTATTTTTCTACATTTTCAAATATATTGATTTAAATGACAACACTGAATAGTGTACAGTGCTCACTTTATATAATTTTTATTACAAATATTTGCACTGGAAAAATGATAATTAATCTCATACAAGTACCATAGTACAGTTTCTTTATCATAGAAGATTAGGGTTAGAAGAGACCTCAGGAGGTCATCTAGTCCAAGCCCCTGCTCAAAGCAGGACCAACCCCAACTAAATCATCCCAGCCAGGGCTTTGTCAAGCCAGGCCTTAAAAACCTCTAAGGATAGAGATTCCACCACCTCCCTAGGTAACCCATTCCAGTGTTTCACCACCCTCCTAGTGAAATAGTTTTTTCTAGTATCAAACCTAGCCCTCCCCTACTGCTCCTTGTTCTATCATCTGCCACCACTGAGAACAGCCTAGCTCCATCCTCTTTGGAACCCCCCTTCAGGTAGTTGAATGCTGCTATCAAATCCCCCCCTCACTCTTCTGCAGACTAAACAAGCCCAGTTCTCTCAGCCTCTCCTCATAAATCATGTGTTCCAGCCCCCTAATTATTTTCGTTGCGCTCCGCTGGACTCTCTCCACTTTGTCTACATCCTTTCTGTAGGGAGGGGCTCAAAACTGGACACAATACTCCAGCTGAGGCCTCACTGGTGCCGAATTCCCTCGATCTGGCAATGCTCCTACTAATGCAGCCCAATATGCCATTAGCCTTCTTGGCAACAAGGGCACACTGTTGCCTCATATCCAGCTTCTCGTCCACTGTAATCCCCAGGTCCTTTTCTGCAGAACTGCTGCTTAGCCAGTTGATCCCCAGCTTGTAGCACTGCATGAGATTCTTCTGTCCTGAGTAACTTGTCCTTGTTGAACCTCATCAAGTTTCTTTTACCCAATCCTCCAATTTGTCTAGGTCATTCTGGACCCTATCCCTATCTACCTCACACCCAGCTTAGTGTCATCCACAAACTTGTTGAGGGTGCAGTCCATCCCATCATCCAGATCATTAATAAAGATGTTGAACAATACCAGCCCCCGGACAGACCCCTAGGGCGCACTCTGCTTGATACTGGCTACTAACTCAACATCAAGCTATTGATCACGACCTGTTCAGCCCAATGATCTAGCTAGCTTTCTATCCACCTTATAGTCCATTCATCCAATCCATACTTTTTTAACTTGCTGGCAAGAAGACGGTGGGAGACCATATCCAAAGCTTTGCTAAAGTCAAAGTATATCAGGTCCACTGCTTTCCCCATATCCATAGAGCCAGTTATCTCATCATAGAAGGCAATCAGGTTGGTCAGGCATTACTTGCTCTTGGCGAATCCATGTTGATGTTCCTGATCACCTTCCTCTCCAAGTGCTTCAAAACGGTTTCCTTGAGGATTTGCTCCATGATTTTTCCAGGGACTGAAGTGAGGCTGACTAGTTGGTAGTTCCCTGCATTCTCCTTCTTCCCTTTTTTAAAAATGGACACAATATTTGCCTTTTTCCAATCATCTGGGACCCCCCCCCCCACTCACCACCACTTTTCAAAGATAATGGCCAATGGCTCTGCAATCACATCAGCCGACTCCCTCATCACCCTCGGATGCATTAGATCTGGCCCCATGGACTTGTGCATGTCCAGCTTTTCTAAATAGTCCTTAACCTGTTCTTCCACCACTGAGGGCTGCTCATCTCCTCTCCATACTGTGCTGCCCAGTGCAGCAGTCTGGGAGCTAACTTTGTTTGTGAAGACCAAGGCCAAAAAAAAAAAAAAAAAATTGAGTACTTCATCCTTTTCCACATCTGTCACAAGGTTGCCTCCCCCATTCAGTAAGGGTCCCACGGTTTCCCTGACCTCTTATCAGAGGGATAGCCGTGTTAGTCTGAATCTGTAAAAAGCAACAGAGGGTCCTGTAGCACCTTTAAGACTAACAGAAGTATTGGAGCATAAGCTTTCGTGGGTAAAAACCTCACTTCTTCAGCTGCAAGAAGTGAGGTTTTTACCCATGAACGCTTATACTACAATACTTCTGTTAGTCTTAAAGGTACCACAGGACCCCCTGACCTCTTAGTTGCTAACATTCCCATAAAAACCCTTCACATCCCTTGCTAGCCACAACTCCCAATTGTGCTTTGGCCTTCCTGATCACACCCCTGCATGCTCGAGCAATATTTTTATACTGCTCCCTACGCATCTGTCCAAGTTTCTATTTTTTGTAAGCTTTTTTTTTTTTTTTAAACTCACTGACGATTTCTCTGTTAAGCCAAGGCGATCATCTGCGATATTTGCTATTCTTTCTACACATTGGGGTGGTTTGTTCCTGTGCCCTCAATAAGGCTTCTTTAAAATACAGCCAGCTCTCCTGGACTCCTTCCCCCCTCATATTAGCCTCCCAGGGGATCCTGCCCCTCAGTTCTCTGAGAGAGTCAACATCTGCTTTTCTGAAGTCCAGGATCCATATTCTGCTGCTCTCCTTTCTCCCTTTTGTCAGGTGGTTGAAACATACAGGGACATACGAATCTTTAGCGCATCTGGCACATAAATATCTTGCAATGCGGGCTACAACAATGCCATGCGAACACCTGTTCTCATTTTCAGGTGACATTGTTAACAAGAAGCAAGCAGTATTATCTCCTGCAAATGTAAATAAACTTGTTTCTCTGAGTGACTGGCTGAACAAGAAGTAGGACTAAGTGGACTTGTAGGCTCTGAAGTTTTATAGTGTTTTATTTTTGAGTGCAATTTTTTTGTACATAATTCTACCTTTGTAAGTTCAACTTTCATGATAAAGAGAGTGCATTACCGTACTTGTATGACTAACTGAAAAATACTGTTTTTTTAACCGTACAAATATTTGTAATAAAAAACAAAGTGCATAGTGCTTACTTTATATTTGTGTTTTAACTGAAGTCTATTCTAAAATGTAGAAATCAAAATATTTAAATAAATCATTCTATTGTTTTTACAGTGCAATTAATCACAATTTTTAATCGCTTGCCAGCCTTACTGAAAATTAAAGTTTACATAAAGGATGAGTATAGAATTGATCAGTTTGGTTCTTGTGCTCAAAGACACCGCACTGTGGTGCATTAAAAAAATCCATTGCAGACAAATGGACCATGTAAGTACATTGTGGGCTGCTGCAGAGGCTGCATGGAAAAGTCTTCCGTGCAGGTTAGCTGCCCGCATAGGTAATGGAATAGGGTTCTGGGGTTTTCTAATCATGATTGCAGAAGGTTGTGTCCCTTTTCAATAAGCTTGCACAGCCACATGATTTCCATGCAGAAGTGATATCAACAAAGTTTATTTATAGGTATTTGCTTTCTTCCCTCCTCAGGAGCATGGAATAATGGGTGAAGCACTGGAGGGCCTCGTGCAAGGCAGATTAAGAAATAGTTCCTAGCTTCCTACCACCTGCATTGTGCAATGAGGCTATGCTCAATTCCTTATTACTAGCTATTGCTTATGTTAAGAAATGTCATAAGAATTATTTATTTGAGCTCCTTGCTTTAATAAGGCTGATATTCTACATTTGGTCTACAGAATGCAGCCATATTAGAATGTTTGCAAATGTTGCATCAATGCCACAATTAAAAACATCCCTTTGCTTGTGTTATCTCCCTTCCCTGCCTTGACTGCTTAAGTAAGCTCTTCACAACACGAAGTGTCAGTATGATTAGGTCCTGATCTCTAGTAGGGGCTCAAGGCATTACTCTGTCTTTTCAAAAGGTGTGTCTAGTTTTCTAGGAGCTGGTATGTGTCCTGGCTGTTGCTGCTCTCTCACCTGACTACAGAGTAGTAGTTTTGGAAGGCATTCTTTTCTAGGTACGATTTAGACAAGGGAGTGATAGTTTGATATGGTCCCTACATTGGGGGGGGGGGGGAATAGTCAAAAGTGAGATTAACAGTCAAAATTCACACCAGTTTCAACTTTGAAGAGTTATTCTGTAAGCTTATGAAAAGGCACATTCCACAACTGAGACATTTTCTAAGTTATGCTACATAGTTTTATAGAGATTTGATTATTTAAGTTATTACAACAGATTGGTAATTAAGGCATGAGATGGCAGAAAGTGACTAGGAGATGCCAATTGGCATTCCCACTTAAGAAAAATTAAGTTAGACTAAATAGTGACTTCAGTGAATCAGAATGCTTTTAAGACTTGGCCTGGCCTTCTTATTCCTCCAAGACATTGTTCATACTCAGATTTCAAAGTAAGGCAGATGGCAGAAGAGCAAGCACAAGAAATTCTATTTACAAGCAATTTAACTGCTTATGAAGTGCACAAAGTGGTATGGGAAGTTTGGGAACTGTTGAGAATATAAAACAAAATGTAGCATTTTCCTCCTACTGACTTACTAGAGTAAGTATTTCTCTCTCACACACACCCACCCACCCCCTCCAATATTCCAGGTTTTATAAAGGTTGAATGGGTCAATACATTTTTGCAAAAATGTATGGTTGGAAAGTGAATTTCCTCAAAATAGGTCTTAACACTTTGCAAACAGGTGATAAAACATGCTGCGATTCACTGGCTGGAGGTTTCTAGATTGTCATTGTTAACATAGTTTTAGATAGGATACTGTAAGTAAATACTTTTATTTTGCCCATAGAAGGTAGACTACTCAATTTGATATCCCAATTCAAGGTATCCCAATTCAACTAAGGTAGATGTAGCATTTTTGAAGGGAGACAATGGTACCTGTGGATTGCAGAAAGAAGCTCTGATGGCCAAGCTGCCAAAGTGTCTCCCCCTCACTTTGAGGGCACCACTGTTCATTGTTATATGCAGCGGAGGAGAGTTGACTATGTGATACATTAGTATTAGACAAATCACATGCAGTTAAATTTAATTCCCTCCTTCACATGTATTAGTACATGGCAAGACTATCACTGCAGCAATCCTCAGGGAATGGTTTTGGTTTGGTTTGTGTGTGTGCAAAGAGTATGCACAGGCCTCCTAACACCAAATCAACAAAAAAAAATTCTTCTCTCAGTCTGTTTTGGACTTCTACTGTTTTATAAAGAAGTTGTGGACAGCTAGTATAACTTGAGTAACAGAAATTGAAATAGCCCTCAGTTAGGCATGTCTTTTACCCGTATGTGCTATAATACCAACAAGTTTTTCCTGAACAAGACAGGTAATTGTCCACCCTTTCATTCTAATTTTGTAAAGGCAATTGAACTTTGAGCTTCTACAGTTGATACCCACCACCTCCTACCATGAAAGCTAGCACTGTAACAGATATCCATGGCATCTCATGAGACAGGTAATTCTTTTAATTGTTCAATTTTAATTTATGCAGCCTAGCTTTTTAAGCATAGTAGGATCAAAAGCCGCAAGTAAGGAAACTCAAAATTAATATATTAAGTTGCACAATCATTCTGAAGACTCACAAGTTCACATAATCTTCATTAAGTAGTCTCAGTAGCATGTAGCTAAATAAGATCCCAAGTAACTGAGGGGGAGAAGGAAAAAAAAAATTAAGCTTAACCTTCCTAGTGTTTAAAAGTAGTTTTTAAACAGTTTACCCATACATTTTAATGGATCCTTTGTTAGGAAAATACCATCTTACTGCAGACAGGATCCACTAATACTACTTGAGCTAAAAATCCTTTTTTGCCATAGCACTGATGCTTAGAACATTTGTGCAGATTTAACATAGCATCATAGAAGATTAGGGTTGGAAAAGACCCCAGGAGGTCATCTAGTCCAACCCCCTGCTCAAAACAGGGACAACACCAGCTAAATCAAAGTTGTCTAGTGCATGCTGTCTAGTGCACTGCTGCCCTTCACACATTAGTCAAAATATGACTCTCTTAGTCCATAATCACAAAGCAAGGGTGTAGTGGACCAAGTTTAAGAGAGTTGCTTCTTTCACAGGGTTAAATCATTTACTATCCAGTGATTTACATGCTAATTTAAATCTATTTAGTTTCTTCCATCTCAGTATTTCAGATATTGAACCTTGTACTTCTTCCCATGTTTCATTTGCATGAGGACCACCACCTGCAGTTTGAACACAAGACAGGCACTACACAATGTTTACCTGTGCAAATCCAACACTTATGCAAACCCCTCCAATAAGAGCAATATGTTCTTCAGCCCACTTCTTTAGCTTTTGAATGCATCCCTAGTGGGGGGGGGGGGGAAGAAGGGGGGAGAAAAATGTTTGCTAATTACTGCATCTGGCACGTACATTGGAATATCCAGTACCTATAAGAGTAAAAAGTGAACTGCATATAAATATGGTACCCCTTTTTGAAAGATCTATTACAATGGGTACAGCAGCCAAATTGTACCATCCATAAGAGATAACCCAAACTTTGTTGCAATTGTAGCTGATCAAGTTTTGTTAAAGATATTTATCAAAGAAAAGCTGGCTTGCAAGAGACAAAAATTAACACAGTAATTAATAAGGCTGCAATTTCAAACATATAAATTCTTATGGCTGAGAATGTACTACTGTTCAAGGAACAACATAATGGTTAAGGTGAGAATTATTGCATAGTTAGGAAAGAAAGTCTCAAAGCTAGGGGGTGGAGTGGGGAAGAAAAAGAGTCAGAGGGTGATCTTTGTGGTGCTTAAGGTCCTACAGCCAAAAGCCCATGTTTGGATTAGCAAAACAGAAACAGTAGCATGAACAGACATGCAAGATGGGTGGACTCTAAGCACGGGCAAATGCCAAAGTACAAGCAATGGGTAGCAAAAGAACTTCAGACATAGGAGGAGGAATAGGGATTTTGAGAGACTGGTGGCCTCTACTGAAAATAGTTTTTCCATAACTATGCGTTTCCTTCCACCATGCAGTTTTTATAACTACCTAGTCAAAGAGATAGTGGAGAAGACAAGATGATGCCAAATTAGAAAAAGGTCCAACTGACTCAGTTAAGGGTAGCTTTAATTATAAGTAGTTCACCAGTATATTCAAGCATTACAGTAGGCAGAACCAAATGCCATTGCAATCCAGCAAAGCTTTCCCAGCCCACTCGGCACACAAGTGATTTTGCTGATTGTTCTCTGTTAGCTGCTTCAAATTGCATCATGCTGGCTTTATGGTGGTTAAGTCCCTTAATGGTAGGGTGACCAGATAGCAAATGTGAAAAATCAGGATAGGGGTGGGGGGTAATAGGAGCCCATATATAAAAAAATCCCCAAATATCAGGACTGTCCCTATAAAATCGGGACATCTGGTCACCCTACTTAATGGCTATTAGCCAGGATGGGTAAGGAATGGTGTCCCTAGCCTCTGTTTGTCAGAGAGAGATCACTTGATCATTGCCTGTTGATCCACTCCCTCTGGAGTACCTGGCATTGGCCACTGTCAGTAGACAAGATACTGGGCTAGATGGACCTTTGGTCTGACCCGGTACGGCCGTTCTTATGTTCCTCCATGCATATTTCAGCCTTCTAAGATAGGCTAGTGCTGAAAAGTGAGGGATATATTTGGCATGAAGAATTTCTTTGGTATTCTTTGGCTAGATTTAGAAATTCTGATGTTCAGTTTAGTTGTGAAGCAAGATACTATACCTCCCCTATAGAAGGCTGGATGAGGGGGGCAAATGAGCATCAGTCATTTCACTAATAACATGGATCCCTCAACCTCTAATAAGGTTACTTGAGCAATTCTGTCTGAACTTAACAGGAACAGAAAGCCTAAATGTTATTTTTATTCTACTTTTATCATTATATTGGTACTAAGAGAACAAATGTTATCTTGTCGCCTTTTTAGACAAGTTCACCTCTTGCACTTTCAGCCACGGATATATACTTCTGGACCTTTCTCTCTTTAAAGAAGGGGGAAGACTGTTCTGTGCTTAGGGTGCTAGATTGGGACTTGGGAGGTCTGGATTCAATTCCCTGGCCCCTGCCACAGATTTCCTGTGTGGTCTTGAGCTCAGTGGTTTGAGCATTGGCCTGCTAAACCCAGGGTTGTGAGTTCAATCCTTGAGGGGGGGCACTTAGGGATCTGGGGCAAAATCAGTACTTGGTCCTGCTAGTGAAGGCAGGGGGCTGGACTCGATGACCTTTCGGGGTCCCTTCTAATTCTATGATACAGGTATATCTCCGTATATTTTTTTTATAAGTTACTTTCTCTGTGCTGCAGTCTCTCCCTCCTCCAAATCTGTTAAATGGAGATAGTGGTAATTCCCTACTTCACAGAAGTGAACAGAAGATAACTATATTAAGATTGAGAGGTACTACAGTAATGAGGGTATACAGATGCCTTAGACAGGTTTGTTCTAAAAGAATGCTTACCGGTTCTTCTGAAACAGCCAGTTGCATAGACAGAGGCTGTAGACCATAGTTTTAGTAATTTAAAGTCTCCCCAATGAAGGCTACAGGAGCACTCTGACAGGTTGGCATCACATGCTACCTAGTAAGAGAACTGGTTGCTAGAGCTTAGGAATAGTAGTTAAGATACCTGTTGGTTAATGTTAGCTGCATCGTTGCTTAGATTCATGCCACAACTTTTCGTTATAATCTTGCAGCAGCTATTTGGAACAGCTGAATTGAGAGATCCAAATGTAGTATTGAACCAGTCAGTGTAATTCTGAGCACCACAGCATTGGAACTGAAATGAACAACAGTTTAAATAAGTGAAATTGTGGAATTTTAAGCAAAAATATTTCTTCTACAGTGATTTTTGTAGCACCCGGAGCCTAAAGCAGAGCTCTCTTAGGAGGACTCCCAAAGCTGTTCAGATTATTACAATAGCAGCAGACAGTCCTAGGATGCCAAGTTACCTTCCAGCTGATCCATGTAAGTGGCCTGCCTCCCAGTTCTAGCACACATAGACCTGGTCACGTTGTTAAGTGAGACTTATTCAAAGAGTTTGTTAGAAGCCATTGCTTGCCTCCCCTTTGAGTTTTTAGCTTTGGGGAATGCCCTTTTTATGCCTGGTTGAATTATTCATTGCAAAATAACCTAACAAATTTTAGCATGTTTCTTTTGACTAGATCTTCATTTAGAGAGCTCCATAGGTTATTGCAGTTATAATTGATCATCATTCATGAGAGAGTTCAGATTCTTGCCAACATGAGGCAAAGATGTTAGATTTCATATGCTATTGGTTTGAACACACATTAGTTCAGTTTGTTAAACCTCAAGCCTAGGCTTGTTTTCTAACCCTTCTGGAGGAAGCAAGGTTAAGAGTGCCTCTAGCCTGCAAGTCTATTCTTATTTAACCAAAATTAGACATGTTCTAGATATGAAGAGCATTCTTTTTAAATATGATTTCAGTCAGTCAAGTCATTTTGCTTTGTTATCTCCTGTGGGAAAAGAACTCTCCTACCTCATTCTTTTATTACAGTTCGATTACACGTTTCTAATGCAGTTGTACCAGCCCCAAGAAGCTGAATAAAACAAGTAGGATCACTTCATAGTTTGAGCAGAAGCAGATTCTATACTTACATTTCATTAACAGACTAACCAAAGCAAGATATAGGTCTCTTATGAAAGGGGTAAGCAGAGCAAATTTTTGGAGTTTAGGTTAAGAGAAAGATGGAGACCCCCTCAGAAGTGACAGACTCCATTTTTATGTGCCCTCAAAGGAATACAATACAAACAGAGTTATAGTGAATTCCTCTATTCATTGTAGCATAGGAGAGATCACTTACCTTCTCCTGTAGGTGGTCTACTCCTTTGGTTACTTGGGATTCTCTGTTATATTTGTCAAGAGTCTTCAGGAAGCTTCTCAATAGGTTGTCATGCAGCTGTAAGTAAAGTAGAATTGGTTATGTATGCATACAGAGGATATGTAATTGTGGACTAGTTCTTGCACACTGCATTCTCCTCCAGAGAATCATGGAAGTACTGGACCCACATAGGGTGCTATTTCTGGCAATGTGTTTTCACCACAAAAATAGCAACATTAACTAGAAGGGGTATTAAAGAATAAGTGATCTTTGAAAACTCACTAGGAGACCTTGTATCAAACACAATATTTGCATTTGGAACCTTTCACATTCAAATTTCAAGGACATTAAACTGAACTATTAATGCAGAGACAGGGATGTCTGGCTGTTAGCCATATTTAAGTGCAAGTCCCAAGCCAAAAAATAACTTATTTAATAAAATTTCTCCAGTGTGT
Source organism: Trachemys scripta elegans (assembly GCF_013100865.1). NCBI lineage: Eukaryota > Metazoa > Chordata > Testudines > Emydidae > Trachemys > Trachemys scripta. Next base: position 10,176,735 of record NC_048308.1, on the reverse strand, counting down.
GTGTGTATATACACACACACTGGAGAAATTTTATTAAATAAGTTATTTAAGTATGTATATACACACACACACACACCCCTCTACCCTTAAATGCTTGTTATTGCTCTACACAAGACATTAGTTATGGCAGAGACCATTATATGCATTTTGGACCATTATGTAGCACAGATTCAATTTCTGCTAGTAGCGAGGCCTTCTGTGGACTAGTCTCTTTGCACCCCATTCTCAGCTGTTGGTTCATTGAGCACCTCCAAGCTCTGGTTCAGAGATGCTATTGAGCATTGTCATTTCCCTAACTAGGACAATTCTTAAGCTACTGGAAGAATAGTAGCCATCAGTGTTACAGTTAACATTATGTGGTTTATGCAGTTTGAAAACATTTCCAGCCAGATTTAGATATGGGAGCATTGTTCCTTTTAAGGCTTCTGGTTTTGCTCAAGCCCGTAATGAGTTTTGGCAACTTGACTGCTGCACTAATACAGCCAAAATATATATTTTTTCATACTGCCTTCTCCCAGATTCTATTTTGCATTTAGAAATAGCAGTGGTGATTTGGGACTTACAATTATGATGTTAAACTAAGTGTAAAATTTTTTTTGGCAGAAGATGCGACCTAAACATCTTTACCATTAGTTTCAGATCATCAATATAACTCTAGGGAATACCAATTCTAGTTAATACTGGAGATCAGATGTTAAGATCACCCTCGCTTCCACCCATAAGGAAAACCTAGTTGAGTTTTTAGGAAAGAATTAGAATTCTGCCAATATAGGATTATTGCTTTGTATATGTCTATTTCTACACCTTTGCATTTGCTCATTTCCCTCCTGCCCCACTCAGTAGAGAGCCAACTGCATGCTATAGTCATAGTATTTGGTTACCTTGAGTACCAGTGCTCCCTTTGACCTCCCTTTAGAGAGAGGTTTTTCGTCAAGCTGTTTTATAGCTTCCAATGGGCCAAGGCATGAAGTTCTAGGTCTACCCATCTCCACTCTCCCACCTGCAACCTATGCGAACACCAATTACTGGCAGTCTAGCATGCTGCCACCCAACCCAACTAGGTTTTCAGGCCAATTTTAACTACGAAGCTTTGTCGGAGAAATCTGTGGAGCTGTCCTGCAAGTTATTATGCTAATTCTTTGAGTCCCTACTTCCCTGGTAGCAATGGTGGCTACTGGTTCAGAAGCATCAACCTCATATGCAAAGCTTTCAGGTAGATACTTCAGCACGTGGTTATATTTTAAAAGAGAGACTTGTGGTTCCATAGGTTGCTGCTCCATCGCCAACTGAGCAAATCTGCTCAGTTGACAGTCCATCTGCCCCAATAAAATGCAACCTAGAATCCAGAAGTGTAGCTGTGATTTCATGGATCTCTAGTAACAGATATTCTACATTTGGAATTAAACTATAGTAATGTTGCTGTATGGAGTAAAATTCAGTGCTAACAAGTAGAGTCACTCAACTGAGCAAGTTAGAGTTTTGTTGAGCAATTAGTGTGGCTTTTTATAGAGGAACTTCTTAACCATAAATACACTTTAAGCAAAGAAATGTGTGATGCCAGCGAGGGTTCCTGGAAAGAAACTTGTACTTGAAACCTCTCACATTAAGAAAGCATGGCATTTATTAGCACTACACATACTTTAAGTTTCCACACACCTACCTTCCCTCTGTAAGCATAGGCAGAGATGCCAACTAGGATTTCAATCAAGAAGATAATCAGCAGCATGCCTGTGAACTAACAACAGTAATTTCAGGTAACATTCATCTTCCCACAATGCACAGTTAGTGCACTCTTGTTTTAGATTAAGCCAACCAAACACATCACTAGTCAGTGTTACGTATACTATATCAAGAGGCTCTGGCACCTTTACTTTGGTTTTATTTTTCACATCGTCCCATAGTTCAATTTTAAATGTATATAAAAATTGGAAGATCTGCCATGGGAAATGTAAGCCTAAGGGGCCAGTGCACTGTTCATCCATTATGGCCAAGTCACTTCTGGCAGTAATAGAGGATGACAAAAAAAATAAGATGTCAGTCAGTCAGTCAGAGTCACGAGTAGCCAGGTTGAGGGTGCTTGAACACATGCAGAAAGATTGTGTCAGCCCATAATTGTTAAGAGCTGCTCTAGTTAGTGCAACTCAGCAAATATTCTGGGGAGTGTGTAATTGTCTACAGTCAGATTTCTGTCTCAACTGCCATTAAGTTTTGTGGGATATGACAGGCAATATTTTAAGTTACTAGGTGGCCTTAGAGGACTGCACTGTATGTGTTCAGTCTTCACTAAAAAGGAGAAGGACCAAGCCCAATATGAAGAAAATAGGGTAAAGACTATTTAGGTAGGATAGATGTATTCAACTTGGCAGGGCTTCACCCAAGGATTCTTAAGGAACTAGCTAAAGCAATCTCAGAACCATTAGCGATTATCTTTGACAATGTATTGAGGATGGGTGAGGTCTCAGAGGACTGGAGAAGGGGAAACATAGTACCTATCTTTAAAGAGGGGAACAGAGAAGACTTGGGGAATTAGACTAGTCAGATTAACTTCCATATCTGGAAAGATACTGGAACAAGTTATTAAACCCAAAAATTTGCGAGCACCTAGAGGATAGTAGAATTGTAGAGGAAAAGCCAACAGGGATTTTTCAAAAACAAATCATGCCAAACTGGCCTAATTTCCTTCTTTGACAGGGTTACTGGCCTAATGGATAGGGGAAAGCTGTAGATTGGATTTATCTGGATCTTAATAAAGCTTTTGACAGAGTCCCACATGACACTCCTAAGAAAACTAGGGAAATATGGTCCAAATGAAATGACTATAAGGTGAGTGAACAACTAGTTGAAAAGCCATACTCGGTAGTGATCAATGGTTGTCTGTCAGATTAGAAGGACGGATCAAGTGGAGTCCCATTCTGGGTCCAGTACTGTTTAATATTTTCATTAAGGACTGATAATGGAGTGGAGAGTATGCTGAAGATTTGCAGAGGACACCAAGTTTGAGGAGGCAGGGGTAAGCACTTTGGAGGACAGGATTAGAATTCAAAGTGACCTCGACAATTTGGAGAATCAATATATAGTCAAGTGCAAAGTACAACACGTAGGAAGGAGAAAACAAACAGCACAACCACAAAATGGGGAATAATTAGCTAGGCAAGAGTACTGCAGAAAAGGATCTGGGCTTTACAGAATACAAGTGAACAAGTGATATGCAATTGCAAAAAAGGCTAATATTCTGGGCTGTATTAACAGGAGTGTCATAAAACAGACATTGGAGGTTATTGTTCTGCTCTACTTGGCACCAGTAAGGCCTCAACTGTCCAGTTTTGGGCACCATGCTTTAAGATAGAGGTGAACAAATTGGAGAGTCCAGAGGAGAGCAACAAAAATGATAAAAGGTTTTGAAAACCTGACCTATGAGGAAAGGTGAAATAAAACTGGGTATGTTTTGTCTTGAGAAAAGGAGACCAAGCATGGACCTTATAACAGCTCTTAATATATTTGAAAACTTATCCAAAGGACTGTGTTCAATTGTTCTCCATGTCCACTGAAGTAGTAGTAATGGGCATAATCTGTGGCAAGAGAGATTTACCTTAGATATTAGGGAAAACCTTTCTAACTGTACAGGTAGTTAAGTTCTGGAATAGGCTGCCAAGGAAGGTTGTGGAATCCCCATCAGAGGAGGTTTTTCAAAACAGGTTAGGCAAACATTTGTCAGGGATGGTCTAGGTATGCTTGGTGCTGCCTGGGGGAAGAGCAGGAAGAGCACAGGGAGGGAAAGTAGGTGGACCAAATGACTTCCAAGATCCCATCCAGTCTTATATTTCTATGGTTTCATGGCAACTTGCACCCTCAAAGGATCCTAAACACATCAGAAGTTGAGCTATTCTGAAGGTGATGGGAGTTTGCTTGAATCAAGTCCTCAAGATTTGGCCCTCTATCACTTAATCTACTGTACTGACATGCAGCCATCCCTAAGACAAGGACAGCTGTGTGCTGTTAAAACACTACAGATGACATTTTCAGCAACTGTCAGTGCTGTCCTAATTCTGTTCCCATTGAAGTTAATTCTGGGCACCTTTCAAAGTGCTATTTTACATGGTTCTTTGTGAAGGCTGTTGCAGCCAAGTGCAAATGCAGTGGAAATTTAGACAGAATACAGTTGCTGTTGGGATTTGGCCACATCTTCCAAGAGACACTAATAGAGTTCACTTTAAATGCAGATACACAAGACAGCAGGAGAAGCCACATTAAGCTAACTAGGAAAGACATTATTTTGCCATCAGGCACGTCTCCTGGGCTGCTTTGTGAATCCAATTAGTCTCACTTAACCCACTCTCATACTTAGGTTCCTGTTGTGGCACTGAGACAGAAAAGCAACAAGTTTACCCATCTGTGAAGTGGGGACCGAACTAGATCTAATTCAGAGAGGTGCTGTAAGACTCAAGCTTTTGCAGAGACTAGAAGATGGTCTGGTCAAATCAGTCACTGCCCTAGAGATTGGCAGAGGAAGCCTATCTTTTGAAGTAGTTGCATTAATAAAGTGTAAGGAGGTAAGTTTCTTGGGTCAGGAGGATTAAGGTTGATCTCATGCTAGTATGTCTTAACCTGAATGTGTAGTAAATGTATTAGTTACGTATTTGGATGGTTATGGTTTTGTAGATTTTTAGTTTTTAGAATAGTTACTCTAACAGGTCACTGAAGATTTTGGTTGTTCCCACTCACTTCTGTCAGAGAATGGTAATTAAATGAAATAATTAATGCATTCCTCTCTCATGGCTGATCAAATCTGGTGATGCTTGCACTACAGTATAGTCTGCCATAATAGCAGATAACATCTAAAATACCAGGTATTTTTTGGAGGAATTATATGAGTCTGGGTTTGATTCTTGTGGCTTTATGCATGTAAATGTTACAACCTCTCCCTTTCCTTCCTGCCTTACAAACATCCCCAGTAGGAGGGGTTCTATTTCCTGCTTAATTCCAAAGTCTCCTTTGCAGTCAGCCAATTTATAATTCTTATTGGAGTAAGATGCTACTTTGGTTACCCATTGGCGTGGTCAGATATTTAGAACATAGCAGTTTGCTAACAAACTAGCCACAGGCGTCTAGATGCCATTATCTGCTATAGAGTCCAGGGACACATATTTCCAAGTCACATTTCCCAGAGAATGCTCATTTAAAATAAAATAATAATATAATAAAAAAAAAAAACACACACACACAAACAAACACTGATTTCCTTCAGATTAAGTGAAGTTTGAGTATTTACGGCCCAAACCCACAAAGGCTCTGCATCTCTCCTCCTAGCGTCAGGACCTATATATGCTGGCCAGGTCATCCAGTTGTTACAGTGCTTAGTACTTAAGACACACTCTTCAAGAAAAATTTAAGATACATGTAATACTAGTTACATGAAAACTTTGTAACAGCTATAAGTTACATAGCTGATATTTGGCTTGTTCTTTCCAAAACAAGAAGGTTTATTTCAGAAGCTGATTTGGCTACAGCTATAGGTCTGCTGCTTCTATTGATTTGGGGGACTTAGAAGGTCCTGTCTTCTAAGACATGTGCTCAACTCCTAGTGGCATTAGTGGCAGGGCCGGCGCAACCCATTAGGCGACCTAGGCGGTCGCCTAGGGTGCTACAATTTGGGGGGCAGCGACCGCGGCGGTATTTCAGCCTAGCGCAGCAGAAAAGCTGGCAGCGCTCCTGATTAGTGGAAAGAGAGACCCTAGAACAGGCAGGAAAGGAGCTGTAGGATGGTAAACCCAGTTTGCAGAGAGTGAGCAAGGAGGAAAGAGGTAACCTAGTACTTTTCATATTTGTAATGGACAACAGGATTTTTTAACTACAAAAGTAGCCCTTGAAATAAATAGGCAACATCAACATCTGTACAGATCACTGTGTGTGTTGTTCAGTTGTTTGTGAATGTCAGATTGTTTTGCACATTGGTTTCAATGGAAAGTTGTGCTACAGGAACAATGGCAAAAAGAGGTCTGCAGCATCTGAATCAACACAGAGCATGGAAAAAAAAGCTTCCCCACATAAGAGGATTTAACTCAAGTATGCTGAAGCTTTGCCTAAATATGGATTTGGGATTTAAGTGCCTGGTAGGCACAGATCCCACTGAAGTTAACAGGAGAGGCACATGCTCAGCAATTTTGAAAAAAAAAAAAATCAAGTTTTTCATTTAGTGCCGGAAATTAGACTGCTCAAGTCATTTTAAGTGCTCACATTTGAAAGGTTTGGCTACAGCCTTTTAGAAGCTAACTTTTTGTCATTATCCCATCCCACTAAAGTAATTGCACTCAGATCAGAGACTGGAGTATTAGTTTTATATATAAAACTCAGAATCTGGGTAGCCCTGCAATTGGAATGAGGGATATACATGTTTGTTCTCCAATAATTAGCCCTTTCACACTCATAAGCACTGGCAATTCAGTTCCCAAACACGTTACATTTGAGATGAAAGCTTGTTTCACTTTACCCCATAGTACAACCTTACTCTACAGAGATTTGTAAACCAACATCAGATGCATCAGTGTTAGAGGGCAGGTGTGGACAGTGCAGAAGTTAGTATGTGGGGTTCAGCAAGGCACCCTCAACATATAGCCATTGCTGCCACCACCCTATTGCTTAAGGAAGATTTCTTTAACCTCTAAAATTTACACTCTAGAGCTCACATAGACAAGACATCAAGCTAGAGATTGTTTACCACTTTGATCATCGTCTGATTGGATTTCAGTATGGCAATTGCACCAAAGGCTGAGACGGAGACGATCACACCACCAACAACGGTGATAATCACAGGGACACCAGATGAAGCTTCATTCACCACCGTGAAAGTGTCATGGAGTTTCATCTGGACAGAGACTCCTATGCACAGGAGCATAACCCCAGAAACCTGGAAGGGGTAGGGGGAGAGAGCAGGTATCATTAAAGTATGTCAGATAGGAACAATCTGAATGATCAAAGATCCTTTATCAAGATGTAGCTCCTAATAGCCATTATCCCACTGAAGAGACTAGAATATAAGAATCCTCTTTGAAGAGATTTTACTTGTTGCTATCTCATATTTAGCACAATGGAACATCATGCTATTTGTTCAAGGCAATAGTACAGCTGGAAACTACAGTGACAGTTACACCCATCTCCAAGCATACCATAATAGCAAGTTGTGTCTTTCATGGACTTCCGAGGGTGGGGGAGGAAAAGACAGGGCATCCAAGTCTACTTCTGGCTAGGTCTGTCTACACCTTCAACGTTGAGTCAACTCCTCTTGACTACCCTAGCTTGAGTGAGAGCAGCCAAACTGCGAAAACACCTGAGCTGCACTGCGGTTGTGTTAGCAGCTGATGAGTTGGGTTAACTCCAGCTGTAGCCTGTACTGCTTCTGGGGCTAGCTAATTCAATTTAAGCCACCATCATTACACTCAAGGATTCTTGTGGGGGGATGGGCTTGTATCGGGGCAACACTCAAGTTAACTCTACAGCGAAGACATTCCATTGCCTCTCTCAAGTATATGGGAATGGACAGAACAAGACTTGTTGTGAGATGACTCTAAGTAGCGTGACCAGATAACAACTGTGAAATAATGGGACAGGGGGTAATAGGCACCTATATATAAGAAAGAGTCCCAGTTTTTGGGACTCTTTCTATTTAAAAAGAGGACATCTGGTCACCCTCTCTCTAAGCAAAATTGGTAGAGTCAGCAGTGGTCACTGACAAAGTGAGCTGCCACAAGAGTTGGACTTTTGACATCAGTTGTTCTAAAGTAGTGAGCAACTCCCATCTCCCCCATTTTAGTTAAAGGAGGGAAGGAGCGTAGGTTAGGAAAGGGATAGGGAAATGCCTCCTATTATATAACAAGGATCCCTCCAACCAAGAAAGAAACACTTGTAAACAGATCTGGGAGGGAGTCCCTTACAGTCTAAGAGGGGGAAAGAGAGAACAAGACTTAATATCTACACTTGACACACACAATAGCTGATTATGTTCTCCTTTCTCAGCATAAAACCAGACTTGTATCTAACAAAGATTTCTATTTAAAAAAAAAAAAAGTTTATATGTAAGGCTATGGTAACATAGTATCTTTCTTTATACTTGTCAGAAAACCTCCTCCAGAATGTTGCCGTTTAAAGTTTGTGTGTGATTAACTGCTTTCTCTGTAGAGAGATTAGTTTTTCACATTAATAACTAGTTAGTTACACAAACCAAAACAAGACTTCCAAATACTGTTTGCCAGTCAAACTCAACTCTTGGGAAATAAGCAGGTCAAGCTTTAATATGCAGTTTAAGATAGATCAGCTTCATTTTCCACCAGGCCTCGTAAAGGAAAAAAGTGCCTTCCTAGTAGTCTTGAATCCTCTTTAAATCAGGTTAAGAGTTGATACAATTTGTGGAAGCCAGTCATTTACCAACAAACTGCTGGATGATAAAAAACTAGAAGAATTATCCTAGACAAGCATTAAACTAAAAACTTGAAAAACAACCAACACAGCATATCACATCACCTACAACATATCTTACAACAGACACTAGTTTAAAAAAAAAAAAAATCCTTGCTAGAGTGAATCACCCTAATGCTATAGCATCACTATTATAAAATATAGTACTTTGTATCATTACTATATAGACACACACTAAGAGAAATTGAAACATACATACATCCACAAACACAGAGTTACATAGCACTATACTTACCCAATACAACAATAAAAACAACAGGAAAAAACAAAACAACAACAAAAACCCAACAAATGACTACATAGGATTAGAAGAACCATTAAGACTTGATTAGCATTTCCTATTACACATTTCAAAATTAATCTCTAGTCATATGATACATGTTAACATTCATCTAGGAGTTATAGATTATCAAACTAAAAGGCATACATAAACAGTTATATTTTTCATTGAATTCATTAGTGTGATAAATATAGTTTTTCAGATGACAAGAAGTTTTTTTAAAAAGTTAATTAAGATCCAAACAGGGTTAAACAAGAGATAAGTCAAAAGATAGTAAAAATCTTACCCAATAAAACAAATCAATAAAATATAAGCAAACTTTAATTAATATTAGCTTATTGCTAGAATCTATCTTCCTCATCTTGCCAGCTAACCACTAGACTATTCCTACTAGAGAAAGAAATAATGTTTCTGATATGGGTTTGTAATTACCACCCTTGTTAGCAATTTAAATCTAGTTCTGCTCTTATTGGCAAATTTCAATTAGATTAAAGATCCACAGGTGTAATTGTTAAGGACCACATTCTGATGTGCTTATTCACCTATTGAGTAGTACCTTACTCTTTCAGTACCCCCATTGATTCCAGTGGGAATACTCAAGGAATAAGATACCTACATATGGGGAGAAAGGGTATCAGAATTTGCCCTTATGTACTAGCTACATACAAAAGGCAAAATGGGTTCCCAGCAATCAGAAGTGCAATGGGAAGTATTTACATTTGTTTCTGTCTTTTTACAATGTGTGATGCCTTCTAGAAACCTGAAAATAATATGTTTTTAACCAGCTGGTCTATTTCCTTTAGGAAAATATGGATTTGGACCTGCAGTTGTGATAAAGCAGAAGCCAGCAAGTTTCATTTTCATTTCCACTGTCTTGCTGGTACAACAGTGTCATCAGTGGTTCAAACAGAGTTCTGGGAAGAGTTTGTGATGTGGCTGTTGCTGCAGTGTCAGTAGAGGGAGCAAAGAAGCATGAAACAGGGTGAGTCTAATCTAAATGAAATCCATCAAAGCCTGAAAGGAAATTGTTTTGCACTTCTGCAAATCAATTCCCAGGATTTCAAGTTCAGCACCCACAAAATGAGGAACACACAGTAGCTATTTTTGAAAACTTTGGTTTATGGACAAGATCTATGAAGGGACTTAGGCACTGCAATGCTCAGTGTCACAGCACCTACCTTTTAGGTGCCAAGAAAATCACAGGAACAACACTGATATCCTCAAAGCTAAGTTAGGTGCCTAGGCTTCCTATATAATCAATAGGGATTGATAGACACCTTAGACTGTGATCCATCAAAACAGGGGGTGGTGCCAGGCAGCAAGCGCATGCCCGGGGTGGCAAGCTGGGGTGGCGCGGCCTGCTGGTCGCTGTGAGGGCGGCAGTCAGGAGGCCTTCAGCGGCATGCCTGAGGGAGGTCCGCCTGTCCTGCGGTTTTGGCGGCAATTCGGCGGCCGGTATGCCGAAGCCGTGGGACCGGCAGATCACCCTCAGAAACCCCACTGAATCCGCGGACTGCCTGCAGGCATGCCGCCGAAGCCTGCCTGACTGCCATGCTTAGGGCGGCAAAAAACATAGAGCCGCCCCAGCATCGAAAGCCAGCCTGCAAGGCAGGAAGCCACCTCAGGTAGCCAATAGAATGCCAACCAGAGGGGTGTGTCCTAAGGGCCACCCCTCTCATGGAGATAGGTGGCTAAGTCCAGACTGCAGGAAGACAGCTGTCTCTGCTTGCAAATCCACTAATAGGAACAGGCTGCCTAAACAGCTTCTTGCAGAAATGAGTTAGCTACTGGCCTCACGCCACACAAAATGGCTCATGGAGGAGGAGCCCACCTACTACTAATTTTTATCCCAGTAGTTAGAGCATTCACCTGGGATGTGGGAGACCCAGGTTTAATTCCCCCCCTTCACTACCAGAGGAGGAAAGGATTTGAACAAGGAGTCTCCTACCTCTCAGGGATGTGAGCTAAGCACTGAGCTATAGGCTATTCTGATAGGGGCTGCTCTCACTCTCTCCTGTTGAAGTTGTTCCACTGTAGAGTAAATAAGGAAAGAGGGGTCAGCATAGGGGGACTGGGTCTCCTACTCCTAGATGGTGCCCCAATCACTGGACTGCAGAAGCATTCTCACTTCACTCTTCTCTCTCTGGCCCCATGACCGTTCCTCTGTGAATAAGTACTTAAATAGTCAGGGACAACAGAGACTGCTAGGAGTAAGCTGGCTCCGACAGAGTCCTGGGACTTCGGACAAAGGGTAAGTCTACACAGCGACTAGACGCTCAGGCTCGCGGGGCTCAGGCTGTGGGGCTGATTCATTGTTGTGTAGGCTTCCAGGCTCAGGCTGGAGCCTGCGCTCAAGATCCCTGTGACGTGGGAGGATCCCAGAACTCAGGCTCCAGCCTGAGCTCAGAAGCCTACACATCAATGAAACAGCCCTGCAGCCTGGGCCCCGTGAGCCCGAATCAGCAGACATGGATTTCTCTTTGCTGTGTAGACATCCCCTTTGCCTTCAGCAAGGAATGGCAGGGAGTTGTCTGCTAAAACAGGAGAGCCCCTGAACCAACAGGGGAAACAGTGTAAAAGTTCTCCAGGCAGGGAGCCTTGGAAGAGACCCTGAATAAGCAGGGGGACAAACAGAAGGGTATGCAAAGAGACCCTCAGCAAGCAGCGGAAAGACTTCAGAGCTCTCCAGGCAAAACGGCCAGGGAGTAGGAAGAGAAATGTCTGTTTGTGGACTTTAATTTGGGACTTTTGTTTATTTTCTATGAATAAACACAGTACCCGAAAGGGGTCTTTTGACCACAGAAAAAGTATGTGGAGTCTGCTAAAGGACCCTGAAATTGGGGAAACAGAGGCAGGGTACTACAGGAGGGGGCACTTAGGAGATGGCTGACCGCTGTTTCTGCATCCAGATACCTGGAAGGAGGCAGCAGTGTGCATGCTCAGAGGCAGAAACATAGATGTATAGGGAACTTTTACTCGGGAAACTAAGGTGCCAAGTAAATTTAGGCACCTACAAGGTTCGTCAGAAGTTTTGTGGATCACAGTGGAGCCTAAACCTGGGACTTAGACACCAAACCTGAGACTTAAGTGCCTAAGTACCTTTCTGGAGCAGGGCCTAGAAATCCAAAGATATAGATAGGGACCTAGGGGGATTTTCAAATTGCGTAGCTGCCTCCATTGAAATCAAATATGTGTCTGTCTGCATCTTTATGCACCTAAATACCTTCAAAAATCTGACTCTAAATCACTTTTGAAAATGGAACTTAGGCACTTTTGAAACTTTTACCCTGAATTACCACCATTCTAATGATGGTAATGAATACAGGTGCTATAATTAGAAGGAAATGGGAACAAATTGAGAGATGGAAAAAACTGGGCTGAATATTAGGAAAATCTTCCTGACAGTGAGATGCATTAGAACTATGGATAGTCTCCCAAGGATAGTCCCACTAATAGCACTACTCACATGCATAAAGGTAAGCACCCGCATATGTCTTTACAGGATCATGGTTCAATCATATAGTTTCTTTCATTGTCTCATGCGCCTTCTCTGTAAAATGGGGATAATGATGCTTTTACACACTTCTATAAAATTCTTTGAGGTCTATGCACGAAGGGCAGGATTTTCAAAACCACTACTCATTGGCTTAACCACTCCCATTAAAATCAATAGTAAAATTTCCATCAGTTTCAATGGGAGCAGCTAGGCCAATGTGAGCACTACTGAAAATTCCTCTTCCTCCCTCCTGCCCCTAGTAAGTATTATTTAAGTGTTAAATAATACTTATTAATGATGGTTAGACTGTGCCATTAGTCACAGTTTAACAAAGCTATTGCACAAATAGCTCTTTTAATCGTTCCTCATATGTCAGTTCTGTTACCCCCTTGGAGCATTTTTGTTGAGTATTTTCTCTGATCTGTCTCCAAAATGTCAGTATCTTTATGGTTAATGAGGTGCCCAGAACTGAACACAGTATTCCAGATGTAGCCACCCTCTAGCCATAGACAGACTATTACTTCTCTGTTCTGTGATGTCATGCTTCTATGTAGACAGCCCAAAAATTACAGTGTCTTTTTTTGCTACCATATCACATTGCAAAGTCATAGTCCATTATGCTGTCCACTACCACTGGTCTGCTTTACCCTCATTACTTCAAGTTTCTTATTCCTACTGAATATTTATATTTCAAGTTATTTTTCTCTAGACGTATTTATCAGGCTATCTGGAGTGGCTCATGAACCTTCTGGTCAGGGATTTTATTCCCTTCACTCAGAGTCCAAACTGTGATGGGACAAGGATACTTGTCCCCTCTTTATGGGTGTGGGTGGACCAATCAATAAAGTCTTTGGTCCTCTGATGTTCCATAATGGTTCCTCTGGTGTCTATGGACCTTCTTTTGTTGGACAGGAAATGACTCCTGTTGTGGTAAACTAATATTTTACACTTGGTAATGCTTCTCTCCTGACAGTGGGGGTTTCCACTTTCAGAGCAAACACTTTTATAGTTACAAAGCAAATGCTTAAATATTGCCTTAGAACATGGGATACAGATATTACAAGTGAGATTAATGTGTCTAGCAACTCACAAGCATTTCATAAAGTCCAAATACTAAACACATTCTTATAAACTTAATATCTATTTTAACAATGCTAACACAGGTGAGCCCAACTGGTTTCCAGCTATGCATTTGTCAGTGTTCAGTGAGGCCCGGGGGTCTTGGCATGAACTGGCACCTGGTCTGCCAGTTTCACAGTATTAGCTAGCATTTTTCTAGCTGAATCTTATTTTGTTACTTTCTACCCATCACTTTGCATTACATCTGTCATCCCTATTTTTGCAACTCTTTCCAACTTAGTATCATTTTAGAATTTAATTAACTACGTGTTTACTTCCCTTCCAAGTCATTAATGGAAATATTTAATAACACTAGACTGAATTATGAATTCTGCAGTATTCCACTACAGGCCTTGCCCCAATCTTGTTATTCTTTGCTTATTGTCCATTAGCCAGTTTTCAGTCCTCATGACAATGTTCCATTCCAGTTAGGGACAGGGCCTGAACAATGAGAGTTTATATCATATATACATTTTTATGCTCCCTAATGTAGCTGAGCATGTTCTTATTATCCATATAAATAGGTAATCCTTGTTTGAGTCCCACTAAGATTTTGGCCTCCATAATATATTGTGGCAGTGAGTTCCACAGGTTAATTATGTGCTGTGTATTTCTTACTTCCATTCTAAATATGTTGCCTTGCAGTCCCCCTATTTAATCTGAAGTCCCCTTATTCCTACATTCTAGGGTAACCAGACAGCAAGTGTGAAAAATCGGGACGGGGGTGGGGGATAATAGGAGCCTATATAAGAAAAAGCCCCCAAAATCGGGACTGTCCCTATAAAATTGGGACATCTGGTCACCCTACTACATTAGGAGACAGGATAAATAAAACAGAGTGATTTGCCATTTCTATACTATTCATCTCTTTATCATGTCCCGTCTTATTTGTCTCCTCTCTAAACTAGGGACTCACAGACATGTTAATATTAAAAGCAAACCATGTTAATTGCATGGAATATGGTATTTTTTGTCATTCAGCTTTACTGAAGCCAAATGAGCTGCTTGACAAAACTGGTTCCTGGAATGACAGATTATGTGTGTTTAAGAGAAGGGCTTCCCAACAGCTGTGGAAAAGCTTAAAGCCTCAAGGTATGTTAATAACAGTAAAGCCATTAATACTTCACCAGTTTTCAAAATTTAACGAGAACAGGCAAACTTTATGTCTAGCATGTGTTTTTAAACTCTGATGATTAATTACTGTTTTCAGCCCACTGTTAAATTTGCCTTAACAATGTTAATTTATTAAACATCATAATTCCATGAATGAAATAACTCATTTGGACATTCTCTAGCCATTGGGCAACATGCATTGAAATGTTTTCAGCAGAAAGCCCGGGCCCTGGAATAATGTTTGGGGTGTTGGTTTCAGGAGTTTGTTGCAATTCGTTGAGGGACTGAACTGACTCCCATTTACTTCACTGGGAATTTGATCAGGCTCGTTGTTGGTGAATCATTTTATTCTACTAATTGATCACTTCATAAAAACACGGTCTTTGATTATAATTACTCATATTGCTGTAATGCCCTTAGACCCACTCTACTAAATGCTGTACAAACATATAGGAAAGGATAGTCCCTACCCTGAAGAGCTTACAATCTAAATAAACAAGACAAAAAGTATATGTATGGAAGTATTATTATCATCCCCATTTTATAAACAGGGAAATGAAGCATAGAGAGTTTAAGTGACTTGTCCAAAGTCACATGGGTAGTCTATGGACGAGCTGAGATTTTAATCAGTATTTCCTGAGAGCCAGTCTGATGCCATAACCACTGGACCATCCTTATTTCTTGGTTTCAAGCATGTTGATTTGATGAGGTTACTTCTAATGTCCACGTCTCTATGATGGTCATATTTTTTACTGTTAATTAAGTTGTCATATAGGATACAAATAATATTTCCAATTAGTAAGCATTAGCTCCAATTTGAAATGAAACTCTGACAGCAAAATGTATAGACTGATTTTATGGGCAATACCAGTTTTTCAGGAGTTTCTGGGGCAGGATAGCTGCAATGCTTGAATTGATATATGCATTCAAAGACAGGCAGCTGATGCAAGGCATACCAATCTCCCTTCCAAGAAGCAGGAAACGGGAGCCAAGTCTCACTGAGCAAAAGTGGGTGTTTGAGTATGAGAGGGCCATGAGATCTCATTGGTTCTTCCATAAATTCAGATAAATGATCACATAGTAGGATGTTTATTTAAATTCCAAACCTTTGGATGTCTTCTGACTTGGGTCCTGTATGTATTTTTGCTATCTTGGTGGAGTGTTTTGTGAAACATCCCATACGGATGCAGTATCATCACACAATCTGTGGAGCAGAGAAGATAGGATTTAGTACCTATCCTCATCTCTTTGAGAAGAGCTTAAATATGGTATTAATTTTCTGGAACCTGCTAAGAAGATATTTATATTTAGCTAGGGTGACCAGACAGCAAGTGTGAAAAATTGGGACAGGGAGTGGGGGGTAATAGGAGCTTATATAAGAAAAAGACCCAAAAATCGGGACTGTCCCTGTAAAATCAGGACATCTGGTCACCCTAACTCCCTTACTCCTAAATGTGAATGCAACCCTCAGAGAACTGCTGACCATGATAGCCCAGATATTGCAGGCTTATTCAGAAAATTACCCTTGGTAACAATTTGCAGATGTTGACAGCTGTGTTGCTATGGTACATCAGTCCCTTTTGGTGGAAATAGAGTCAACCTGAATGCCTTTGCCAGATTAAATCAGAGAGATCTAGCTATCCTCTGTTTGGTGGGCACAGGTACCTAACTTGCGTTAAGGTTAACTATAGTCACATATATGCATCAAAAGACAAATAAACCCCAGAGCCTCACTTTTATTCTTAATACAACTTTCTAGTATTTCTTGTTAATCTTCAAGGTGAATGATGAAGTATTAGCAGCAGTTTTCAGTATCAGGAGCATTTCCAGGGAACAAATTTACAAAGTGAACACTTTTACCAGAGTCGAATTCCAGCTTCTCCAGAGGGGATCTATACCAAATGTCCTGATGAATGCCAGGTCCAAAATATCTACCCATAGCTACCTTCCTTCCTCTGCTAACAGCTTGTGTTGGAGCTGTGTCAAAGCTGGCTGCAAGCATATCAATGCATGCACCCGCATAGAGTAATTACTGTGGCTAGTGCCAGTTTGTGTTAGCTTTAGGGCTCTTGTGAAAAAGCATAGATTAACTCATCTCATTCAGTTTATTACAGCTGTCTCAGTGCACATCCAGACTTTTACTTACATGTATAAAGCAATAACCATCCCCTCTAACTGAGCCTTTTTTAATTTCTGGTGGAGTCGTCTTTTTTTCCCCTCATCCCGTCCACTGCGGAATGCTGCAAGGCTACATCCTTAGCCGGCTTCTCCTTTGGGTTCTTTCATTGTTACCTTCAGTACTGGGCTACAGTTCTCTGCTGATGACCCACCTTTCTACATCACCCTGTCCATGTTTTCTGATCCCTCTGCATCCAATCTGTCTGCTTATCAGGTCTTGGCTATGCTCTAATGTTCTACTGCTGAATGTCTCAGTGCAGGTTATTTCCTTACCATCTGATAAATGAGCCTCAAACCTGACCAGGAAGGATCACTGAGAAGATAGCTCAGTGAAATCAATGGGAGTTAGGCACCTAAAATACCTTTGAGGGCCTCAGCCCTTCTGGAGCATTCAGAATTTGGCCTCTCTGCTACAACTTACAACAGGTTTGTCAAGAAGGTGCTGATTGTAGTGGATGCTTGTCCCCATTAACTCACTTCTCATAATCCAACAAACTTTTAGGTGATACTGATTTATGGTCACTACAGTCCTGGGCTGGATTAAGTCCAATGAAATAAAAGTGTAAAACTCCAGGCTCTGTTACCTGTCCTCTGACAGAGCCAGACCCCCATTTCAATTTTTTTTTATAATAGTTTATTCCTTTCTTGTAGAATTAGAAATAAGCAAGTAAAGTTGGACGATAGTATCCTATCTGCTCTGAATCGGTCTTGCCTAGATTGTAGTCTCTGCCTCAGAGTTTACAGTGTATATTGTTTCTCTTGTACAGCGCTGAGCACCTTGACAATATTTAAATAAGAAATTATAATTAATAATAATACTTTGCAATGAACATGTTTGTATGTTTAACCTAAACACTGAGATCCAGATTCTGTGGTCCAGCCAAGCTGAACTCAATGCAGGACTAAGGATAGCAGGACAGGCTTTATACCAGCTCTGTGTTCACCCTGTGCTGGGGTTGGCTGGATAACTTTCATAAGGTGGTCCCCTGTCAGTTCTTTCAGCCCTTGATCGCAGACCACACCACATCTCCTTCACCACCATCGTGTGTTATTCTGTTGTTCCAACTGGTACACTAATTGCATATATTTACAGTCCCCAGGCTAGCTACTCTACTTGCTTCTGGGGGAAAGCAGTCAGTCCAGCCAGCTAGCTCTCCCCCTCAGGATTGCCTTCCTCTTAATTTATATGCTGCCGTCTGCTGGGGTTGCTTCCCCCCTCCCCAATTAGCTGCCCAGCTGTAGCTTTACTCAGTTAATTGATCTTCCAGTTAGGTCCCAATTAAGCTATATTGGTTGGGATTTGAGTGACAGGGTACTGAGTTAGCTCCTGTTACAAAAATGCTTCAGCTGGTGGCACAACTCAGAGCAGTCTTAAAGGTGCATAAAAGTTGTTTGGAAGCACAGCACTTTACATCACTGTGTAAGTTACACTCACTACCAGTAGCTTCTAGGAACCATGTCATTCTGGTAACCAGGAATTGCAGGAGCATAAAGTTGCCAGGATGCCCCTGTCTTTCAGGGATGTCCCTTATACCATGACATGCCTCCCCATGACACCCAGAGATTCCCCGACACAAGGATGGTTAAGGTGTAGCAGAGCTGAGAATCTGGTCCTGAGACTTTAATTCAAAGTAATGTTAGATTACAGCGGCAATCAGTACATAAAGTGAGAGGACACAGGTCGATGCAGTATATTACCTGGGAAGGATGAAGGATCGGAAGGCCCCAGGCAGTGCAGGGTAGGTTTAAATTAGCTGCCTTTCTTTATTGGTGCCATGCGCTTCTCTGGGGTATTAAGTGGCAGAGGGGTAGCCGTGTTAGTCTGGAACTGTAAAAAGTGACAAAGAGTCCTGTGGCACCTTATAGACTAACAGACGTATTGGAGCATAAGCATGCGTCTGACAAAGTGGGTATTCACCCACGAAAGCTTATGCTCCAATACATCTGTTAGTCTATAAGGTGCCACAGGACTCTTTGTCGCTTTCTGGGGTATTAGTTGTTTTCACACATAGTCTCCTCCTTCAGTGTCAGCTTGCAAGGTCAGGATCACTCTGAAATCATTTTGTACGTAGCTCAGAGTTGATCATTTGGCAAAATCAGCCACTTCTTATCCTCTCCTTTCCTTCATCCTTGCAGTCGGAGCATTGGTGGGATGAGGGAGCGAGCCCTGCTGGTCAGGATAGGGAAGCAAATCTCTGGTTTGTGAGCTAGAATTTAGCTGTACATTTACTGATGGCTGCTGTACCAGGCTGGCAGTCACACAGAATAGCTCATTATCTCAGAGAAAGACATTTCCATGTGTAACATTAAATATGACAGCTGTCTCCCCTGCAACCACTAAAACTATAATAATAATTGATAAAGACATATCATGATTTTCAGCACTACAGTTTCTGTTGGAGGGAAATGATTACTCCTTTCCCTCAGCCAGCTGGTGCTGCAGCTTTATAGGAAACCATCTATGCAGTGACCTGTTTTATTCACAGTATAATTAATTTTCTACCTATAATAAAAATTCATACTCACATATATAGATAGCACTTTTCATCTTCCAAGTGCTTTGCAGATGTAAAGTATTGAACCTTAACAGGTCACATGGGAGGCAGACAAGTATTGTTATGGCGGGAGTCATCAGGTGGCACTGTTTTCATACAGTTTTAATAGTTTTTTCTCCTTAGCATCAAGCAGTATACAGTCTTTGAAGAAATGCTATATTGCTTTATGTATGTAAATTTTCTTTTTGGGAGAGCTCTCGCAAACAGCAAGAGAGTTTGCTCTTTGCTTTAATCTTTCCAGCTAGACTATTCTTGGGGCAGAGTTGCTTCCTGGGAACAAAACATTTCTGTTTGGGCTGAGGTTTCTGAAAGAGTTGATTGTCTGCATGCTGTTTATGACCACCTCTGTTCAAGGACTGGTGCATGTATAGTATAAATAAAACAAGTTCACTAAGAAAAATATGGATTCCACATCACTGATTTCTCCTCCAATGGGAGACCAATCTGCAAAACCCTCCCATCTGCTACCTCTCAGCAAAGGTGTAACAGTATTATTTTCATTTTTACAAAGATAGAAACTGACAAGTGAAGTGATTTGACCAAGGGCACACATTGGCAGAGGCAGGTTTTCATGGCTCCCAGTCCTGTGTTCAGACCACTTAGGGGCTGCCTATCCTTAAATCGTCCTCCATGAGTTAGACAAATCAAATTGTTTTGTCAGAAACAAAACTTCTTCCAGACACAGGCATTTATTTTTATATTTACTCTTTTTATTCCCACCAACTGACAGGAGGCCAAATGATGTCCTGCAGACTGTGTAAATGATGTAAACTGTAGAACTCATTGCCGGTGGAAGTTGTTGAGGCAAAGTATTTAGGAAGATTAAAAAAGGGATAGGATATTTACATGGATGTCCAGAATATCCAGAGTTATCCTAATTAACAGTAATAATATTTTTGGAAGGGATATTAAACCTTGTGTTGAGGGCTTATGCCAATCTCTTACACAGAGCTGAAGAAGAGCTCTGTGTAAACTTGAAAGCTTGTCTCTTTCACCAACAGAAGTTGGTCCAATTAAAAAATATTACCTCACACACCTTGTCTGTGTTATAGGGTGTCCTGCAGTAAGACTTATGAGGAATAGAAACTGGAGCGTGCAGCAGAAGATATGTCTTTGTATTAAATATCAGGTCAACAGACTTCTCAATTTCTTGCAAATAACATGCTCCTAATATGGGCTCCTAATAGGTTGCTGATGTGACTGCCCATTGGACTAAATAAAATGCATGTTCAACAGAGCAGAATACCACTACTTTCACTTCTGTGTTGTCCTGAAAACCAAAGAATTCAGGCAAATATGCTTGTTTAGCAGTTTCATTTGTGTTTCTTGTTTTTTATTCCTCATTGTGAGCAACTGAACTTACATCATTGTCCAACCACCTTAGTTCTTAATTATTTGAAGCCTTTCCCATGAGCAAACTGGATGTCAAAAGCTTTGTCATAAGAGACTTTGCAGTTCTTCAATTCCAATAGGTTATGACTTGACTGAATCAAAAAATAGTAGAGTATGAAATTTTAAAAAAAGTTTTGCAAGGATGTGTTTTGCCAAGTAAGTGACTGGACTTTGGGTTACTGGTTATTATTTGCATTGTGCTAGCACTTGAGGCACTGTTGTGCTAGGCACAACCTATAACTAAAAGGTGAAAATCTATAACTAAATGGTGTTCTCTATCATCTAATGAGTTAGGGGAAATGTCTGATATACATTGCAAGTACAGTTTAATCGTTTATCTTTTTTCTTAATCGTGGCTAGTGAACTAGGACAAGTATTTGACAGGAACTTGCATTTTTTAGCTTCCAAATCCTTCCTAGTTATCCCCCGAATGAATTGCTCAACAGGTTAGACAATGTGTAGGACCTGTATGAACCTCTTACTCACATTGGTGATCAGACGTTCACGCAAACCGATGCACTGACTTCAATGGGACTCTTTCTGAGCCAGATCCTAACATCTTTATTCAGAATGATCAGCTCCTTACCCCATGTGCGATCCTGTTGACTTCAATGGGACTGATAGTGGTGTATGGTACTATTCACAATGTGAGTCTGGGTATCCGTGACTGGTCCTGTGTGAGCAGGGGATCACAAGCTGGTCCTTAAACAGTTAAATAAGTTGCATTAAAACAAATGTAGCTTCCTCCATTGGACATAGGAGAACTAGGATAAGCTTAAGCAATTTGTTGAAGGAAAAGAAGCCAAGAGCCTGATCCTGCAACTAACTTCTTTTCATGCAAAGGTCCCATGGAGGTCAGATCCATAATATGAAGCCAATGGGAGTTTTGCAGGTGGAGGACTTTTAGGATATGGCATAAAATTCCCAACTGCTACACAGGTTTGAACTCTTGTTGTGTGTATTATCAATAATTGCTGATGTACTGCATGCTCTGTTAAACAATGTGTTGGGGCTAATTAGATTTGAAGCAAACATATAAGACTTTCATGGTCTTGTGTAATTCCCAGTATGTTGATAGAGCAGTAATGAAAGGCTGTTTCAGCTGACCTAACAGGATATGGAGTGTGAGTGGTCTTGTGAGTAAGGCACTGCAGTGGGATTCAGGAGATGTGGGGTCAGTTACCACCTCTGCCACCTGACTGTAGGCAAATCATTTATTCTCTGTGCCTCGGTTTCCCAGTTCTAAAACAATGTTCTTGTCTATTTAGATGATATACTCATTAGAGCAGGGACTGTGTCTTACTATGTGTTTTTATAGCATCTGCTACAATGGAGCTTTGATTTTAGTACTACTGGAACACTAGCACTAATCAAAATAATTAGTTATTTTGGTTATTCACTATATCTAGTTTTTTTTTTCTTAATTAAACTTAAGAATAGCATTTTATTCTTGGAAAATAATAAAATATAGTGGTTCTCCTGGAACCCAGTCTAACACATAGTCTATTTTTATTTCAACCCATTACATGCAAATTCAGGAATGTCCACAGTTCATTGTCCAAATTCCCACATCAGGCTACTTAGATAAAATACTTTCTTTGAGATTAAAGAGTTCCATAATAAACAAATACATTTGAGTACCACTGCAGAGCCATTCCACTGCCAATTCTACTAACCTATCTATAAAGAAAGTACTGCTTTCTAATGCCAAAAGAGTGAAATGCCTTTATATTAGAATTTGAGATGCCCATTTGTCATCATTATTGTTTATTATTTGTATTACCGTGGTACTTAGTCCTAGACCAGGATCCCATTGTGCTAGGCACTCTACAACTAAGGTATGTTTTAATATAGTATCTTTTTAGCATCACAAAAGATCTTTTTGGGTCAGAAGCCCTGTGAGCTGCCTTTAAAATGTATGCCCAGATAACGGGGAAAATAATAGTCACTGGAAGTGTTTTCAATACGGTACTTGGGATATTTAACTAGACCTCATGACTGAAAGTTCTTCTGATCATCAAAAGATCAACATTCCAACACATTCCTAGTTGTGATCTGTTTATTAAATGTTCCCTTTTTTGGTGCTAAGTGTGAATGTTTGGAACAATGCTACAGCTCATACAACCCACTTGACCTCCCTAGTGCATTTTAAAAAAGAAGGAAAAAATGTGGATGCCACTGAAAATTATAGGGGTCTGGCTTTGGAGAAAAACAGAACTCAGGCCAACAGTACGTCTATGCTGGAACCTATCCACAACTATAAAAGAACAAGACTAACTGAAGAATCTTTTATTCAGAGGAAGAAAAGGAATTCCTTGAAAAGAGGAACAGAGCGTGGTTTTAAAAGTGTGTAAAACACGTTTCTTTCACAGAAGCCCAGCTATGTCTTAAACACAGTCCTGGCTAGTTAGTCTGTTCAATTTCATTTTTACTTTAAACACAGAAAAATGTGAGTAACACATCACAGGGGCTTAGAGTTCATAGAACTTCTTAGCTGAGGTGGAATTTGCTGACTATATTCTCTGCTAAGATTAGCAGAACAGGATTGGTTTATTGTCTGGAATTGGATTTTTGACCTGCTGTTTTCCACTGATAATATTATATGGTTTTATAATCCCCACCTATTTTTTTTCCTACAAAGATGATACATTGATTATTCCTCCTTCTCTTCAGTAATTTGGCAGCATAAAGAATGTGTTTGCTTATTGCTTGCTTTGATGCTATCTCCTAATTGTTATTAACAATTATATCTACACTTATGTAGTACCTTAAGCTCCAGTGGTGCCAGAACATGTATATAGATATATATGGTCAAAGGCTGATGTGAAGCATGGAGGCAACGGACAAGGTTCACAGAGAGCATCTGGTAGAAATCCCAATACTGCTCACTTTATGTGTGCGCATATGTTTGAGCGCAAGTGCTTCTATATTAGCAACCAAATATTACATTTAATGACAGATAAGATTACATCAGGACACACCTCATCCACCCAAACCTGAACAGCATGGAAATACGAAGTTCAGGGGAAAGACTTGTGCATTCCTTTCCCTCTTTATATTGTCTACTATACTGTAAATAACACACTTCACCATGCCGCAAGGCTTCTACTTCCATATCCAAGGGATACCCCCCAAAAATACATACCTGTTGTGGCTTTTGCTCTTTACACAACAATAATGAGAAGAAAACAAATGGGCACAGCTGGGTCCAGGTTATCAAGTTTACTAAATCTACAGAAACATGAGACTAGCTACAGCAGAACCTCAGAGTTTCGAACACTAGAGTAACAAAGTGATCAGTCAACCACATGCCTCATTTGGAACCAGAAGTACGCAATCAGGCAGAAGCAGAGACCAACCAAAAAAAAAAAGCAAATATAGTACAGTACTGTGTTAAAGGGAAAGCAGCATTTTTCTTTTGTATTAAGTCAATGTTCAGTTGTAAACTTTTGAAAGAACCATAACATTTTGTTCAGAGTTACGAATAACTTCCCAAGGTGCTCATAACTCTGAGGTTCTGCTGTATATACATATTGCTGTTGTGGTTGGTTTACAGAACACAGTGAGCATCCTTGGAGGGCTCACAAACTATTTAAAGGGATACAGCCCAATTCCTATACACTATAGTACCCCTGTTTCATAAAACTTGCACTCTAATGTAAAACCCCAACTGTACCCTCAGAGGCTTCTGTCTGTCCCACATTCTGTGCATTTGGGAAGTTATTCTGCCTTAACACTGCTGAGGTCACTGTTGCATTAGAGTGTAAGTTTGATGAAGCTTCCTGTCTCTTCTACCCATTCCCAAACCTCCTGGCTGCTGTAAGCAGGGGAGTCTCTACTACACTACCCTCTCCCAGAGCCTCTGGCTATTGCAAGGAGGGGAAAGAAACCTCTGCTATACTATTGCTACTCGTGCCTCCATTTCTTGGGTCCTCTTTCCCCAGTATAAATCTCCAGTGTGCCACAACAGCAGCAGCAGTGAGAAACTGATACGATTCTTGACAGTTTTGCAGCTTTCTCTGTTACTGCTTGAAAAAGCTAAGAGCAGCACAGGAGGCAATAGAACAGACTCAGGAAGACGATGCTACATTGGCTCATATTTGGAAAATTATCTCCACAATCACAAATGCTAGAAACTGCTTTGTATTTTTAAACAAGAGTTTACATTCTGCAGAAAGAGATGACTTAGGCTCTCACATTCACCAGGAAGAGAAACTCAATGCATTTTTTTTTCAAGGCCTGAACATTCAGGGGAGTGCAAGTCTCTGTTGTTGGGCTTTATAGACATGTTTGTTTACCTGGTGGGTTTTTCTGTAGCTTCGCAACTCTAGTTATGTGTCAGACCAAATACTGATCATATTCTCAGTTACTTTCTGGAGAAGAAGTTTGAGTGAAAAGAAGAGAGTATTAAATGCTGCCAGCCCTGAATAGATGGTTCACGCCACCCCCTGAAGCTTCTCCCAACAAAGGAGCCTAAAAGTTTCTACAGAAGCACCCCCAACTTGTAATCGAAGAATATCCTCCCTCCCCTTGCCCAGTTCTATACTGACTGTGATTTCTTTGATGCAGCTCTGCTCTTAATTACCTGATAATCATCTGAACTGCAGCCTTTACAGTTCAACCTCAATCACTTACCCACTGGAAGTGTTTAGGAAAGTAACTTCATCCTTCATTTGTTTCCTGAGCACTGCCCTACAGAAGCTGTGTAAGCTCTCTGAGGGCTTTGTTGGTTACAGTCCATGGCTTGCACATTGCAGAAATATAAATGTTAGGTCAAGATGCTCTGACAAGTTTTAAATCCATCCAGCTGCTGTTTCCTAAATGTGTCCCTGGAGTAGCTGCATGAAAGATGTTTACAATTAAAAAACTAAAGCAGCCAGTTAACAGCAGTAGAGAATTACTCTACCCAGCACCATCCATTAAATCTCTTTGAAAACTCATTGTCAAAAGCATGATCTCATTTAATATCAATGCCAAAGGAGCAGAAATATTTACTTTCAGTTCATCCTGTGGCTCCTGGGGTGTCTTTAAAGCACAGGCCCACCCTGGGAGATGCATAGCTCCTGCAGGGGCTCTGAGAGGCAATGTGACTGGAACATGGGAGCACACGGTGCCTGTGCCAAATTTAGCAAGGTGCTGCATTCACTCCCTTCTGCCATTAGTTGGTTCTAAAGGCCAATGGAAAGAAGAGCAGGGTGATACCTTTAGTTTTTCCCCTCCTGATTTGACCATAAGAACATAAGAAAGGCCGTACCGGGTCAGACCAAAGGTCCATCTAGCCCAGTATCCTGTCTACCGACAGTGGCCAATGCCAGGTGCCCCAGAGGGAGTGAACCTAACAGGCAATGATCAAGTGATCTCTCTCCTGCCATCCATCTCCATCCTCTGACAAACACAGACTAGGGACACCATTCCTTACCCATCCTGGCTAATAGCCATTAATGGACTTAACCACCATGAATTTATCCAGTTCTCTTTTAAACTGTTATAGTCCTAGCCTTCACAACCTTCTCAGGGATGGAGTTCCACAAGTTGACTGTGCGCTGCGTGAAGAAGAACTTCCTTTTATTTGTTTTAAACCTGCTGCCTATTTGATGACCCCTAGTTCTTGTATTATGGGAATAAGTAAATAACTTTTCCTTATCCACTTTCTCCACATCACTCATGATTTTATATACCTCTATCATATCCCCCCTTAGTCTCCTCTTTTCCAAGCTGAAGAGTCCTACCCTCTTTAATCTCTCCTCATATGGGACCCGTTCCAAACCCTTAATCATTTTAGTTGCCCTTTTCTGACCAGTGGAGCCAAAAGCTCAAAGGGAAAGAATGGAGCATCTAAGCTCCACTAAGGGGGAGCCAGTGCTCTAGATCCCAGCAGGGGCCTGACCTGCTGTAGTGCTGGTTGTGGGGCTAAGTGGTTTTAATGGCCAGAGCTCTTCCCTTTCCTGAAGGCAAACGTCACTAACTTGGTGACACTTGGGTCATGCCTTCTTTATGATTGTGAAGGCTAGAATCATCTTTCAAATCAAAAGTGAGATTATGATATCATTGAAGAACTGTGAGAGCTGAGGTGCAAGACATGTCTTTTGTGTCTATACCCTAATCCATCCCTGCCCCTGGCCGTATCCAAAACCCGGTGAAGCTAAGCCAAGCCCAATGGGTTTAGTAGAGTCTTTATGATCATTTTTTGAACATCTGCACAATCTGTTGTGAGGGTGGCCTCGTTCTGGCATCTCATTTTGGTGTCCCAAGTGGGTGGAGCTTTGGAGAGTACCATCTGTTTGTCTCCCCCAAATTTGAGCAATGGTAGGGGAAATGTTTCATTTCCTCCCTGTGCCTTTGGAGAAAATAGCACCAGTAGCTGTGCTCCCTGAGCAAAGGAAAGTGAAACTCAAGGTTCAGAGAAGCATGAGTGGAGATAGAGTGGCACTGGCTTTGAACACTTGGTCAAAACTGCTGAACAGATGAGAGCTCCATCCCCAAAGGTGCTGCCATTACATAGATGCTGGTTAGCTGGGGCATGGAAAAAAAATAAGACCAGCTCTGTATGGGTGAGTGGGTGCATGAAAGCTCCCCCCTCTTATGCCAAGCACTTGTATGTGTGCATAATGGGAGGGGTGCCATTTCCTCTCACTGCCGCCATGTGAATGCCTTTCCAGTTAAACAGCCATTGTCTACCAGTGGCCAGGCAGATTATGGAAGTTGGACTCCATATATGTTTGCTTTTGTTTCTATATGATGAGGATTCAAACTAGCTGAAGAAGGGGTCTTCTTAGCCTTGCACTTTAGACACAGCACCACAAGAGAGAACCAAAAGAGAGGGTTCTTAGACTAGTAGTGTAACTTGCTCTTCTTATCTACCAGCAGCTAATGCTCAGTGAAACAGATGACGTACCAGCAAAAGTGGTATCCAATGCTGCCCCCTTTTAAAGAATGCTCATTGTTACTGTTTTTGTGCACAAAATTCATCCCAGGATTAGAATGAAGAATATTTAAGTCTCTACAAATGTAATGCTGTTGACATTACTTGAAAGTAATGCACAGAATTGGTGCTTGTTTTTATCCTAGACCTTTTTTCTGTGTAACAGTGTTTAAATGTGGAGGCATTTAAGGAACACCAGGAAGAAAAGGAGATTCATAGCCTGAATTGTGTTCTGTACACTTCAGAGGAAGCAATCCTTCCACCCCACCACCCTTTAAACAAACAAAGAAACAAACCACAACTAAGAGTCACATTTCAAGGAGCTTGCATTTGATGGGAGCCATGCCTGTGCACAAGAAGAGGATTTATCCCAAAGCTGACACTTCTGTGCCCCTGTCCACTACATACATATTTGCAGGATGACCCTTATGTAATTAAAATTGCCAATAAGAAACAACGAGCATTCTTGCATTTATTTAAGGGATAAACTTAATATATTTTAAAGTCTAATTTGGTAATATTCAAGTAATATTAGACACAGGCCCTGATCCTGCAATGGGCTGTGACCCCATGACACCCATATCCAAAATCTATACATTTAGGTTTTAAAACAAGGATTGCATTTACTTTTCTGAACAGAATTTATATTGTCCCTCCATTAATATCAGTTTAAAACTTAATGTAACTGATTTTGAACTGTAAATGGTTTATTAAAACCAAAACACCCAGTATCTGTGATCTTAAACCCTACACAAAAATTCTTCTCCAATTCTGTTGCTGTTTATGAGAGAGACGTTTGAAAACAACCTTTCATTTTTTCCCCCACTGCTTTGTACCTTGTGTTGTCACACCTATGCAAAGTGGGTGTAATACTATCACAGGTGTGAGGGAGGGAGCTTGATTTGATAGTGTTTTTACACCCACAATCAGACCTTTCCCATAAATCAATCTAGCAACTTCTCTCTGTAGATGTGTCCTCCTTTGATCTCTGTGTGCTATCTGCTCTTGGGAGTAAGATTCCTTTTCCTGGGATCTCTCCAATCAGACTCCTTTCTGTACTGCCTGATTCCTGCCTGCGTGCTCCTTTGATCTGTGGGATAGCGCGGCAGGCTGCTTGCTGTAGGGATCTCTGAGCTGCGGAGGAGGTGTGCGTTCTGGGTACCGAGCGGTCTCAGGTCAGGCAGCTGCATTCGTCTCCACTGCACACACACAGCTCTCACCCCTCCCTTGTAGGTCACCAACGTTTGTTGTCAAAAGTGCAGCAGCCCATATGCAGCAGGCTGTCTCTGAAACTTTTTCCCAGCGCGTGCACAAAACCCGCCTTCCCCAGCCCAAACCCATGCACACATTGCCTAATAAGGCTCCTGCTAACGCTAAGGCATTAACTGGCCCCGCGTTTCTCGCTGTTGTGAGGGGCAGGGAAGTTTTAAAAACCCCACTTGGATGGTGCAATTGAGGAACTCTGCAGGAGGAGGAAGGGAGCTGGCTGAAGTTTCCTCCGGGTCTCTCTCTCTCCCCCAGGAGGCTTCCCAGAGCAGCCGCGGCAGATCGCAGTGAGTAACTCCCTCTTTGCTCATTCATTCCCCGGCTCTCGGCGCTGCTCCTTTCTGAACCACCCGCTCCTATTGCTGGCTGGGGAGAGACCCTGTAAATTGCCCGGCGCGGGCGGCGAGCCAGGGAGCAGGTTGTGTCTGAGCCGCCTTCCGCCGGGGGCAATTCTCCTCTGCCTGCAGACTCGGCCTTATTGGAAATTACTTTTGCAAACAGGGTCCGCTTCAGCAGCAGGGTCGGTGCACGCGAAGGAGCCCAGCTCCCTGGCTAACTCGGTGTGCTTTCAGCTGCTAGCAAGCCGAGCCTGAGATCGCTGTGGGCTCGGAGCTCCTTGGAAAGCTCTCGCATGTGAATGCGGGGTACTGCATGGTTTGATTTCCCTACCCATGCAAACCAGTTTGCCCAGTGTTTTATAAAGGGGTGGTGGGAGTGGGCTCGAAACCAGCCGGTGTGAAATGCCCTGGCTGGGTTTAGAGCTGAGAGGAGGACGGGAGGGAATGAAAACTTTCCTTCTCCCAGCCCTAGCTCTGTGTGAGACCGTTTGGAAACTAGTCGCGAGGTGACAGTGAGGGGGAGAGACAACAGGAAGCGACATTGCAGAGCCTGAAGCTGTTTTGCATCGTTTGGGATTTTGTGGACAGGGACTTTGCAACTAATCTCCCGAGCGAAGGTCAGAGCTCCTCCTGGGCTAACGCACACTTCAATGCCATTTATTTTTATATTCTCATGCTTCATACAAAGTAGCACATACTCCTCCCAGAGCCACGGTCGGATTTTGTGAATAGCTTCTTTCATAGTAACTGTATTTCAAAAGGCTGCCCAGAGCTGATTTCTCTCTCAATCCGCTATTGTGTCGTTTAAGTGGTGCACTCACGCGAGAGAATAAAGAGATGTGCTCAGCTGAGGTTTGAGATGCTGAGGAAGAAAGGTGTTCCGGATGGCAGGAGCTGCAGGGAAGAAGGCTCTTGTGCCAAGTGTGGGGGAGGGAGGAAGACAAACACAGGGACAAATCCTCATCTGATGTAAAACACCCTAGCTCAATTGAAATAAAAAATGTACTGAAGTCAATGGAGCAAGGGTGATTTACCCCATCTGGGATCTGTCATGGAGATGTACCCTAGTACTAAGCAGCAGCCAGTGATAGAAAAATACAGTTCATGCTCTAGCAGACCCTGATGCCAAAACACTGATGCACAAGAACTGGACACTTGAGTAGCCCTACTGAAGTCAACAGGGACTTCTTGCATAAGTAGAGAAGCATGTAGTTAAGCACTTGGAAGACCGGAGTCTTGGTTTCCCACAAAATTAAGACCTCTCCAGCAATGGTGTGATCTCTGAAGTCCTGTCTCTTGCAAAACTCTCATAGGAGTTGTGCATCATTTGCTCAGGATCGATCTCAGAAACTAACACATGGCTCTTTATTGGTTCTGGCCCTGTATTTTTTGGGGGAAGTTTTTTTGTTTTGTTTTCTTATCAAGAGCTAAAGCTTGGGCATCCCATGAAGTTCTGCATGATTAAGGACTGCAGGACTGAGCCTATATTACCAGGAATTCATTATTTTGAAAACCAAGTAGTACAGCATATCCTCTTATCAATTATTAATTAAAAAAAAAAACACAAATGTCTTCTGTTTGCTAGCGGCAAAGACTTGTCTAGAGCAGATTTCAGTGGGTTAGGTTGTAATTACCACCGCAACTACTTTCACTCAAACATCTTTTGGGTCTTTAAAATATAAAGTGAGTGCATTCAGATACATAGAAATGTTTCTTCCAATGTATACTTATGTTCTTTGAAGTTTTAAGATTTTTTTTATTGTAATATTGTGGACTGTTAACGTAATTTTTATAGTGTTGCTCAAAGCCCTGAGTGCCTCATCCCGGGGTTAAATTCTATTGACCTTATTCAGATATAATGCATAAATAGTGGTGGAAGGGGGTGGGATACTTAAAATTATTAGCTTGCTGGGAGGAGGGGGAAATTACTTCTCAGCACTCTAACTTCATGCCATAGAGTAGCACACTTTGGAATTCTTTTCCACTTAATCCTCCCACCTCCTGTCTGCGCACATCTGGCTATTAGCTTGGCATCACTTCCTGGATGGAATGGCATGAAATTGACTAGTAAAGTCTGGAGATCTCTGATACAAAGATGGGTACATTCTCCCTCTAAACTATCTGTTCCTTGTCTGTAAAGTGCAAATCAGGTCCCCAGACCAAGTATTCTGGCTGGGTGCAGGGAGATGCTTAGGGAGAAGTACTCCTCCCAAGGCTGAAGAGTGGTGGCAGAGTTGCTCCAGAGCCTAGAACATGCCCTCTACAAGGGAAAGGGCTGGAGGATAAATGCTATGTTAGGTTCCTCTTTACCCTGCCCCTAAATTATTCCAAGCAAGCAGCCCATGCTGAGTTGGGCTAAGTGACCTGCAAGGGGAGATATTCCTTCTGCAGTGGCTCCCCAAAATTTGTCCTTTGCCCGTTGGTGGTGGACCATGTGGGTCCCTCCATTGGGACCCCTCTGGCCCTGGAGATAGGGGCAGACTTTGCACCTAAATGTTCAATAAATTCCCAGCCTGCAGATACATTATCCTCCTCTGGTTTTCCCCACTGGTTGGATTATTACTGTATTTGCTAAACATACTTTGGTTTGTAGGCTTGAGATCTTTTCCCCTCCCGCAGCTAGGAAACTTACAAATAACTGGTGGAGTCTAGGAGTGTCCTGAATTGGGAGGATTTGTCTCTCTTAAGCTATAGTATATTTACTAGTAATTCTCTATCACCTGGCATTTTTCAGTAATATTCAGTTTGAGCCACCCCAATATTATGCTTACTGTTTCCTCCTTATCTCTATACAGGGAGAACTTTTAGAGCATTAGTTAGCTGCATTTAAGTTTTATTGTAGAATACTCAGTATAACCTTTCCATAATGAGCTCTTGCCTCAGTGGAGTATGAACATTCATTCCCATAGCTCAGCCCTCTATCACGTGAGCTATAGGAGTAACACCATTAGCTAGTACCAGTAGTAGGCTGTTTGCTACAAGGGGATGTGATACACCCTGGGCTAGTGTGGCTTACTGTAATAATGCTTACCGCTTTCAGTGCAACCAGAACATCAGAGCTAGGATATTACGTAAATGTGAGAGGCTCACTACGGTTAATATCCTCACCCTAATCTTTATTGGCCTTGTAGGGAAATCTCAAAGGGTCTGCTGCCAAGGAAGTTTGGAACTTGATACTCTACTGTTACAAGCATTTGATGTGTCTCCCCCTATGTGTACTTGCCCCACTATATGATGCAATTGAAAATGCAGGGGATGGTCTAATAAGATTCCTCCGACTAGCCTGTGTAATGCTGAAGGTGAAAATATTCCCTAATAACACGTGACTGTGTACCATTTGCTCAGGATAGATTTCAGAAATTAACACATGAATCTTTATTGATTCTAGCCCTGTTTGGGAGGAGGTTTGTTTGTGGTGGTGGTTGTGGTGTTTTGTTTTTCTTACCAAGAGCTATAGAGCTTCCTTTGGACAGAGATTCTATTCTTAAGGCCAACTGAGAGCCCTAACCAAGACATGCAGGCTAAATGTACAGTGCTAGAGAGATTATACATCAACAGTTACAAATTACTTTCAGAACCCTCCTAAAACTAATTGCAGATGCAAATGGGGTTGAGGATTTGGGGAGAGTTCCAACGCACTCAAGCTGGGAGTGATGGGATCAACAAACAATTGGAGCTATGATGATGCAGGCCATACAATAAATATATATAGATGGGTATATGCAGAGTTTTGGGCCCAGCTCATTAGAGAGATTGGGGCCAACATTTGTATTCTGAGCCCCTCTCCGCTCCACAAGTTAGCGGTTGTTCCGATTCAGGGATTTGGTTTGAGCCTTAGAGTTGTCTCACAGTAGAGAAGAGAGGCCAGGTGGGTGAAGAATCTTTTATTGGACCAACTTCTGTTGGTGAGAGAGATGAGCTTTTGAGCTTACGCAGTGGATCTAAGAAGTGCTCTGTGTAAACTCGGAAGGTCATCTCTCTCACTGACAAAAGTTAATCCAATAAAAGATACTACCTCACTCACCTTGTCTTGTTAATATCCTGGGACCAACATGGCTACAACAACATGACATGTCTCATAGCAGAGAAGAGACGGGAATAATCTGTAGTGAATGTACAGGCCAAAACCACTGAATTTAGGCTATGCCTACACTTAAACTCTGCACCACTGTAGTGCTTCAGGGTAGCCACTTACTACAGTGGCAGGAGAGTTCTCCCATCACTGTAGTTAATTACCACCTCTCAGAGGTGGATTAGGTTGACAGAAGAATTCTTCCATCAACCTACAGCTGTCTACACTGGGGGTTAGGTTGGCTTAACTACATTGCTTAGGGGTGTGAAATGTTCACATTGCTGAGCAGCTTAACTGGGTTGACTTAATGTTTTAGTGTAGACTGGCCTCACGTCCTTTTGATACCCTAGCTCCCAGACAAATTAAACACAACCTGTAGTGTGCAGCCTGCGGTCACACTGTGGGGTCTTCTTCAATCCTGGCCTGAACCCTGCAATCATGGATGGGACTGTTGACTACAGTAAAGAGCCTGTCTATAATAATTATCTGCACATAAATGCCTCCACAAATAGAATAAAATACTAACTGTGAACCCATATCAAAGATGAGACTAAAGATGTTACTTGGCTGATTAGTGAGTTGCTGAACATTAATTTCTGATTGCAAACTTGAAAGGTTGATTGATAACTTTGTTCATAAAACAGGTCATAAGGTACTAATTGAGACATTTGTCTTTTAGTGAGCTAAATCCAGCAGTTCTGATGCAGGCAAAACTCCCATTTAAATTAGTGGAAATTTTGGCTAATAAAGTTTTGTATTCATAATTATTTATCAACTATTTCTGCCTCTGGAGATTCTCAGGGACTGCTATTTCTCTCTCTCTCTCACACAGTGATGGAATTGCATTGATGTAAGTGAGGGTAGAATCAAGCCCTTAATAAACAATTGAGGGCCTGATTCACAGAGATTAGAAGTCAATAGGGAAGACAGCTGCAACCCTGAAAATTAAACCCTGAAATTCTGGAATAAATTTAGCTTACACTTCTGTAGAGGGGGAGATTCTGTGAGAAACTTTCTCTCAGTGATTTATTAACTGAGGCTTTTCAGGTTTACTGGAATTTAAGATGTGAGCCTAATCTACCTTTTGTTCATCCAGTTTGCAGGATTTAAGATTTTAAGAGGGTCTACAGAAGCTTCTCCCTCAGACTGCTTATTTAATTAAAGCGTCTTTGTGCATTATTTACATCTGAAACCCCCATATATCTGAGAATCTTCCATCTGTCAGAACAATGGTTTAGGAATAAACATCTTGAAAGGTGTCTGGTCAATGCTTCATTGTGAATAGAATCAAGGAAAAGAAATGGAGATTTGGGCCATAATTTTGAAACTTGAATGCCTACAGATCGGCACCTGCATCTGTATTTAGATACCTACATAGCAGTTGCTTGAGTTTCTGAGATGCTGAAGTGACTTAAATGGGAATTAGGGGCTCTCTGTACCTGTGAAAATCACAGGTGCCTAAATGTGGATTAAGGTGCATGTGCTTAGACATCCAAACTGGGGGAACTTTGGCCTTAAAACCAGCTGTCACTGGCTTCCATGGGAATTCTTCAGAATAAGCACATAGAGGATCAGACTCCTCATATGCTGGTATTGGTTATGCTTTAATAGTTCAGGAAATACAGTCTGGAGGCTGCAATCTTCTTCCCCCCCCCTTCCAGGGTGGATTTGATTTAAATCACTGTCAGGAAGACTCGATTTAATCATGGATTTCTATATAAAAGTGAATTCTTGTTGGTTGTTATTACCTTAATACATATACTTCACAACTCAGAGATGTGGGTTTCGTTTTTAGACGGTACACACTATACATTTTTAAACAGTGATTTATTTTGAAAACTTTTCAGATTAGTTTTACAGCTATATCAGAAAATGAATGATTGGTTATTTCATTTACCAAAGGTAATTGAAGCAGATATTTATGAAGTCATTGGGAGGTGAACTATCTCCAATTCAACAGGTTAATCATTAATATTTAGAGGATTTTCTTCCCATGCTGTATTAGGAGGAGAACATCACCAGACAGTCATTTAAATTGTTTTATTTAACTAAAACAATAATGTTATGTATTCTGGATTTTTTTCTTCAACAGCAAACATATAATATTTCAAAAATTCTTGTTTTGTTTTTAGTTAAACATTCAAGTTTTTTAAAATCAGGTTTGTTTTTGTTAAAATTGTTTTTAACTAAAATAGTTAAATGAAATATTTAAAAAAACAAATTAAATCGACTGTCAGCCAGGTCAACATGAGAAACTTAAAATACTGGCTTCTGCAGCTAACTCAGTCGTCTTCACTTTCATTTTCCTGTTTGTTCATAATCTGGAAAAGAAAAAAAAGCTTTCCTGCCTTTTTTCAGGTCCCAAATCATTTCTCAATTTGGAACGAATTAGTCCAAAGGAAGAAAATATTCTTTCTACACCAGCAGAAGCTATTGCTGTTAAAAGTGAGATTATCACTTCAACAGTCTCTGAATCCAAGTGCTTAAGTGACTTTCACCAGTTCACTGGTGTGATTTTTCTTTAAAACATCATCAGCTAACATATCTTTCTTGAATGGTTCACCCTTAGTTCTGAAGTTTATTATAGTTGGCATTATGGAGGGATGATTGCTGGATGTCCATGTCATAGCCGACTCCTCTTCTTCAGCAGTTAAGGTTTGCCCCTGGTACCGAGTATTGAGAATATTTGCAAGAAAATGAGCTGGAGCTAATGCTTGTCCCATTTGTTTTTTTTAATGCTTGTAATTTAACTCTGTCATTGCATATTTCTCTTTTTAAGATCTCACTCAGTTCCTTCCAAATTTCAACAGCATCAGCAATAAAACAGCTATTTCCCTGCATTTTGTTCAAGGCTACAGAAATATGCTTCAGGGTACTCAGCATGTGTTCAACATTTCTCTTAAGCCCAATGTTGAGAACTTTGGCTGTGATGGTGCCATCTATTTTTTCACGATTTTGTTCACAAACTGTCATCAGATTAGGTCAGTTCTTGATATAGTGCTCAAAACAGTCCACTACTGAGTTCCATTGCACGTCTTGTGGGAGAGTTAGCTTGGTTCCTCCCACTTTTTTCAGAGCAGCTGCTGCAAAGTGGTTGTTATGGAAGTATTTTGCAATTTCAACAACATTAGCCTTTATTCTGGAACACTGAAGTCTTTGGCTAGAAGGTTCATCAAATGAGCACTGCAACCATATGTTATTAGCTTGGGACTCTCTTCAGAATAATTTCTTCTCATCTTGGAGACATTTGCAGCATTGTCTGTAACCAAGCTGCGTACTAAACATTTGAATTTTTTTCACAGTTTGTTTATAGCATTTATATTCTGCTGTGTGTGCATTTCCAGATGTATCAATTGTTTCTGTAAGGAAGACATTCCCTTCTTCTGTTGTCACACAAGCACCTACAACAGGATCATTGTGGACATTGCTTCACCCATCAAGACTCAGGTTAACAATTTTATCCTCTAGACCTTTAGCACACTGCTCCAGTTCTCTTTCATACACTTTATCCAGCAATTTGCCTGCAACATCTGCTCTGTTGGGTGAACTGTATCCTGGTCTTAATGACTGAACCATGTTAATGACGTGTGGGTTCTCAATCCTACAGAAAGGAGAGTTTGTTGCATAAACAAACCGGGCAATTTTTTCATCAATTACCTCTTTTTATAATCTGCTGGTTCTTATCACAGATTTATCTATGGTTGTTTCTGCATGATGGAGATTTTTTTTTTCTTTTTGCTACAGGTGAGATGTACTGTGGCTATGTGACATACATGATGTGACTGAAACACTATCATTGGCAGATAACTCTGAAACTATAGAAAATGATGGTGATCTTGAAGGTGGATAGTCTTCAGAATCCTATGTGTTGAGGATGGATTCTCCTAAACAAAATAAGTCAGTGCAGTTATTTAATTATTATTACCATACTGCTTATTTAATATTACTCATTGCATTCACTGACACTCAGTACTACTTTAAAGGTGAAATTGTAAATGGAAGCCTCAAATCCCTTTTGGGGCCTCAAATCCCCGTCCGGGGGGAAATCCCAAAAAGCCGGACATGTCCGGGGAAAATAGGGAGGCCGGCGAGGGGCGCGGCGAGGCCGACACTGCGGGGCCGGGGGCGCAGGGCCGGCACGGTGCTGGGCCGCCCCGGGGGCACGGGCACTTGACTGGGACCGGGGTTGGCACAGTGCTGGGCTGGGGTCAGGAGCGTGGGGCTGGCGCAGCGCCAGGGGGTGGGCGTGGGTGCAAGGCGCCAGGGGCCGGGCACCCGGGGGCAGGGGCCGGGCGCGGGGGCCAGCGTGGTGCTGGGCCGCCCTGCGGGCCGGGCCGGGGGCGCGGGCACTTGGCCGGTGGCCGGGACCGGGGTCGGCGCGGTGCTTGGCCTGGGCTGGGGCCGGGGGCGTGGGGCCGGCGCAGTGCTGGGCCGGGGGCGCGGGTGCTCGGCCAGGCGGGAGACACCGGGGCCTGAGCCTCTTGGCCTGGGCCAGCCGGCCGCCGCAGGGAGCCACTCGGCCAGGGGGGCTGGACTGTGCCGCGCCGCATCCCGCCCAAGCTTACCTGCTGCCTCCCTGTTTCAGGCTTCCCGCAAACATTTGATTCGCGGGAAGCAGGGGAGTGGGAGGAGCAGGGGGCGGAGCATCCAGGAGAGGGGGCGGGGATGGGGGCGGAGTTGGGGCGGGGCCGGGGCACCATGGAGTGTTCTCCTTTTTAAAAATTAAAATATGGTAACCCTACTCAAATCAATGAAGGCTACACTCAGAAAGACCTCAAGACTTCTGGAATACGCTGCTCAAACAGTTTCACTTTTGTTTCTACTGCCTGTCCCTCCCTTCTCACATTTATCTCCAGAGTTCTCCTTGTCCAGATCTATTCCGCCCCCAACAATCTTCTATTCATTTAACTTTTTGAAACTTTGCACTTTTAGAGAGAGGTAAGGGATTGCCTCTGTGTACACAAATTTGCAGAGGGACAATAGGATTGAGGTCTGTTATTTCTCACCTCTATATATTTATTTAAAACCATTTTTGCTGTTAACAAGCATGTTATCTCTGGAGACCCAAATCCAGAGTTTGAGAACTGCAAAACTAAGCATCTCTGATGGTATCTTCTAGACTGAGCACTGAGTCCCATTGGGTAGCTAGAAAGATTAACCTTAATAATCTATACAGAAGCCCCTGGAACCCCATAAGATTGGGTCCCTAATCCATGAACTATTGGCACTCATTTACAAAACATTTCTTAAACATTACATGACTATATTGTCTCATACTATAGAATTAGCATTTATAATCCGTATGCCACAACGTGATATCTTAATTAAAACTATCTTTAGATTGGGGTTTTTCCTCAAAAAAGTTCATTTAAAAAAATCATTGATTTTTTATCCACTCTGCCTCCTTCCCCCAATTTATGGTTTATAGTTTCAAGCATCAAGTTGTCTTCTGAACGAAAGCAATGAGATTCATCTCTTGCCAATTGCAGTTAAGCGCTTAGTGTTACACTGCACATTCAGAGTACTCTCTCGCTGAATCCCTTTCCCAGTCAATTTGCTGCTACATGTTTTTGTATAATGACCCCAATATTGCTAAAGTTCATTGCAGCGTGTCGGCTCTTTCAGAGCTGTAGAGATGAGGCCAGCAAGCAAGCTGCTGTTCTTGCACTAGCAGTTGTCTTGACCCCGTCACCTCTTCTGTGACTGGATTAAATATATTTGTGCCATATTAATTCTTCAGCCAAGAAGTGCCTTTTGTGTGCATGGGGTTTGGCTGGTTCCAAGGACTGACGGTGCTTTCAAAATTACTATGCCATACTTGGTGATATAGTTGATGTGCCACAGGATTCAGAATGCTCATTGACTGTTGGTTTTCAGTTACTTGTACTTTATTTAAAAAAAAAAAAAGGGGGGGAGGTGGCAATTAAAGTCCTCCCCATCTATCCCAATTGTCGTTCATTCTGGTATAACATAATCTGTGTAAGGAAGAGGAAAGGTGCTTAAAATCCACAAGAGCCCTACTCAGGGCAGTGCCTTAACAGTGTAATAGTCCCTGGTTGAGAGCCATGCCAGTTAATTCTGTCCCTCAGGCTCCTGGCAAGTTGTCTGTATCATGATTCGCTGTTTCTTATATGATTTACATTAATAAAGAAGGGCCCATACCAGGTTTGTGTGGGATGAAGGGAGTCCATCATAATGGGGGACAGTTGAGAAGAATGAGCAGGAGGGTGTCTTTTTGGTATCGTCTGTCTTGATGTTGGGCCAAATTCAGAAGTCCTCACTCAATTTTGCCTCAGTCCTATTACCTGCTTAGGTAAAACACTCTCATTGGAGTCACTGGGAGATTTGCCTGAGTAGTGCCTTAGGCAAAGCTGAAGGTAGGTTTCAGGATTTGGCTACTCTAGAACAGGGGTTCTCAAACTTTTGTATTAGTGACCCCTTTCACACAGCAAGCCTCTGAGTGTGACCCCCCCCCATATAAATTTAAAATATATATTTTTTTATATTTCACACTATTATAAATGCTGGAAGTAAAGCGGGGTTTGGGGGTGGAGGCTGACACGACACCCCCACACCCCCAGTAATAACCTCGTGACCTGCTGAGGGGTCACGACCTCCAGTTTGAGAACCCTTGCTCTAGAATGAATTAAGCACATCACACAGAAACTGACCCAGCAAATATTATTATTGAGGAAGTCTATGTACAGTGATCCTTGATCACCTCTAAATTCAATCAGTTACGTCATTGTTATTGCTCATTGTCATAATGATCAGTGAAATATGATGAATATCTTGTTGTACCTGGCTGGATTTAAAGGAGGCCAAAGGCCCTGTTTAGAGTAATACTGTCACCAAGCTCTTATATTGTATAGTGCAGGGGTTCTCAATCATGGGTATGCGTACCCCTGGTGTATGCAGAGGTCATCTAGATATTTCCCAGTTTTACAACAGGCTACATAAAAAGCAGGGCAAAGTCAGTCCCAACTAAAATTTCATACAGACAATGACTTATTTATACTGCTCTATATACTATACACTGAAATGTAAGTACAATATTTATATTCCAGTGAGTTTATTTTATAATTATATGGTAAACATGAGAACGTAAGCAATTTTTCAGTAATAGTGTGCTGTGACACTTGTATTTTTGTCTGATTTTGTAAGCAAGTAGTTTTTAATTGTGAGGTGGAACTTGGGGGTACACAAGACCAATCAGACTCCTGAAAGGGGTACAGTAGTCTGGAAAGATTGAGAGCCACTGATATCGTGCTTTTCTTCTTATAGCACTTTACAAAGGAGGTTTAGTGTCACATATTCCCATTTTATAGATGTGGAAACTAAGGCGTACAGAAGTAAAGTTGCTTGTCCAAGATCACACGGCAGATTAGTAACTGGAAGATCTCCTGACACCCAGACCCGTACCCTATCTGTTGGACCATAATGTTTTCCAGTATACACAGGCTACTTAATTCAGCTAATCATTTAGAACACAAAGAATTGGAAAGTAGAAAAGGCTGGGAATGTTGAATGTTCAATATAAAAAGAGAGAGTGTGATATTAAGGCTTTACTCCACTTTCTCTCTCATCAATCACTTCCTGAAAATAGAATTCTCAAGGTTCCTATACATAATCGTGCTATAATGCCCCTAATGGGAAGCTATTTAGCATAACAATGGAGGTGTCATCATTGATGATGTTGGAGGAAACAGAACTAATATAGTATATGTATTTTTTTTCTCATAAAGCTAGCAAACTGTCAAGGAGATATCCGTTCTTGTCCATTATCTGTTATTCTGTGACAAACAAAACTAATTATGTTGCTTTTCAATGCTTTTTGCTTTTTGGCTCGTTTTATTACATGGGAAACACTAATGTGTATAAAGATTGGGGAGATTTTAATAGCTGATGCATTAGGATCTTTGTCAAACGCTTCTAGTTGTTTTTTGCTCCGTCTATGATACAGAGACGGTTTTACAACAAACCAAGAGGCAAAAATAACAAACTTCCCTCCAGGGCTTCAAAAGTTAAGTTATTATGAAGCTAAACACAAGCCCAGGACAAAGATTTCATCGTCTTAAAGTGGAACTTTTATATGCTATCTTTTCCTGTCAGGTTCTGTTTTATCCCACAAGACCGGAAATACAGCTTTGCTGATTTTTGATGAGGTATGTAACTTCCTGTCCTCTAAGAGTTTCAGCTATGTTTGACCAGAATGAAGTGGTTCAAGATGATTGAGTGGACTGAAAATTCCTGTTTTCCTATAATGTTAGGATTTCTGGATGTCTTTATTCATGTCTGTAGTTTATTCATTTAAAAAAAAAAAAAAAAAAAAAAAAATTGAAGCTCTTCCACCAATATGGAACCATTCAGTGGTTTTTTCCTCTCTCCAAATAACTATAATTTAGTTTGGCCTAAGCTATTGTATTTCCTTTCTTTGCGACCCCTCCCCCTCCACGTTGGCCTTCCATAAACTTGCCCATTTTCGTAGTCTATAATAAAATGAGTTAAACAAAACTTGAATGTAGAGGCTGCATGTGGAAAAAACCCAACCCATGTTTTTGAAAATGTGTGGATATGCACAGTTATCATTAGATTCTCTCTGAGACAGTGGCCAGAGTGGGAAATTACCCTGTCTGTAGAAGAACATTAATCTGCATACTCCTGTGGTAAATCATGTGGCAAACTTTAGATTGGCTGTCAGGGGGTCTCTCTGAAAACTTGAACGATTTTGTCAAAAGCTCGGCATCATGAAAAGCTGGTGCCTAACAGCGAAATAGATTGACGTGTAGCATTCGATATTGCAGTCTGGCTCACCTACCAGTACTGCAATCTAGGTCACCAATATCTTGCAGTGTTTTTTTTTTTTTTTTGTCTATCTTTAGTAATAATCTGGATTGCTGCTGCGTAGGAGAATTGCTTGTTTTGCTAATATGATGAGTGGACTGTCCTTCCCACAGGAAAGCCAGTAAAGATCAAAGGAGTATTTGATCGCCAGTAAAAGTGCATGATGTTGTCATTGATTAGTATTGTAATACTATGTGGGAGCCATTGTTTTGAACCATATGAATCAATCTCTGTGTAATGCTATTCAGGGAAACTCCTAATATTGCACATACTCCTCTATACACACACAATATATAATACATATTTTGCATTTATGTGGCACATTCCATTGCAGGATCTCTTAAGACTTTACAAATTAATTAATTTGTGCTATAACACTCTGAGAAGCAGGTGAGCCTCGTTATTCCAATTTTACGGAAGTGAAAACAGAGCCAGAAAGTGGTTTCTC
Source organism: Trachemys scripta elegans (assembly GCF_013100865.1). NCBI lineage: Eukaryota > Metazoa > Chordata > Testudines > Emydidae > Trachemys > Trachemys scripta. The sequence goes on along the minus strand of NC_048308.1, from coordinate 10,134,243 downwards.
CATGGTTACACAAGAAGTCTCTGGACATAGCTACAAATAGAACCCTGGTGTTCCTGATAAATATTCCTGTGCAGTAATCACAAGACCATCCTTCCTCCATAAAGAAATGTGCTTATATCAAACGGGAAACCAGTGTTAAGCAGAAGCCATATAGAAATATTTGTCCTAGACAGATACATAGGGAAGATGAACTTGTATTGGATGAAGACATTCAACATGAATTGTGGTCCAAGTGATCTGCTAAATGAAGTAAGTTTAAACAGATGATGATGTTGCTTAGCCAATTCCAGTTAGTGTTAACCGACAACCATGCACTAACCGAGTAACCTGTCCAATAGTGTAAAATTAGTAGTTGCTACTAGTTTTTTATTAGCCTTGCATTTTGTAAACTTCTCTGGAAACATTCTTTGGCTGGCATTGCTCTGCTCCCTGATCACTTTCTGTTCCTAGTCTTGTTTTCCAGACTATTTTGATGTCTTAGAACTGATATTAGCGGGGTTCAGATCAGTGTTCGTAAACTTTCTCTAATGCTTTTGGCAGCTTTTCATGTTCATGAACTCTTCATGATTCTGCAGCTCAGCATCTTAAACAAGCTGTTGAAGGGAATGGGAAGACTTACTCTGCTAGTAATAAGCATCCCTTTTGTGGTGCGGGAAAAACCATATTTATTACATTGGAATACCAGAAAATAAAGGTAATGTGCATATCCGTTTCACCTTGTCTATTGAGTTGCAAGCTCTTTCGCCCTGGGACTATCGGGTAATCTGTGTTTGTACAGTGCCTAGAACAATGGGGCACCATTTTCAATTGGTCCTTAGGCACTATGGTAATAAACATAATTAATAATAGTATCTTAGCGAGGCTGGTGATATTGCCCGTCCGAGTCAATCCTAGCCTGTAAATAAGGAATTGCTGATGGAGAAACTGAGGCAGAGAGCGGTAAAGTGATTGAATGTAAAGGTGAGACAGTGACAGAACTTGGAACCGGGGAATCCTTTTTCCCAGGTCTACTGCTTGCTAGCCATTAGACAGCACTCCCTCAGTAGGAGCAATCGACCTAAAGTGGGAACGAGAATTAGGGATACAGAAATCTGGATGTAAGATAATAGAAAACACCAGGCTACACAGTGAGAAATACTTGCTATATTTTTGTCATAAGGGAGGGTGAATACTTGATGATTGTTCAATATCTTTCAGTGTAGAATTGGGTAGAAATATCCTGTTTTCCTAAGGATAAAAACAATATTGAATAAAAAGTATTCCTGGGGCATGAGGGCAGCCCAGCAGACAAAAAGTCCCTGTATTTTTTTTTTTTTTTTTTCAAACAGCAAATTTCTGGTGAGTTTAGTTGCCATGGAAAATATTTGTAAATTATACCTTCCCCCATCTTTCCCCCCACTGGACCACCCTTCATTAGCTCATGCTAGAAAGATCTGTGCTGTATTGCTGAATGTCTAGGTTTCAAACCCTGCTGCCAATCCACTTAGACTATGGGGTTGTCACGGTTGGACATGTTCTCTCTGTGTAGTTAGACCTTTACAGATTCCTTCAGTTTGCAGTGTAATAAATCTGATAACTTTTCTATATTCCATTGTTGTATGCAGTGTAGCCATGTTGGTCCCAAGATAGTTGAGACACAAGGTGAGTGAGGTAATATACTTTATTGGATCAATTTGTGTCTCATAAACAGAAGTTGGTCCAATAAAAAGATATTACTTCACCAACCTTGTGTCTCTACTGATGAAAAGTGCTATATAAATTTAGTCTCGAAAGTGCTTTTCAATGAAGGTCCGTATCATTACTAATTTACAGAGGTGGAAACTGAGGCATAGGGCAAAGTGACTTGGCCGTGATCATCGAGTATGTCAGTGGCAGAGCAATGAATAGAACTCAGACATCCTTAGTGCCAGTCCCATGCTCTCTCCACTAGACCACACTGCCTCCAATAGCAATCTCAATTATTGCTTGACTGCAGAATGTTCTTTGTTTTGTTATAACTTTGTTATAGCTTGTTCTGTGTAGAGACATGCCTTTTAAGTATGAAATACTAATTCCTGCTGATGGTCCCTTATGAATTTCAGTATTGCAATGTCTGTTGTAACAAGTAAGCCAAGGTCACTGTCAAAGGTTAATATGTTGCCGTTCCGATTCTATTCCACTTTGCAAGTCACTTTTGCTTTCAGCTGGCTTCTGTTTTTCAGTTCAGTGAGGTATGGGTATGAATGTGCTGTGTGTCCTGGAGGTTGCTATGGTAATACTGTAGCAAAGCCCTGTGTTGCTATTTAACATGCAAATAGAACCTGTGCTAGAATGGCCACCTTTCTGGGAGAGCGGCAAAGAATATAACAACATAGCCTTGGGGACAAGGGAGGGAGGGAGGCAAGCAAAGAAATGTGCTGGGATTGGGTTTTCTCTGAAGGAAACTATAGTTAGGTCTTATTTCTGTAGCACTTTTCGTTGTCCAGGAATCCTAGGATGTAGAGGAGAAAATGTGGGGGGGGGGGGGGGAGGGGAACAATCCTCCTTAGACCGTGTCTAAACACAAAATAAAATTGATGTCGTTGAAACAGTATAAAACCCCTGAGTGGACAGACTTAACTTGCATACAAGGCAGGCTTATATCACTGTAGTTTAAGTTGATTTCTTACTGAATTCAGCTAAATCAATATGAGTAACATTTAAAGCAATTTAAGACTGTCCACACAGGGGCATGCACAGGTTTTAAGTAAAAACACATCTTTAGTTTAACCAGTGCAACTTTAGTGGTAATGTAGACAAACCCCCAGTCAGCCCTGTATTCATTCCAATAACCAGTATTTGACTAAAAAATATTTTCCAGAAAGAAGGCATCCTGTCTTGATTTGAAGACCTCAAGATACCGAGAATCCACCACTTCCCTGGATAGTTTGGTCCAAACCCTCAATTACGCTTAAAAAAAAAAAAAAAAAAATCCTTATTTCTATTTTGAATTTGTGTGGACTTAACCTCCAGCCATTGGTTCTTGTCCTGACTTTCTCTCTTAGATGAAAGAGCCCTTTAGTACCTGGTATTTTCTTCCTGTAAAGGTGCTTATACACTGTAATCAAGTCCCCTCTCAATCTTCTTGATAAGCTACATGGACTGACCTCTTAAACCATCTTAAATGTAAGATGCTTCACCACCCAGCTCTCTAATCATTTTTGTGGCCTTTTGCGCCCTCTCCAAATTTTCAACATCCTTTGGAGGGATTAAAAGAATCTCTCAAGAGTCAAGCCCAAAGTTCATTTCCCCTTCCCTCCCCTCCAGACTCTTGTGTGATAACAGTTAAATTTGCTGAGGGGATGCAGTAAATAGGTTTGTTATGGTCTTATTGTCAAATGGACTGTAATGCTGGTTACACTAGGTGATTCTCTGAAATGGTGAATTCAACCCAAAAGCTGGAAGAAAAATATTGATGCTGGATGTTTTCTGTGTCATTAAAAAATAAAGTAGGCTCATGGGTTGATCTTGATTGTATGTTGTTTTCACAGCTCAACCCCTTCCAGTCTGTAAAGATGCTTGTAGTCATTGACCCCAATGACAATCTGGTTAATGTTTTGGGTTATGCTTATACATTGTGGTGATATTGTTTCCAGCTGGCTTCCTGGCAGACAGATTGGCAACGAGTCAGTCTTTGTGGTGAGGGTGCCAGATTTATATGGAGCCTGTCTCAGCAAATCAGCACCAGTCAGAGAGTCACCCTGGCAGAAAAACAGTAGCCTTGTAGTAAACTCGGTTATGTGGATGTACATTATGGAGTGGAATATGGTAAAACAATACCATTTCTGTGTTATTAATGGACACTGTCTGTTTTTTTTTCTTTAAAACCAAGATATAATACCTGCTGAGCTTTTGGGAGGCATGGATCTGTGTCTTCCCAGGTTCAACACACCCTACGCACATGAAATGCATGTGGTAATCTCAGAACATTCCATATGGTTAATACAGTACTTCACAGAACCATCATTCAGGTCATTTAATTCAGTTGGCACCTCTGGCAACAACTGTGATGAGAGATCCTTGGGGGACTACATTTTTATTTCCCCTAGCCTTTCCTGGGGTTATGTTTTAATCAAACTCAACTAGTTGGGGTCAATAGAGGGATTATTGGGTGAAGCGTAATGGCCTGTGATATAAAGGAGGTCAGACTAGATGATCTAAAGGTCCCTTCTGGCCTTAAATGCTATGAATCTGTGACACCAAGTCTGGTGCCCTATCCACTGGGCAACACTGTCCAGGAATCATTCCTTAGTGACAGTAGTGTGTAGCTTGCATGAGTGGTCATGTGTGTAATCTGTTCGGTTTAACCCACAGAGATGGTCAGGGAAACAGCCTGTGGAGAGCCCTGTGCTTCTTCCTATTACAGAAATGGGGAGCTCTGCCTTATCTCCCTCTCCCTGGCCTGGGCAATGTTGCTTCTCCTCTGCTGTCTGAAGTGGGGACTGTGGGCCTGCTTGGGGACATAGGAACTTGAAGCAGCACTTCTTCTCTTTGAGAGACTACTTCTCTTTGGGTAATATCTTTTATTGGACCAGATTTTGTTGGTGAAAGAGACAAGCTGAAGAAGAGTTCTGTGTAAGCTAGAAAGCTTCTCTTTCACACAACAGAAGTTGGTCCAATAAAAGATATTCCCTCCCCCACTTTGTCTATTTAATATCTTTGGACCAACATGGCTACAACAACAGTAAACAGCTCCTTTTCCGTTGTCCTCCTTCATCCTCCCTCCTTGCATTTTCTCACCACAGGATAATGTGACAATGACTTCAAGACCCATCATGACACCAGTAAAAGTGGTGACGTGCCTGTGACGGGGTGGCGTGCCCCTTTAAGTCCCAGGAGGCCTGGGGTGGGGCAGGCTAGCCCCATCCAGTTACTCACTCCTTGACACACTTGGACCCTTAAAAAGAAAAAAGTCCAGCAGTAGGGCAGTAATTGGGGAGGAGTGTAGACCAACTGCTCCTTTCTAAGGGCTCAGAGCCTTTTGTAGAGGGTTGCCTGAGAAAGAGACCCAGGCGAAAGCAGAGAATCTCCACTGAAAGACCTAAAGGAAAACAGGTGCAGCTTCTAGGTCTCTTGTGGGAGGCCTTGGGCAAGGAGCCCAAGTGAGTATAGGGCCAGAGGGCCAGGGTGTGCCTGGGGCTAGTGTGGACTCATGGAACTAAGAGGGAGGCAAAGGGGATTCTTTACTGACCCTAGTGAGACAGCTGGAGAGAACCCCTGGCATCAAGGGAATAAGGAATGTGGTGTGCTGTAATACAGGGGAGGGAAAAAATATTGACAGGCCTGAGTGTAAGGCCTGTGGACATTGGTACCCTGGAAGGGGTTGGGGCTAACTGAGACTTAGGCTTGGTGTACACTAACAACTTATGTAGGGATAATTACACTGCTGAGGGGTGTGGAAAATCCACATCCCTGAGCGACAGTTATAGTGACCTAACTCCCAGTGTAGATGGTGCTCTGTCGATGGGAGGGCTTCTCCTGTCAACATAGCTGCCGCCTCTTGGGGAGTTGGAGTACCTACACCAATGGGAAAAGCCCTCCGTCTGCATCGGTAACATCTTCACTGAAGCCCTACAGTGGCCCTGCTGCAGCCTTTCAAGTGTAGACAAGCCCTTAGCCAGAGGTCTGTCACTGAAGCATCCCAGAAGGCATTGGCGCTGGGGCGAGTCACAGAAGACCAAGGGAAAACTGAGGAAACTCTACTGCAATGCCTCATTCTGTCTTGAGGGGATGCTGTGAGACAATGAGTCTTGCTACATTCCCTTGAATAGGCTGATCTAATTAAATCCCTAAAGGGACAGTGGTGACAGGCCCCTGAAGAGAGAGGATGTAAAATCCCTTGCCTTCTAGGGAACTGCTAACAGGTGTTGGCCTTTAAATGAACCATTTCTCTTCCTAAAACTGCTTCCTCTGCTTCTATCAAATGTTGATGTCTAGTCTGGCATTAATCACTATATTACCGACCAATGGAGACTAGGAACTTTGGAGGAGGAGGGTGTGGGAAAGGGGTCCTCTGTCAGTTCAGAGATGCCATACTTTGAAAGATTGTCTCCATACTTTAAAAAAGGCACAAGACTACTGTCTGACTAATTCTTGATGCAGTGTGTTTTTAGTGGCGGCAAGGGAGATGAGGGATGGTTATAGAAAGAAATGCTTTGGTCACAACTTGAATCTTTAATAGCAGGTTTTGCTGTGAGGAAGCTCTGAGGCTGTGGTGGTTCTTGGCCAGCTAGTGCTATAAATTTGTGTGATATATTTTTTTTTAGAGAGAACTCAATAATGTTGTCTGAGGTTGGGATTTCTTACAGCAAATGTGGTTTCTATTGCAATATCTCACCTCCATCCAAGGGCCTGGCACCATATTCTTCTACTTCATGAGCCAGCTCAGCTCTCACTTGGAAAACCCTCACTCCTTGTAGACCATATTGTCAATGCTCCTATTCCCTTCTACCCCAAGAACTATAGGCTTCCATCTCTTTCAGGACATGCCGCTTCCACGCCCGTGTGTGCTATTCCCATTGTCTCTGCAGCATTCTTTACCAGTGGAAATGCTTTAAAAATGAGGAGCAACATTTGTTAGAAAGAAAAGGAGCAAATCAACCCTCTTCCCAGGGTTATAAAACAACTTAATTCCTGGTGCAACTCCGTTGACTTCAGTGGCGTTGCATCAGAAGTGTGTCTGGCCTGTTGTTTCACTGCAGTAACTAATGGCAACTCTCGAGCCTTTAATCCCTAGGGAACCCTTTAGTGAGAAGGCTCTTGAGGGGAAATTTATCCCAAATCCATCTTGCTCATGTAAATGTATTTTGAGAACCCACAGCAGTTTATAGCGTACAAGAGAGCATGAATATCTAAACTGCGGAGCTAGCCTGGATCATTAGATGGAGCTGGTCACCCTGACCTGTGGGAAGATCCTGTGGTAGTGTTAGAGGCTAATATCCTCCATGGGAGGAGAAAGGATGGTGTTGAATTTTACATACTTAATGCTATAGCTGTTGGAGGGGAAAAAGCAAAGGAATTTTGGCTTGATCCACCTAAGCCCAGGAAATCCAAGTTAAGGCTAACATTCCATACTTAATTCTTACAGTTGTGGGCAGGAAAGGGAGCAAGTTCAGTGGTATGAGGATAAAGGCAGAGGGCCCAAATCCGCCTTCAGAAATGTAAGCACAACCTTTAATTTTAAAGGAAACTGCACAGCTCAATTTGAGGGCAAAACGGAGCTTCAGAAATATCTGCTTTCAGTTGGAATCTCCAGTGTCTTGATGGCTTAACCCAGATCTTTGTTGTTCAGAGTAGTTTCTTTGCATGTAATTATCTTAATAAGGGATGGGAAATAAACAAGGCTGCAGTTGGCAAGATCTTTCTTAAGGGATGTTTGTAACAAGAAATAAAATTTGCTAATAGATAAAGTGTAAACAGGAAGCTCCCCAAATTGGGCTTCAACCTAATCCTATACCCCTAGGTATAGAACCTGGCCTTCCCAAAGGCATTCTCCCAAGCAGCCATTCATATAGCTCTGCCCATGAGAGACCTGTACACAACAATGGAGAAGTTGAGCTGGCATTAAGCCTTTGTACACCTGACAATTCTCCTCATGTTCATGCTCACACACACTGGGCTGTGGCAAGAAACCAAAGAGGAACTCTACTAGCTGGCCCTGGGTAGCTGTAATTCTGCACCACCTCTTGAATCCTTGGAAACAAGTGTGGTGTTCATGCTGTCTGTGTTGAGAAACCTGTTGTGCAGAGCAGTAGTTTATGGAATGACCTGAAGTGATGGATGATGAACCTTCATTTGAGAAATTGGGGAAGAGGAAATTGTTTGCAGTTCATTATGCTTTTCATAGCACCTAGAAACCCTAAACTTCCCCCCCCCCTATTGTGCCAAAGAAGAAACTGGGAAGGAGGTATGATGTTTATTCTTTGGTTCTTGATCTTTGTGAAGAAATTTTTTTTCAGAAGTGCCTAAGTCTCTCGTATCCTGGGACCATCATGGCTACAACCACACTGCAAACAACTTATGTAACGTCATCCTGCACCATAGAGCTCAATAGGAGTTTTGCAGTTGACTGCAATAGGAGCACAGTCGTGTGTGTGTGTGTGTGAGAGTGAGTAACCCCTTTGAACCCAATAGGGCTACTGGTGTGCATGACTGTTTGCAGGTTGAGGCATGAATGGTTAGGCCAGGGTGACAGAGTCTAGACTCACTTCTAATCTTGCATCCACGACTGTCTTGTTGCATGACCTCAGACAAGTCCCTAAACCCCTCTGTTCCTCAGTAAACCAGTATAATCTGTAAAATGGGCATAAGATATTTACCTGCCTCTGAGAATGTGATGGTTTAAATGTTAAAGCTTGCAACAGCATTTGAAAGGTCCTATATAAGTACAAACCCCCCAAATAAACAAACTTTTATATTTAAACAGTATCCGGAAAAGGAACTAGTTTGCTTGGTAAAAGCCTGTCCTGTTTCATTGTCGAAAACCAAACTGAATCTGTGTGAAAACATATTTCCTTTTGAGGGCTACATCTTGAGTTCTTTCACACTCAGCTTAACTGAAGCTCAGAAATAATTTAACATTCAAAAATGGCAGATATTTCTCTTTTATTCCTCTTTCTCCCCTACTCCCCACCCCACAGGATCGCTGTGCTCCAAGCCAAAGTGAAACTGATACGGATGTTCTAATAATGTCTAAGGTAGGGAAGGAGCATTTGGTCAGCTAATCATTATTATCCCTGTGGTGTTTAACATGACACACCTTAGAACACACAAAATCCATACCAGCCAATCCCCCTCCCCCAATTCTGAAACAAATCAATCTCAAAAATAAATTAATGAAACCTACCCTGGAAAAGTGCCAGAGGCTCCATGAAATCAGCTAGGCACTTTGCTATTTACATGGAATGTGCTCTGATTCTGTGGCACTGGGCAGCCATGTAAAACCCTTAGTTAGCTCAATATTACAGTTTGGCTCATCTCCATTTAGACATGTAGGAGGACTGTGATTATAGCCCATGGTTTATCAGCTAGTAGTAAGTGCCATGGGGTCCATAGCTAACCCTTGCTGATCTCCTCTGATGGGTTAATTTGGAAATTGTATCTAATGCAAGTGCAGAACTATTATATCCATTAGCTTTATCGCATTTGGGTGCAATCAGTTGTACAATATCAGGGCATTGCAGGGCAGAATTGCCCTCTTCCACTTGCAAACAAATCCCTAAGGAAGAAAAAATGATGGGAACTCTGATACTCAAAGATCTGCAACTACAGAATTTTGTGTGCATCTGGAGTTGATAGGCTTCTTTGTAACCCAGTTTGCTATGCAATCCTCTATATGTCTAACCTAGGAATCCTCTGAGAGAGGTATGAGCACATGTGATGCAGATATGGGAAGATGAATTTTTAGCAATTGAGTGGAAAACGAAAAGGCAAGCTGCTGAATGAGTGGAATTTGCATTAAAAACAATGTGAGTGTTTTATACTTTACATAGTCCGCTTGGTAATACATACTGTCTTAAAGATCACTAGCTAAGAACTGAAGAGGTGAAACAAACAGGCTCGTTTGTGTCAGGCATTGGTAGTGGGGGAGAGAATCTTTTGAAGAGTGGGGTGGGGAGTTTAAAAAAGACTAACCCCAACAGAATCTTAGATTAGTTGAGGTTCAGTGAATGGCTTTGTTGAAAATTCAGGGAGAGAATTTAAATAGAGAAGAGCTGATAAGGTGCAGGGCATCACAGATCTGTTTCCATAGTGACATTGTTCAAACAGAGGCTTAAAAGAACATGAATACCATCTCTGTTGAATTCTATAAGCGATACCAATCTTCCAGTGGGGGATACCAGTCATTGTTTTGTGTGATGGTTTTCCCCTCTAGATTGGGGGGGAGGGAGAAGGGGGTTGTGGATAGACAAACTGTTGGTTTGAATGGCTACACTTTTCCCCTCAAGCCACTAGGTTCATTCTTTCTCTTTTTTGGATTGGCATAGAATTCTTAAGGAATATCCATATAATATGTAATGTTTTTTTCCTCTCTCTCATTTATATAATTCTCTCTCTCTTTTATTTTATTTTATTTTATTTTATTTTTATATATATATATATATATATATATATACACACACACACACACACACTCTATGAAAACTTGGGAGTATGATTCAAGAAAGGGTTCTTATTTTGCTTCTTATCAATATTCCTCGCTACTTGCATCCTTTTATCAGATGCAAGAGAAGATTCATTGTAAAGTAGCCTGGGTGTAATTGTAACTTCTTCTTCGAGTGATTGTTCACGTCCATTACACATTAGGTGTACGCGCGCCGCGTGCACGGATGTCGGAAACTTCTTCCCTTAGCGGCTCCCGTCGGGCCGGCAGGGCCCCCACCTTCCCGCCAGAGCGGCGCCCCGCTCCAGGGTATATATAGCCCTGCCGACCCGACCCCTCCAGTTCCTTCTTACCGTCCGTGGCGGCGTTGGAACAACTCTGTCTCTCGTCTGAGAGTGTCCCTTAGCATAGTCATTAGTGTTATTTAGCAAACAGTTATCAGTTATTTAGTAGTAGTGTTGAGCTTAATACTTAACAGCTCATTAGGTACTTAAAGTTCCTGCTGTGGTTGCTTGGTCAACCCCGGCACCGGCCCTGGGCGGCGGGGCATGCCGCACGCCCAAGGCTTCAAGGCTTGTGCCACGTGCCGCAAGCCTATGCCATTGAGCGATCCTCACGACTCGTGTCTCCGCTGCCTGGGGGAAGCTCACCAGAAAGAGCGCTGCAAGATCTGCAAGGCCTTTAAGCCCAGAACTAAGAAAGAAAGAGACTTTCGCCTCAAGCAGCTGCTCATGGAGACGGCGTTGCAGCCCTCCACTTCGGCGGCACCGTCCGCCTCAGTGCGGAGCGCCCCGGCATTGGTGCGGGAACCGGCGCCAGCGGGTCACCCGAAGCCCACGGCACCGGCCCAACGGGGGCATGTACGACACCGGTCGTCTTCGCCGGCAAAATCGAAGGGCCAACCCAAGGCCCGAGGACGCTCCCCGCATAAGAGGGCGGCGCCGGTGAAGACCTCGAGTGCGCCTAAGGCCGGCACGGCCCCGGCACAGACCCTGGTAGTGGCTCCGGCGCCGAAAGGCCCGTCGAGCCCCGGGATAGGCGCGTCGAGTGAGGATGAAGGGCTGGAGGAGCTCTTGGAACAGCCCTCCACTCCGGACACATTTGAGGCAGCTAAGGACCTCATTGCATTGTCCGTTGAGGCCCCTCCACGTACTGAGGACGCTCCGCCGAAGCTGCCACACAGAGGCAAGCCGGCGATGGTGCGCCCATCACGGTCGCCATCTCGGCACCGTTCAAGGCACCGTTCCCGGTCGAGCTCCACCTTGGTGGACTCCCGGTTGCCCTCGGCGCAGAAAGCACCGCAGCAGTCGGGCTTCAACAAGCGGTCGGCACCGACTCAGCAACCAAGCACAAGTTGGCACCACGAGGCGTCGGTGGTACGTTACCCGAGACCGACCAGCCATAGTCGTTCCCGGTCCCGCGATCACCGGTACCGATCCAGGTCGGCGAGACGCTGCTCCAGGTCCTGGTCGCGGAGGCGCTACTCCCCAAACCCGGACCGGCACCGTCCTACGGCTCCGCCGTGGCCTTCCAGGTCACCGTCCGTGGTGCCCGAGACTGACTCGGGCCGGTACGGCAGGTATGCCCATAGGGCGCAGGCTAGCAGGGACTACGAAGCCTGTGGCCATCCCCAGTGGGGCCAACCGAGCCAATGGCCGTTCTGGACACCCTGGGCCTACCACCAGCAAGGGCCCCCATCTAGGACCTCGAGATCCGGGCCATCAGGGTACCGATCCCGCTCCCCGCGGTACCGCCCGCCATCTCATAAGGAGGCAATGGTCTCTAGACCGCAGGAGCGGGAGGGAGAGGACTCGGCACCGAGCACGGTACCGTCCCAGTCCCACACTGTGGGTCAGGCCCCAGAGGAGCAACCGGTCGATGCCGGGTTGCAGGAAGATGAGGATGGGCAGAAGGCCCCGACCTCTTCCTCCTCGCCGGACGAGGCAGTAGCGGGCACGACAGTGTCTGGCCCTCCCCCGATTGACCATCGGGCGCACCAAGACCTGCTTCGCCGGGTAGCCCTCAATCTGGGCTTGCAAGCGGAGGAGACTGTAGAACAGGAGGACCCCATGGTCGATATCCTGAGCCTGGAGGGGCCCTCCAGAGTCGCTCTCCCGATTATACGGACAGTCCAGTCCAACTATAAGACGGTGTGGCAAACGCCGGCCTCCAGTGCACCAACGCCAAGAGGCGTAGAGAGAAAATACTTCGCCCCATCTAGAGGATTTGACTTCCTCTTTTTGCACCCGTCTCCTTGTTCGCTGGTGGTCTCGGCGGTCAACGAGCGAGAGCGTCATGACCAGCAAGCCCCTGCGCCCAAGGGCAAGGAAGCAAAGCGATTAGACTTGTTCGGGAGGAAAGTCTATTCATCTGGGGGCCTTCAGCTGAGGATCGCTAATCAGCAGGCGATTCTAAATAGACACAATTTTAACTCTTGGGCATCAGTCTCCAAGTTTAAGGACTCCCTACCGCCTGACGCGCATCCTGAGTTCACGGCCCTGGTGGACGAGGGGATGGCGGTGGCCAAGACCTCATTGCAGGCCTCCCTCGACTCAGCCGACGCAGCGGCTAGAACAATCGCGTCGGGGTAGTGATGAGGTGTTCGGCATGGTTACAGGCTTCAGGCCTTCCGCCAGAGGTGCAGTCCACACTGCAGGACCTCCCGTTTGAAGGTTCGGGCTTGTTCTCTGACCAAACGGACGCCAGGCTACATAGCCTTAAGGACTCGCGAGCAACCCTTAAGTCATTGGGTATGCATACCCCGGTGACACAGCGCAAGCCCTTTAAACCTCAGCCACCACAGAGGCAGTACCACCCTCGCCCTCGGCACGAACCGTACCGCCGTCGTGGCAGGGATAACAGGCGGAGACGTAACAATACGCCTAACCAGGGCCAAGGTCACGGCCAGGGCAAGCCGCAGCCAGGGAACAAACCAGGCTTTTGAAGCTACGCCCGACGACCGCGTACCACATTCCATACCAGATCCTCCTCCAAGTTTCAAGGACCGCCTGTCCCATTTCTACCGGGCCTGGTTGCGCATAACATCGGACCGCTGGGTCCTGCGCACAGTGAAGGCGGGCTATACCCTCCAGTTTTCCTCGCCCCCTCCCTGCCATCCCCCTTCCCCGTCCCTCTTCAGGGACCCCTCTCACGAGCAACTTCTCATGCAGAAGGTACAGACCCTTCTCGCAGCAGGAGCAGTGGAAGAGGTCCCACCGGACCTAAGGGGAAAAGGATTCTACTCCAGATACTTCCTGATTCCCAAGGCAAAAGGGGGCCTCCGTCCTATCTTGGACCTGCGCGACCTAAACAAGTTTCTGATCAGAACGCGCTTCCGTATGATCTCCCTTGGAACTATTATCCCATCCCTGGATCCGGGGGATTGGTACGCTGCCCTCAATATGAAACATGCCTACTTTCACATCGCCATCAATCCGGCCCACAGGCGGTTCCTGCGCTTCACTATCAACCAGCACCATTTCCAATTTACGGTCCTGCCTTTTGGCCTGGCATCAGCACCACGAGTATTCACGAAATGCATGTCCGTGGTAGCAGCCTTCCTTCAGAAGAGAAGGATGCATGTGTTCCCGTACTTGGACGACTGGCTTCTCGCGAGCAGGTCGGAGGCCGAGGTCCGATCTCACGTGACACTGGCCTTGCAGATGTTCGACAGGCTCGGCCTCCTGGTCAACGTGCCCAAGTCCACATTAGTTCCCACACAGAGACTGGACTTCATAGGTGCAACCCTGGACTCGGTGACCACGCGGGCAAGCCTCCCAGAGTCACGGTTCCTGACAATTCAGAGGGCCGTAAGCTCAGTCCAAAAATTCCCCACGACAACGTCAAGGTGTTGCATGCAGCTCCTGGGACACATGGCAGCCTGCACACATGTGGTCAGACATGCCCGCCTAAGGCTCCGGCCTTTGCAGTTGTGGTTTGCCCAAACGTACCGCCCCAACAGAGATCCCTTGGATCTAGTGGTGACGATCCCAGATCGGGTGTTGGGCTCGCTCCGCTGGTGGTTCGATCAACAGCAGGTCTGCGAAGGGATCCCCTTCGCTGCCCCACAGCCCACTCTGACGTTAGTAACAGATACATCAGACCTGGGTTTGGGGGCGCATCTGGGGGAACTGCGGACCCAAGGGTTGTGGTCCAGAGAAGACAAACTGCTTCACATCAATCTAAAGGAGCTAAGAGCGGTTCGCCTCGCCTGTCAGACCTTCCACGCCACCATAGAAGGTCACAGCGTGGCAGTCCTGACGGACAACACTACTGCCATGTTCTATATAAACAAGCAGGGCGGGTCCCGGTCTTCTCCCCTCTGTCGCGAGGCACTCCAATTATGGGACTTTTGTATAGCCCATGTGATCCACCTCATCGCAACGTATCTCCCGGGGATCCAAAACGGCTTAGCGGACCGTCTCAGCCGATCCTACCAAATGCACGAATGGGCGTTGAGGCAAGACGTCCTGCATTCAATCTTCCGGAGGTGGGGCTTTCCCCGGGTGGATTTGTTCGCCACCAAGGACAACAGTCAATGCCCTCAGTTCTGCTCATTTCAGAACCTCAGCCCAGGATCATTAGCAGATGCCTTCACGATCCCATGGGGAGGGAGCCTGAGGTATGCCTTCCCTCCGTTCCCGCTCATACACAAGGTCCTCCTCAAGACCCGCAGGGACAGGGCGACAATTATACTCATCGCCCCGGCCTGGCCACGCCAGCATTGGTTCACGACCCTGCTGGAATTGTCCATAGCCGACCCGATCACCCTCCCCCTCCATCGCGACCTAGTCACACAAGACAAGGGTCGCCTGCTCCACCCGAACCTGTCATCGCTACATCTCACGGCGTGGTATCTCTCTGGCTGAACGATGCGGAACACAGGTGCTCTCACCAGGTTCAACAAATCCTCCTTAGTAGTAGGAAGCCGTCTACAAGAGCAACCTACCTGGCCAAATGGAAAAGGTTCTCCCACTGGTGCGAGTCTCAGCACATACAGCCTTTACAGGCCTCAGTTCCATCGATCCTGGACTACTTACTGCACCTCAAGCATCAAGGGCTCGCGCCCGCCTCGATTAGAGTGCATTTAGCCGCCATTTCGGCTTTCCATCCGGGAGAGTTGGGAGTGTCAGTGTTCTCCAACCCCACAGTGGCCCGATTCCTCAAGGGGCTGGAGAGGGTGTTTCCCTACTCGCGCCCGCCTGTCCCTGTGTGGAGTCTGAACCTAGTCCTAACAAAGCTCATGGGACCCCCCTTTGAACCCCTAGCCACTTGCTCCCTCCTGCACCTCTCGTGGAAGGTGGCGTTTCTCGTGGCCATCACATCGGCCAGGAGGGTATCGGAATTGAGGGCCCTCACTTCAGAACCCCCTTATACAGTTTTTCATAAGGATAAGGTGCAACTGAGGCCGCACCCCAAATTCCTCCCGAAAGTGGTATCGCAGTTTCACATGGGACAGGACATTTGTCTACCGGTGTTCTTCCCAAAACCCCATACGGACCCTCATCACCGCAGCCTACATACCCTTGATGTTCGAAGGGCATTGGCGTTCTACCTGGAACGGACCAGGTCGTTCCGTAGAACACCTCAGCTGTTCATTGCCATTGCGGAACGTATGAAAGGCTTGCCTATCTCGACACAGCGCTTGTCGGCGTGGATTGTGCATTGTATACGCACATGTTATGAGCTCGCCAATGTTCCGGCCCCAGAGATCCGGGCCCACTCGACTAGGGACCAAGCGTCCTCAACGGCCTTCTTGGCGCAGGTCCCTATCCAGGAGATCTGTAAAGCGGCCACCTGGTCGTCCGTGCATACGTTCACAGTCCACTACGCGATCCATCATCAGACCAGAGAGGACGTGATGGTCGGACGGGCTGTGCTACAGTCAGTTGTACCTTGACTCCTACCCACCTCCAATGGTAAGCTTGGGAATCACCTAATGTGTAATGGACGTGAACAATCACTCGAAGAAGAAAGAACGGTTACTTACCTTCTGTAACTGTTGTTCTTCGAGATGTGGTGTTCACATCCATTACACTTCCCACCCTCCTTCCCCTCTGTCGGAGTCTCCGGCAAGAAGGAACCAGAGGGGTCGGGTCGGCAGGGATATATATACCCTGGAGCGGGGCGCCGCTCTGGCGGGAAGGTGGGGGCCCTGCCGGCCCGACGGGAGCCGCTAAGGGAAAAAGTTTCCGACGGCCGTGCACGCGGCGCGCGTACACCTAATGTGTAATGGACGTGAACAACACATCTCGAAGAACAACAATTACAGAAGGTAAGTAACCGTTCTTTTTTACCTTTCCACTCCACCTGGCCCTCAATCCCAAAACACAGCATATCTGATGGAAAATCCAACAGTAGCTTCCTTTTTTTCATATAAAGGTCCTGATGCTCTCCTATTGATTTCCCTGGGAGCAGACCTTTGGCACATAACTGTTTCAAGTTACAAACATTGGTTTTTTCCTTGTAAAAAACTGCAGTACTGCAAATTTCCTTTCCATCTCGAAGTAAGCTCTGAAAATAATCATAAAACCTTCAGTTATAACTTATATCCTGCATATTTTGAGATGAAAAGCATACCAGTCATATCTGTCTATCTAAATTATGATTTTAAAAAATTATGAAAAAGACTATAGCTGGTTTTGGATACATTTGCACTTTTTTTTTTATAACCGGCTGAATGAGCAACCTACCAGGAAGGGAGTTCAGTTTAGTCAGGGGAGATCAGACATGTGTGAAAACACTGTCCACTTCCTCTTTAAAAGACTTACTTAAACTGCAGTGCTTAAAAAGACTGGGGTAGCGTTCAGACCTATGTGGAATTTGTCAGGGTTAGAAACTCCCCACTATAATACAGGCCTGATTTTGCTGATAGTCTGGTTGGCTCCTTTGTTGCTTAACTTGTGTTTTTCATGACCTTTCTTACCAAATTATCAGAGGCAGCCGGAAGTCATTGGTGTTACACCTGATATGAATTTGATCACTATCCCTGTGTGATCTAGGATCAAAAATAGTTCAAAGTGGAAAATCTTTATTAGATCATTGAAGCTCTCCTCCTGCTGGACAGGGCTAGTGCACTCAAAATACCCATGGTGAAATTCTAGGCTTATTGAAATTAAAGGAAGTTTTGCTGTTAACTTAAGTGGGGTACTACTTTACCCATAAACTCTCCCTGCTGCATGTTACCAAACAATTAAAATGTTGTACATTCACACACCCGCTGTTGTCAGAGAAGAAATACTCCTTAAAGGTGTTTCAGAGCAGAGGGAAGACAAAGGGATATTTTTAGATGTGCAATGTCTTGATATGAGTACACTTTTTTTTTTAAAGGAACAGGTCTAAATATCTCACCTTTTATTTCTGTTGAAACTATTTTAGGAAATGCATGTCTTTTTTAAAACAGCATTGCAAGAAAGATTGTCAAGAACAGACACAAAATATATTCATTTGACCTTTACAATGCTGATGCCAATAGCGCTGGCTGACATTTTTTTTAAATCAATTTTTTTTTTTCAAACATCTTTAATTTTTCAATTTTTTAAGAGAAAATTAGGGCTTCCTCCCCAGCACTTTTTAGTGGCAAAAGATGGGGAAGTGATAAGCTGAATCCCTCCCCCTTCCAAAATGAAACCACCAATTTTCAATGTAACATTTTTTTGAAAACAATTCAAATTGATGAAAAATGTTTTTTGAAACCTGTGAAAGAAAAATGACTGATGTTCTTTGTGAAACTTTAAAGATTTAAAAAATGGGTATTTTACTCCTCAAAACAACTTTTTCTAGGTGACTAGGCAAGTAGAACTCGGGTCCTTTGCCCCACTCCTGCTTTCGCATTGAAGTGTCACAGTCAGGAGTCCCCTATTGACTCCTCCTTTAAAGGATGACCTACCAGCTGTCTCCTCTCCCCTCCGACAGGAGATGGAGTGGTCTCATTGCTATTAGGTACCTTGCCCACTCTTAAGGGATAAATCTGTGGGAGAGTTTATGCAAAATCATTTTTCTAAGCTACCCTAAAAATCTCATATAATGCAGGGAAATGGGTTTAGTAGAAGAGGACTTGCGTTTCTGTGTGGTGTTTCATCAGTGCAGGTTCTCAATCCCAGTCAAGTCTAAATTTTATGCCCTTTATAGGAGCAGGAAGGGAAAGCAGCAGACGGCTGTACCTACCAAGCTCCTTCTCCCTTTCTCTAAAAACACACATGCTGGGTGGCTGGCAAGGATCTTGCTTAGGGACATGAACTCCTTAAAGATACATTTATTCATCATGCCATTGCTACTTCCCATCACATGTCACTTTGTAATACTATAGAACATCTAGGCTTGTGACAGCAGCCACTAAAATTGGTGCACTGCCTCTTCTGTCTTAGGCCCTGAGACATACACATAGGTCTTGTCACCAGGGCTGGCTGAAACTTTTTTGATGGAATATTGGATTTTTGACTACATGAAATTTTTGGTGGAAAGAGTCAGCTTTCTGTCAAACTTTGGGTGGATTTTTTTTTTTTTGGCCTTGAAATATTTCAGTCAAAACATCTGAAAATTTTTGTGGAAAACTTCAATTCTTCAAGGAGATGGGAGGGATTCAGGCCAGCTCTACTTCTGTGGGATTCTGTGCCCAAGAAGGTATGTGAAGAAGTATCAGAAAACAGCATAACAATGACTGACTACCCCATCATCACTTTGTCACAGATTTGTAGGGCCAGAAAGTACTTATGATTTAGCCTGATGTTCTGCATAACACAGGTCATATAATTTCATACTCTAGCCCAACAGTTTATAGTTGAACTAGACATAGTTCTCAACCAGAGGTACGCGTACTCCTGGAGGTACTCAGAAGTCTTCCAGGGGCTACATCAACTTGTCTAGATATCTGCCCAATTTTACAACAGGCTACATAAAAAGCCAGTCCAAACTAAAATTTCGTACAGACAATGACTTGTTTATACTGCTTGATTATAGCATACACTGAAATGTTAAGTACAATGTTTATATTCAAATTGGTTTACTTTATAATTATATGGTAAAAATGAGAAAGTATGCAATTTTTCAGTAATAGTGTGCTGTGACACTTTTTTGTATTTTTATGTCTGATTTTTGTAAGTATTTTTTTTTTAAATGAGGTGAAACTTGGAGTACACAAGACAAATCAGACTCCTGAAAGGGGTACAGTAGTCTGGAAAGGCTGAGAGCCTCTGAACTAGAGCATATCTTCTAGGAAGGCTATCCAGGATGGGACTCTGAGGGAGCCCAACTTTAAATATCCAATATGACTATCAATAGGATTTGGGCACCGAAGTCCATCTGGCTCCTCTGGAATTATCTGTTACTAAGGCTGCGAATTGGTCACGGAAGTCACGGATTCTGTGACTTTCCATGATCTCTGTGACTTCTGCAGTGGCTGGCTCGAGGGCTGCTGGGGCAGTCTCGGGCCACCCCCTACCAGCAGCAGGAGAAGTTTGTGTGGGGGGCACAGGGCTGGGGGTTGGGGCACATGAGGGGGTGAGGGCTCTAGGTGGTGCTTGCCTCAAGGGGCTCCCCGGAAGTAGTAACATCCCTCAGCTCCTAGGGGGAGGTGCGGCCAGGGGGCTCTGTGCGCTGCCTCTGCCTGCAGGCACTGCCCTGCAGCTCCCATTGGCCATGGTTACTGGCCAATGGAAGCTGCAGAGCCAGCACTCAGGGAGGAGGCAGTACGCAAAGCTGCGTGGCCGCGCCTCTGCCAAGTTGCTGAGGGATGTTGTCGCTTCCAGGGAGGCGTGGAGCTGGGGAGGGGGTTGGCAGGGCTGGCAACCCCCAGCACCAGCGAGGGTCCCGGGCCGCGCGCTGCTGCCAACCACCCTCCCCAGAAGCAGTGGGGGCCCTGCTCCTCCCCCCCCCCGGAGCACCTGTGGCACCCCTGGGCCATCCCCATCCCCAAGATTTTAGTCAGGGTATATAGTACAAATTATGGAGAGGTCACGGGCTGTGAATTTTTGTTTACTTCCCGGGACCTGTCCATGACTTCTACTAAAAATACCTGTGACTAAAACGTAGCCTTATCTAATACGCTAGCACCTACACACCCCTTAGTCTTAGCAAACTTTTAGCTACTTTAGCACTAGATTTAGTGACTTTTTTTCATTTCCCTAGCGAGAAAATAAGTTTCAAAGTGACCAGTGCCAAATCTAGAGACTTTCACTGCCAATTACAGTGACATTCAGAGAAAGATGTCACCAATATGTATAGTCACAAAATCATTCACAAGCAGCTCAATAGTGTTGTTAAAATCCATTCCGTGTTCTTTCTTTTGCACACCAAGTCAATGAGGGCTGAAGTTTCCTTCCCAATGAGCAGAGGGCGCCTCCTGATAATGAGAATGTACTGTTGTAGTTACTTTTGGTGTGCAACAGAATGTAGTAAGAAGAACACGGAATGGATTTTATTAACACTATTGAGCTGCTTGTGAATGATTGTGTGACTATACTCGCCGTGTGTGTGTGTGTGTGTGTGTTTGTGTGTGTGTACAAAAACAACAAGGAGTCTGGTGGCGCCTTAAAGACTAACAGATTTATTTGGGCATAAGCTTTCGTGGGTAAAAACCTCACTTCTTCAGATGCATAGAGTGAAAGTTACAGATGCAGGCATTATATACTGACACATGGAGAGCAGGGAGTTACACACACACACAGGTTCTCCACTTGCGAAGTGTGTGTGTGTATATATGTGTGTGTGTGTGTGTTTGTATATATATATATATATATATATAATATAAATTCTCTGTTGAATTCTCTGGAAATTTTGTTCGGTGACTTTTTTTTACTCCTTTTGAGTGCTTAAACAGCTACATCTAGCAACTTTTCACGGTTTGTCTGGTGAATTCCTGCTATGTGGAGTTGGCCGCCCCATTGTGCTAGGCACAGTACAAACACATAGTAAGAGAGAGAACCTGCACCTAAAAGTGTATGCTCAAAACAGCCAAAGAGTTGGAAAAGGAAACTTTTTTTGTCCTGATTCGATTGGTTAAGTGACTTGCCCAGGGTCACATAAGAAGTCAGGGGCAGGTCCAAGTCCAGTGCCTAAATCTCAAGACCATTCAAATCTATTACTTGATCATTTTAAAACTGTTTTAACCTACACAGTAAAAAGCTCTGTCCCAAAGAGCTGGCAAGGATGCTAATTGTGAGTTTGGGATTTTCCCCTGGAATGGAACATGCTTCTTTGCCATAAACCATCAAAAAGCCTTCAGAGGGTAATAATTTTCAGTTATTACCCATTCTGGCAGGATTTGATCTGCTGACTTTGTGTCCTGTTATCAAGCCCCTGAGCCATCCAGTTCTTCTGATTGCAGTGTTGGATACCAAGATCCTGGATGCTGTCATTGGACTGATAGATATTAACTTATCTTAACCCTTTTTTTGATGACCTACTGTATGATCATTAGTCTTTAAAAATGGATTGATATTGGTCAATATTCTTTTTCAGGGTTAGCACTGAAGAACTAGAAAATAAAGAGCTTTCTACACTCCTTCTTTCCCTTTCAAAAGAATGTGCATTTGGTATCACTCATTACAGTTGTTTGAAATAAGAACATGACCTTCCTTCATAGCGTGATGTTGTTCTTTTTCGTAGTCATTAAATACAGTGAATAATTTTGTGAAGGAAACAGTCCTACTGAGAAATCTGACACTAGGATTTCTGAGGGGGAGGGGGTGGGTTTTTTTCCTGCTTTTAAGTGGTGTGGAAAATGTTGATGCCAAAAAATAACAGATGAAATACTGATAAATGTGGGAATAATTTTATTTAAAACAGAGGCGAATTGGAAGGCAGCTGGTTTTCATCTTGTTTTGTTAACTTTTAAGGAGGAAAAAAAAAGAATTGACTGTATTGATTTATGTCCCCACTGTTGTGCCCTTGAAGGAATATGCATGAGTGCCGTGTAGAAGAAGCAAGCACGCAGTGATTCTTTGGGCTTCTATTCATCAGAGGCTGTCTCTTCAGAAATGCAGTAGACTTTTCTCAAGGGCCCCATCCTGATCCATCAAAGTAAATGGCAAAACACCCATTGTCTAGGATGATAAATAATCCATAATAAAGAAACTTTAGTCACAGAACAACTTCGCACTAAATGGAGGCTTGGCTAGAAGCTGGATTGGAGTTGTCATCTTGCAAAGCCTAGGTAGAATTCAGGGGTTCCCTTCCTAAGGGAAGTGGTGGTGCTGATCTTTGTGGTTAGGTAAAAATTCCCCTTTAGGTCACTGGATTTTGTCTGCTAAAGGTACTCAGGCTGAGATACGGTGGTATTTCGTTTTCTGTAGTGAGGTTGTGTGCTTTTCAGCACCTGCTAGCTTCCAAAGCTCAATCTGTGTTTTGGGAGAAAGTGATCCCTATACAGTATCCTAACCTACCAGTGAAGTTCTGAGGCTTAATTAATAGACTTGTGAAAGCTAGAGATGAAAAGGACCTATCTGGTCCATTTCCCTGTAAGTGCAAAATTGTTCTCTGAAGGACACTTTCTGCGTTTGATCTGATCCAGGCTTAAAAGTTCCAGATGACCAGTGTTTTTTCCCCCCTTCCTAGAGAGACTATTCCACATGACTTTCTACCTAATTCTTGCCCTTTCTTAGTTTCATCCTGTTATTTCTAGTTACCATAAATTACCATGTATTGACCCAATTTATATCAATCCTTCAGATATTTGAAGGCTATTATGAGGATGAGGTAGAGGGCCTTAAAATATGCTCAGTGAAAGGAAGGATGGTCCAGCGGTTCAGATGTTGGCTTGAGTTTTAGGAGACCCAGGTTCAGTTCCCTGCTCTGCCACAGACTTCCTGTGACACCTTGGGCAAGTCACTCAGTCTGTGGGGACAATAGCACTTCCCTAATTCATAAAGGTGTGAGAGTGAGAATAATAAAGGTTGTGAGGTGCTCAGAACTATGGTAATGGAGGCTACGTCTCCGGTAAGGTATTATATAATAAGTTATCCTATTTATTACTTTCCTTACTGCTACATCATCATCAGTGACTTGATTTGGGGGTGGGTTCTGTTTCCAAGGGCTTGGTTTTGTTTTACTAGACTGTTTTTAACACTTATTCAACACACGTCAAAAAAGAAATTAAAAATGTTTGAAAATATTTTACAACTAAAAACAAACAAGCAAGTCTTCATTGTAACAAACTCCCTTTTCTCTCTCCATTCTATTTTGTGTAGTCTTTTGTGTAAGTTTCTTAAATGGCCCCAGATGTCCCTTTTCTGGGGGAGAATTGACTTTAGTGAGTAACTCTTGAGTTATGTTGTTTTTAAAGTCTGACAAAACAAGACAGTGTTCTAGTGTAGGCCACACTAAACTTGCTCAAAGAAGTGGAGAGACAAAAGAAGAGCCAGAGCTCAGAAAAGGCCGTTTTCCCCTCTGGGTTGCAGTTCAGTTGCTTGACGACTGCAGGCACAGTACACCGCCTATGGCGCAAGTAACCCTGGACTCTGGCCTTACTTCCCGCTCTGGAAGATATTTGGCTAGGTTGCTCTTATTTTGTTACTCTGAGGGAGGCAAGGATTTTTAACATCCCAAACTGATTATGGCAAAGTGTGGCAAGGTTAGGTCTCTTGGCTAAGCAAAAATCTTATCAAATGGTGAGCGGAGAGAAGGGGAATAAGTGAGTGTGGAATTGACATGTTAGGAGCTTTAGAGGTCGCTCTGGACACGCATGAACATGGGTTTCCCTTTCTAGGATCTGGAAAAGACCCAGCGAGGTGATGGTAAATCCTGGTGGGCTGGTTGTGCTAATGATGCTGGAGTGGCAGTGCTGTCCCAAGACAAGTATCAAATTGACAATTTATCAAATTCTCTCAAAGGGCGGGGAGGGAAATGCTTCAAATGGGTGGCCATCTTGTTCCATCAAGAACATCCAATCAAATTTAACTTCCATGTGTCTAATATGGATATTTCCTCCCATTTTAGGATATTGGTTCGCTGCCGTGACAATTTTGTAACTTTCTAATTTCATTAGAAGTTGTGAAAGCCTCTCATCAGCAATTCTTTTAGTCAAAGCAAACTCCATTTGTACCACTTGTCAACTCCATTTCTTATGTAGCTCAAGTTGCTTTGACCTCTTCTGCAGCCTATCCCATTAGAAACTCCAACGATAATTGATTTTGCTTTACCCACTGCTAAGTCTCCTTCATTATGCCTGCTTCCATCCATTGTGTGTATGCATTTCAGATAATCTTCACTTCTCTCAGATATTGTAATACACTGAGATTTTTTTTATGATGTCTCTAGGACACTGTGTATTTCCCTGTAATAGTAACTTTGAGGGAATTTGTGATTGTTTTTAATGAATCATAAAGTATTGTTTCATTATTCTATTTCACCACTATCTCAGCTTCACTCCTTCAGAATCTTACAGTAAGCTAGTTCACCTGGAAACGTTCTCTGAAGGCAGCTATATTTCATGCCAGCAAATGAATGTGTGTTTTTATTTTTGTAATACTATCACTTCGCCCTGATCAGACTTCAGGGCAATACCACTGTCCCATTAATGGTGTGGCAGCCAATGCAATACAAACCGTTGTAGTGTTCTGAAAGTGTAGATACATTTGCTGCCCTCCCAGAGGCTGGGAGCAGGAACTTGCAAGTTTCCCATCCTAATCAATAGGAAACTAACAAATGCTTAGGGATGGGAAGTGTTCTCTCTTCCCTGGTCTAGCCTTGTGCCTATAACCGCATTGTATTATTTTAGCTAGCACTGCAGACACACTTCCAAGGTGAAGAGGTCAGGAAGCGGGGTACCCAGGGTGTCTTTCAGGTTTTCTTCCCTGTCCCTTTAAAATACAGGATACCCTAGAAAGCTCTCAGCATGCCTGCCTCAGAGAACAAAGCAGGCTCCACCATCTTAGGGACAGTGCCTCAGTTAGACACTCTCCTTTCCCAGAGCTCCCCTCAGGGTGATGTTGCTCTGTCATCCTATTGAAGCTCTGTGCCTTAAAGGTAGTGTTTCCCAAATTATGGGGATGGCCTCCTGGGAGGGCTAGCTGGGAGTGTGGGATATGGATGAGCATCACAACTGTTCTGTAGAATCTGTGTGACCTGAGTGTAACCGATGCAGCAATGCCTGTTGAGTTTGCATAGAGCCCAAAACAATAAGCTCGGAGGCACAGGCTCTGGCTTCCTCTGGGCCCTGGAGGGTGCTCAAACCCCCCCCCCCCACTGTGCCCCTGACCCCTTCCCCCAAGCCTACATCCCCCCCGTTCCGCCTCTTCCCGCCCCTGTTCCACCCCAGGCCCTGCTCCCACCTTTTTTCCCCAAGGTCCCCGCCCCACCACTTCCTGTCCCCGCTCTATCCGTGCCCCAATGGGAGCAGTGGAGCCAGTGCTCAGGCTGGGGGCAACATGCGGAGCCCCCTTGGCTGTTCCTCCATCTAGGAGCTGGAGGGATATGCCGGCTCCTTTCCGGGAGCCGCACGGAGCCAGGCAGGGAGTCTGCCTTAGCCCAGCTGCGCTCCCAGCTGGACTCTTAACAGCCAGGTCAGCAGTGCTGACCGGAGCCGCCAGGGTCCCTTTTTAACTGGGTGTTCTAGTCGAAAACTGGACACCTGGCAACCCTAGGTGCCATTGAACGAGGGGGCTTCATTTTCATGAAGTGGGGGAGTCAGTTTTCAAAAGTGGGGGAAAACACTTCCTTAAAGGCACAATTCCATCCCACATGTTTGGTAGTGACATATTTACATACAGACTGGATTGGTCAAAGCCCCAGGCAACAGTTAATGAGGGAAAACATGCAGTGATCACAGAGAAAAAGGATGCATAGATTTTATTTAAAAATGTTTCCACTGGAGTCAGTCATGCATTTCTCTAGTAGTCCATTTCATGCTCTCTGAACTTTTGGATGCTGTGTCTAAGGTATTCTTGTGTATACTTAAAGTTTTGTCTGTGTGCCAGACTTGGCATTGGTACTCTAGGCAGCCTGCAGGAGGAAGAGAGAAATTTACTTTCCACTTGGGAAAGAGTAGCAGTGTTCATCTTAATTTTATTTATCACCAAAAGAAGTTAAATCAAGTTGACGGGACAGAGTGATGCTGCTTTGCACTCGTGCTTAGAGGAGTTTGGAGTGACTTGCCCTTTAAAAAAAAAAAAAAAAAAAAAAAAAGTGGTTTTGTGCTCATCTAAATTATAGAGCACTGAAGAAATTGCTTGTCGAGGTTCATGTTTCAAGGAAGCTCCAGCTGCTAAATTACCATCTCAAAAGGCTGAATTGTACTAAGAATCTAATTCTTTCTCTTTCTCTATATCAAAGAAGTCCCAATCCTAAATTGCTCTAATTACAGGTTGTTTTTAATAATTCCAAATTGCTATATAGTTAAAGGACTTTCGTCTTCCAATTCAGAGGAAATGGCTGTTGGTTAGAAAGTGTTTTAGTATGGAATTAAGTCAAACAGCGCTGTAGTAAAGCAGTTCAAAACATGCAATCTGGAAAGATTTTAAAATATTCAGTACCCCCGAAAAGTAGTTATTAGATTAGAGCGAAAACGAACTGTGTGCATAAGCAAGAGCAAGGCTCTGGGAGACTGCAAAGAACACAAGATAGTAACCCTGTTTGAAGTTAATGATGGCAAAGTCCTATTAGAATGAGTCATCCCTTTGCAAGAACAGGCTAGCTAGTCCCTTTGACAGTCTATATCCTCTATTAATCTGATACGGTTACTGATGTTAGCCAACGGTACAAAGCCAGTTCATGCTGCGCCTGATCCTAAGCCCATTGAAGTGAATGGAAAGATTCCATTGACCTTGGTGGGCTTTGGATTGGGCCCATGAATCCTGTTCTAGTTCTGAGTCTCTCTCTCTGTGTTCTTGTTAGTTCTATTTATCTGAAGGTTTCATGGTCACCCATTGCTACAGCATCTGAACACCTTACAGCTAAAATTGTTCTGCAAGTGGAAGGCAGGGGTGTTTCCCTTTCATTTCTTTGCAGGCTCTCGCTTGTCTTCCATCCTGGTCTACAAGTCCCTGTGCGCACCCTCGGTTATAAAACACGTTAAGGTAAGGTTGACAGGTGTCCGGTTTTCGACCGGACCACCCAGTGGAAAAGGGACCCTGGTGGCTCCAGTCAGCACCGCCAACTGGGCTGTTAAAAGTCCAGTCCATGGTGCTGCGGGTCTAGGACAGGCTAGTCCCTACCTGTCCTGGCACCATACTGTGACCCGGAAGCAGCCAGCAGGCGAGACCCTAGGCGGGGGGGGGCATGGGGCTCCATGCGCTGTCCTTGCCCCAAGCACCGGGACCCATGGCCAGCGGGAGCTGGGGAGGTGGTGCCTGCGTGAGAGAGAAGCGCGGGAAGCCTCCTGCTCTCACCCCTCCCCCCCCCGCTTAGGAACTGGACCTGCTGGCCTCTTATGGGGCACAACACGGTGCCAGGACAGGCAGGAAGCCTGCCTTAGCCCCCCCATGCTGCGCCACTGAATGGGAGCCAACCGAGGTAAGCCCACACCCAAACCCTGAGCCCCCTCCCGCCCTCTGAACCACTTGATCCCAGCCCAGAGCCCCCTCCTGCACCCAAAACCCCTCATTCCCAGAGCCTGCATCCCCAGCCAGAGCCCGCACCCCCAGCCCCCTGCCTCAACCTGCAGCCTCCTCCCGCACTCTGAATCTTTCGGCTCTGCCTCCCAGCCTGGAGCCCTCTCCTGTACTCCAAACCCCTTATCCTCAGCCCCCACCCCAAAGCCTGCACCCCCAGCCAGAGCCCTCACTCCCTCTTGCACCCCAACTCCCTGCCCCATCCCAGTAAAAGTGAGTGAGGGTGGGGGAGAGCGAGCCACCGAAGGAGGGAGAATGTAGTGAGCGGTGGACAGGGCCTTGGGGAAGGGGTGGGGCTAGGATGTTCGGTTTTCTGTGATTAGAAAGTTGGCAATCCTATGCAGTTGGCATCTATCTGTCACAGTTTCATGGTTAACTACACGTTTGGCACCCTCCCACGCCATTCCTCCTGGAGGGCACCCACTTAAGGTTCAAATCCCAGTCATCACTTCTTTCAGGCAGAGACACGTCTCCCTCCCTCCAGACCGGTGTTTAGGCTTGCAGTCTCTCTGCATTGCACTGTGGTTTCCCCAGCAGGTCTGATTGGGGTCCAACACCTGTGGCTAACCTTTTTCCAGGAGCTACAACAGTCTACCCCTGTTACCTACCAGTCTTCACAAAGCAAAATACATTTATTCTTAGGGTAAAAGCATTACAGAGAAAACACACCAAAAATAAACATTCTGTACGCAAACCAAGAGCTTACTAAAGGGCAGGACACTCATCAATCTTATTCCCTAGTAAGCCCAAGTCTTCCACCAACATTGGGCCCCCTCCCTTGGGCAAAAGGTCCTGTATGTTTTCTGAATCAAAAGAAGGCCCTGTATTAGTTTAACCTCAGACTTTTGATGTCAAAAGCTCTTTCTTTGTCTGTCCGGTCTCTGAAAAACCCAGTTTTGAACCAGTATAAATGAGCCTCCCCAAGGCATGGTACCTCTCTGGATGTCTTTACTGCCTGAATTATTCACCTTAATTCCCCCCCAGCCCCCCGCACACTATTTTTGGTTCCTGGAGGAACTGTGGTAGCTGTCCTCTCCCTCCAAGGTGCATACAATTCCTGCCCCATAGTGATACGTAAACCATTCATAAACTTAATACAAGATGGTCACCAAAGATATTGCATGGGCTTGCAATATCTGTCACACCATCTATACAGTACAGCTTTGCAGCTGTGTAGAGCTGTGTTTTTGAAGCATGCTATGTTCAAACTCCATGACATAGGTCATTGTCCCTAACTTATACATATGTTGTGGATTCAAAAGGGAAGAGACTGACCAAATGGTAGACTTGTGGAAGGTTTTAAATCTAAGCTCTGTTCTGTGTCCTTTTTGTCCCCTGTATGTCCCCATCTTTTTCTTGCCTCCTAATTTCCCTCACAAGTTCCCTTCCATTGTTCCCAGACTTTCCACCACCACGGGATCCTTCCCTTCCACCCAAGGCCTCCTGCAATGTGTGTGTTACATCCTTGGTTGTCGTCTGGCTTTCTTCCCCCATACGCACTGTGATGGGTTGGATCACAGAAACCCCTTGGGAACTGCCAACTGATGTGCCAAGACTACTTCTGCCCGTGCTTTCCCTGCCAGCTTGGGACTCCAGCATCCTGTCTTGTTGAGCCAGACACACCAGTCTGCTCCAACACAGATCCAGGGTCTGAACCACATGCCCCAAAGCTGCAGACTTAAACTGAAAACAGCTTACAGAAGTGTTCCTGTCTTTAACACTCAGATGCCCAACTCCCAATGGGGTCTAAACCCCAAATAAATCCGTTTTACCCTGTATACAGCTTATACAGGGTAAACTCATAAATTGCTCACCCTCTATAACACTGATAGAGATGCACAGCTGTTTCTCCCTCCCCCCCCCGGGTATTAATACATACTCTGGGTTAATTAATAAGTAAAAAGTGATGTTATTAAATACAGAAAGTAGGATTTAAGTGGTTCCAAGTAATAGCAGACAGAACAAAGTGAATTACCAAGTAAAATAAAATAAAACAGCAAATCTGAGTCTAATACAGTAAAAACTGAATACAGATTAAAATCTCACCCTCAGAGATGTTTCAATAAATTTATTTCACAGACTGGATGCCTTCCTAATCTGGGCACAATCCTTTCCCCTGGCACAGCCCTTGCTCCAGCTCAGGTGGTAGCTAGGGGATTTCTCATGATGGCCGCCACCGTTGTTCTGTTCCACCCACTTGCATATCTTTTGCATAAAGTGGGAATCCTTTGTCCCTTTCTGGGTTCCCACCCCTCCGTCTAAATGGAAAGACACCAGGTTAAAGATGGATTCCAGTTCAGGTGACATGATCACATGTCACTGTAAGACTTCATTACCCACTTGCCAACACACACGTATACAGGAAGACTTACAAGTCAAACAGAGCCATCTACAGACAATTGTCCTGGTTTATGGGAGTCCTCGGGATTCCAAACCACCATTAATGGCCCACACTTTGCATAAGTACAGTAGGACCTCAGTTATGTTTCATATTTCTAGTTTCAGATACAAGAGTGATACATTTATACAAATAGGATGACCACACTTAGTAGATTATAAGCTTTGTAATGATACCTTACAAGAGACCTTTTGCATGAAGAATATTCCAGTTACATTATATTCACACTCATTAGGATATTTTTATAAAATCATATAGAGTGCAATGGCACATGCACTTGAACCAACTCTTTCCTCCGAGCAATGATGGAACACAGACATGCATGCACTGGTGATCATATGACCCTTTGTGTAAGGGTATTGCAGTGGCCTGGCCAAATTCTACATTGGGTAACTGAGCTCTAAATTGAGTAGCTACGGGATTCTGTGGCTGGATGTAGTATCACCTGCTCTAAATAGTTCTGATGATTTGTTGTAGGCTACTAAATCTCCTACACCTCATCCCAGAAGTGGCTGCATTTCAGTGGTGGGTGTAATGATTCACGTATGTAATCTGTAATACTCATAAAGTGCTCTGGAAAGTGCCCTAAATACAGGGCCGGCTCTAGCTTTTTTGCTGCCCCAAGCAGCAAAAAGAAGCGCCGCCCCCCGAGCCGAGCGCCGCGCTGCCCCCCCCCCCCCCCCCCCCCCCC
>NC_048308.1:9956404-10088539 GCF_013100865.1 Trachemys scripta elegans | reverse complement strand
GGGGACTCGGGTGCCGGGTCGGGGACTCGGCCGGCGGTGCCGGGCTGGGCTGGGGACCTGCAGTGCCGGGGGTGGGCCGCGCCTCCTCCCCCCCCTCCCCCACACACACATCCCCCCCCTTACCTGCTTCAGGCTTCCCGCGACTCAAATGTTCGCGGGAAGCAGGGGAGGGGGCGGAGACTTTGGGGAGGGGGCGGGGCTGGGGGCGGGGTTGGGGCCCCTTTAAAGTGTCCTCCTTTCGGAGGCACTAAATATGGTAACCCTACACTCTACATTCTCTCAAGGGTTGCAGAATCAGGCACATACTGAGACCTTGCATGTAAAAATCTCGGCCTAAAGCATCTGAGAAAGTTATAAGCAAGTAGAAAAGGGTGGGACTGCAATGGTTGATGGTTGGGACTTGACCTTAATCTATAGCATGAGCTACTTGTGCACGCTGCAGTGTACCATGTGAGCCAGATATATTGGAACTTATGAACAACAGAAAGGGAGAAAAGGTTGTCCCAAGGATAGAAGTTATTGTTGAAAATAGAAACATTATTGCACAGTGCTCATAAAGCAAGGGAAACTAAACATTCCTTTGTTGAGATGGGAATGGAGGGAAATACTTTACATTGTTCATTGAAAACCACTAAGGAAAATGGTTCTGTTTAGTGGGGGATGTCTGTATTTTTGCCTGGCATAGCCCAGCTCTGATTAACTGAAGCTTGGGTACGTCTCCTGTGGCCGGACTATCCCAGCTCTCTGCTGTGGGTCACATATCCCTACAGCAGCAAAGAGAATGCTAGCTACCTTTAAGGGACCATGCTAAATGAACCATAGCCCCCGGTAAAAGCAGATAAACTATCTTTTGTAATCCAACTAGCTCTCCTGAATGTCTGTTTCAGGTATTCCCCAAGACTTAAAATAGGATTATACCGTACAGTCCATAAAAGAAGAGAGCAAATTGTTTTGAGCACAAAAGCAAGAATTTGAACTAAAAGCTCCCCTTCAAATTACCTTAACATCTTGTGTCTCATGGAAAAGAAACAACTTTAATCTGACACAGCCCTGTTCTAAATAAAGGCCTTTCAATAACTGCATTTTCCAGCAATCGCGTGTCTGTTCCCATTGGACCTCTAAATAAAGTCTGTATAAAGCCCATAAGGCAGTAGCTCTGTTGTTACAGTTTGGTTAATTTGATACAGTTGGTTTGGATCACTTTGCCCCTAGAAGGGCTGTGCATTAAAACTTGCAGTGAATTTCCATTTTCTCCATTATCAAATGATGTCATTGTGGGCACAAGGAAGGAACATGGATGTAGCCAGAGCAGTAAAGATTTACAGGAATAGAAACTCTGTAAAGATTTGGATTAAAGGATAATTCCAAAGAATTTGGTGTATTTTTGCAGTGTCCAAAACTAGTTAGTTTTATTTTTCGGTGTGTGCTTTGGAGTTAGTGAAAAGTCAGGGGGCTGACAGCAGTTGACCATGTGCAGACAGGCAGGTGCTCTTTTATCTTTTCTCTTTGGCTGTGCTGTTGCATTTCAATCCTGCAAAAAAGGCAAATATCATTCTGGGCTGCATTCACAGGAGTGTTGTAAGCAAACACGAGAGTAATTCTTCTGCTCTACTCTGCACTGCACTGATTAGGCCTCAACTGGAGTATTGTGTCCCATTCTGGGAGCCACATTTCAGGAAAGTTGTGGACAAATTGGAGAAAGTCCAGAGAAGAGCAACAAAAATGATGAAAGGTCTAGAAAACATGACCTATGAGGGAAGATTGAAAAAACTGGATTTGTTTAGTCTGGAGAAGAGAGGACAGAGGGGGGACATGACAACAGTTTTCAAGTACATAAAAAGTTGTTACAGAAAGGAGGCCAAAAAATTATTGTGAACCTCTGAGGTTAGGACAAGAAGCAATGGGCTTACCTTGCAGCAAGGGTGATTTAGTTTGGACATTAGGAAAAGCTTCTTAACTGTCAGGGTGGTTGAGCACTGGAATAAATTGCCTAGGGAAGTTGTGTAATCTCTGTCATTGGAGACTTTTTAAGAGCAGGTTAGACAACCACATGTCCGGAATGGTCTAGTTATTAATTTGTCCTGCCTTGAGTGCAGGGGACTGGAGTAGATGACCTCTCGAGGTCCCTTCCAGTTCTATGATTCTATGTCTTTTGTGGTAAATTGAAGACATCAGTTTCCATGTCTGTTAAGTCTATATCTTTCCCCAAGCAGTAGAATCACTTAAATCTCTCTGTGGTTATGAGATTCTTTAGATCTTACTTCCCTTTGCTGTGGATGGATCCTTTCACCCTCAGTTTTTTTGCTGTCAAACAGCTGATATGCAAGAATAACCAGGCTCTCAGACATCTAAATGGAATTAGTTGGGTCCAGAAGGCTAGTTTGATCCTGTAAGTCACACCCTTAAAGGGAGTAATTTTTGATTTAGCTAGTTTAAAGCTTCAGAACAGACATTCAAATGCGCTGCTTGTTCTGGTAAAATAAACTATAGGAAACTATATAGGAAATAAACTGTAACAATTAATTTAAACCTTCTGACTTTTATGTCTGTCTGGGTTGAATGCACGACGTACGTTCTTTTCTAGGCTATAGTTAAGCCATTTCTAATAGCTGGAAGACTGATGCTGCTGCTGTGTCCCATTTACCAAATTTACATGTTGTGGCAAAAATACCGTGTAGCATCATGCTTCACTTTGAGTGAAATCTATAATGGCGTGCTGGTTTTCACCGTTAAATGTGGTAAAAATGAAAAATTACACTAAGGAAAAGAGAAAATCCTAAGGAGACATATTAACAAGAAAATTGTCTGCCCTGCTAGGAGTTTGCAGCTGTAATCTACCTCACATTTTAAATCTCTTACTCAGGCTCCTATAGACTTAGTAATTTGGGTTTTAAAAATTGCGCCATGCTGCTCCAGAGTCCTTACTGTAAGTTATATATTTTTATTATAGATTAATAAATTTTGACTATGAAATACTTTTAAAAGAGCAAGAACTTCCTGGTCAGTAAAATGTTTGAATCTGGAAACCTCAGTGCACTGGCAAACATGTGGCCAAAATTATGCTCTTGTCTGTTGCTAGGATACTGGCCTCTATATAGAACATATTTTTAAAATGACTTGGGGTGTAGGGAGAGAAAAAAGTAAACCCAAACAATATGCAAGCAAATCTTAAATATTTAAAGTTAACAGATGTATTTCTACTTGAGACACTTGGGATTTTTTTTTTTTTTTTTATTTTGGCTTCTAATGCTGAATCCAGGGTAGGTCTCGCTCGCTCTTTTTTTTTTTTTTTTTTAAACAAGCGCAAAAACATTTTCACTCTGTGGATGAATTGTGTAACTTCAAGCAGATGCCTCATTGTACATCTGCTTAGGTTTTATCAGACCTCCATTCCTGTGCCTTAATCTTGGTTTTAATGCTTCTGGCCTTGTTGCTTTTCATGCCTCTGTAATTCAAGATCTATCAATGTTTCTATTAAAGCATTTATTTTCTCTCATAATTCTGCCGAATGTTAAGCACCCCCAAATGCTTAGCACTTTACATGTTTCAGCCTGAAGGGCCCAGTCTGTGCTCTGTATCCCCTTTCCATAGTCTGAATCTGTTTAGTGTCTGTTTAGGCCCCAGTCTTGAAAACACGCATGCTTAACTTTGAGTTCAATTAAATGACTTCTGTGTAAAGTTCAGCATGTGCCTAAGTGTTTTCAGCATCAGAGCCCTGGACTGTAAACTTGTTGGGGCAGGGACTGTGGCCAGAATTTTCAAACCTGGGGGGGGGGAGGGGCAAAGTTTTGCACCCATGTAGTCTGTGGGATTTTGCAAGTGCACAATACTTGCGGCTTCTATTGACTTCAGTGGGATTTTAAAAAATCACTTCAAAATTGAAAAGAGACTTTTAATCTTTTTTTTAAAAACAGTTTGCCCGTCTCTCAGTTTATAGAGGGATGGGGGGAATAACAGTTGGTTTCAGGGATTGAAAATCTTTTTATAAGAAAAAGAAGACATTAGAAAATCAGTGAAAACGTGTGGCTTTTCTGTGTCATTCCCCTGAGCCCCAAAGTAAAGTACCAGCTTAACTGCTATTAAATGTACCCTGCAAAGTGCATCCAACCACTGACAATCTTGATCTTGCTGGAGTAATAATATCTAGCTCTTGTATAACAACCAGGGCGGGTGCAAGGATGTTCTGCGCCCTAGGCGAAACTTCCACCTTGCACCCCTCTCCTCCCTCCCCGAGTCCTGTGGCAGCTCCCTGCCCCCCCCTGCCCTGAGGCGCCCCCCCAGCGGCAGCTCCCCCTGGTCTGGGGAACCATGCGACAGCTCCCCACCCCAGCTCACCTCTGCTCCGCCTCCTCCCCAAGCACGCTGTCACCGCTCCACTTCTCCCACCTCCCAGGCTTGCGGCGCCAATCAGCTGTTTGGAGCCACAAGCCTGGAAGGGAGAGAAGCAGAGTGGGGCGGCGTGCTCAGGGAAGGAGGCGGAGCAGAGATGAGCTGGTGCGGGGAGTTCCCCTGCGTGCCGCCCCCCTCCCCCCCCTTACTTGCTGCAGGCAGCCCTCCCCACGCCCCCCTGCCCCAGCTCCCTCCACCTAAATGCCGACGACGACCGGGGCGGCCGAAGATCCGGTTGCCGCCGAAGGACCTGAAATGCCGCCCCCCCAAAATGCTAGTGCCCTAGGCGACTGCCTAGGTCGCCTAATGGATTGCACTGGCCCTGATAACATACAAGCTGTCAGCTCAAGAACTGGTTTGGGGGTCACTTGGTTTCTATTTCCATGCACAAGGTGCAGGAGGTCCAGCACCAAATGAGTTAAAAGACAGACACTCCAAATTTAAGAGAAAATTTGTTAAAATACCCAGTGTAAAAAAGGTAATAGAAAAGAGCCCACAAAAATCCTCTACTAGTCTCTGAAAGATACCACAGAACCTTTCCTAAAGCAAGGTTTAAAAGCTGTTTAAAAATGCAGCAAGGCACCAGAAAATTTATCACTAGAGCTGGTTGAAATGCGTGATGGAAAGAGGGATGGTTCAAGAAGCTTTTTTTATTGTTTTTTCAGAGAATATTTTCCTATAATCTCTGGTTACTGTAATAATAATATTTTCCACTTCTGTGTGTAAATGCCTTCCACCTGAGAATCTAAGAGAGCTTTAACTGATGAAGCCTGCCAAAAGGCCTGATCTAAAGCCCATTAAAGTCAATGGGAGTTTCTCCAGTGGACGGTGGATCAGGCCTCATGTCCTTGATAAGTAAGTAGGAACCATAGAGATGCTAAGTAAGGAGTTATGCCACTATGACCTTAGTTTTGGTTTTTGTACAACCTGTCTCAAACTCTAGGCACCTATCAAAATTAAAGGTCTTTCTATGCAAATTTAAAATCAGACATAATTACAGATCTTTTCATGTACCATCACTTAGCAGACCCACAATTAAATAAGAACACAAATAATAAAGCCCCAATACTGTAAACATATAACTGCATACTTAAACTTATGCATAAGCCTAATCCCATTGAATGTGGCTAAAACTCTTTCTACACAAATTTTAACTCAGTGGGGTTACTGCCGTGCATAAGAGTTTGCAGGATCTGGAACGAAGCAGTAACTCGAAGTGAAACCTTGGTGAAGCTGCATCAGTGATGAAGATGGTGACAGAAACACCGAGATCTGATTCCCATTCTCCTGATGGAACTATTTGACCAAGGAGACCGTGATCTGGCCTGAGTTATACACGCCTTTGTCACCTCTTGTCTATACTACAGCAATGTGTTATAGCTGGACATGAAGCCAACAGCCCTTAATACCTCCAATTAGTACAGAACTCTGCATCACATCTCCTCAGCAACACAGGCTACCACACATACATCAAATCTGTTGTCCACTTTCTATGCAAACTCCCCATAGAATATTGAATCACGTTCAAGGGTGGAGTCTTTGATTTGAAGGTGCTCAGTGGGACTGGGCCCAGCATATCTAGATCTTCTATCACTCTGGGATGAGGACTGTGACCAACAACTCCACTCTCTGGGTACAATGGAACTTTCTGCCTAGTTCCTAAGACGTAAGGCTAATGTTCACTTGTACAGGACACAGAACTTTCTAGGGGCCCCTCTGAGAGTTTGGAACAAACTCTCACTGGAGCTACGGACCATCACAAACCTCATCACCTTCTGTTCCAAGTGCAAGGATCACTTCTTTGAACTGCCTTCTCTAACATAAACACAAAGCAGTTGTATTAATTTAAAAATAAAATTAATTTTATTTAAAAAAAAAAACAAATCCAAACCTTACCAGAAGAAAACACTTCCCTGCACACACAATTTTCCCCATGGGAAGAAGGTGAGAAAGAGAATGAACCACACAGGACAGAAGTTAGTCATGATGCTTAATACACTGCTGTATAGAATGGAATAGACCAAACTAGAAACAGTCACCACAGTTGAAAACAAATGATTCCACTGCTCTCCAGAGGCCAATCAAACAACAAAAATCTCCCCTCCCCCATTTTATTTCCCATCTTTCATGTATAGGTTGGCTTCCTGGGCCTAGAAAAACATGGGCCAGATGTATCCAGAAGGATGGCTCTTCTAGTTAGACTGCCTCCCCATGTTCTTTTCACTTCCTGTTTTAAGCTCTAGTGTAGTGTGGCTATACAGGGTTGTCACGTTTGTCTTCGTGATTCTGAAATCCCTGTAATATATAGCACATACTCATGTACCCGGTCAATTATTATTTCATTTACAACAGCACCATTGGCATCCCTGGGGTTACTCCAGATTTACATAAATGTAACAGCAATAGCTGGCCTACCGTCTGTAAAGCTCTCGGTGAATGAAAAGGCATAATAAACAAGTATGTTAATATTTAATGAGAAAT
The DNA here is from genome assembly GCF_013100865.1 of Trachemys scripta elegans. Classification (NCBI taxonomy): domain Eukaryota; kingdom Metazoa; phylum Chordata; order Testudines; family Emydidae; genus Trachemys; species Trachemys scripta. Next base: position 10,081,669 of record NC_048308.1, on the reverse strand, counting down.
TAAATAATAGAGCCTTTTAAAAATTAAAAACTCCGGAAGACATTCACACAGCAGCTATCATCCGACTTGCTTATGTGGCATATAGGGAAGCTGGAACCTGATGAGCACAGGGAGTCTGATGTCTTTTCCATGCCTACTCCTTGCCTGGCAGGAAACATTGTTTGGAATGTCTTTTGGAACTGTGAGGAATCAGTTCAAGTGTGTTACAGCTTTGTATATATCTCTTCCTTAGTTTGCTGCAGCACCGGATAATAAAAATGATTCAACAGTAAGATTTCTGTCCCAGTTTAACATAGGATTATTTTATTGTCAAGCCCAGAAGCCAAAGACCTTTGCATGAGGCAGTGAATGAAGCTGCTGGGTAATGTCTCTCTCTGAATCTTCCCATATATTAAAATACAGATTCAACTGATTATTCCATTTTGCATCTGGAGACTGCAAAACTTGTGTGCTGGTTGTGATGCTGCTAACACTGAATTGCAGCTCTGCTTTGAAAAGTGACTAGGTAAAAAGGGCTATTACTTTCTTACTCAACAGATCTGCTTCCTGTCTGCTCAGAGTCCCATCTCTTGTCTCAAATGATTAAAATAAAGTTGCACTGCTTTTTACTCCTGTTAGCCCTGCAGAGCCAGCCCAACCAAGAGGGAACTCCTTTGCAGTCACCTATGATACTTTACGAACAATAACTAAGCCTCACAACATCCCAGGGGTGTGGGGAAAGTACTATTATCCCTCCTTTAGAATGGGGAAGGGGGAGAGGGAGAAACTGAGGCAGAGAAAGGTCAAGTGACTTTGAGCTCCCTTTTCCTTTGGATGCAAGATGATAAAATAGCAAGGCTGATCTCCTGACATGTGTTACCCTCCAGCGCACTGTAATATTGCTGAGTGTTGATACTTCCATTACCAAATGAATGTGACTAAGCTATTTTCCTTTCTTGCTTCTAAATCCTTTTGATCATTAGATCCACATGGTTGAATGCAAGTGGAATTAATATCACTCAAGGCCTTCCAGGCTTCTTCAATTTAGTGTCTCTTTTCCTTCATATGTATTCAATATAGGAGCCTCCTGTTGAACTGAAAACAAATACAGTGCATTTGTCTGCTTAATTCATTTTACAAGCTTCTAAGATTCTCTGCTGCTGTTCTCCAGCTAACAGATGTTACGAAAGCAGCATAAGATTAGATCGATTTTCTGTGGCTTTATGTGGCTCAGGAGCAGAGAAATCACTTGCTGAATCGGGCCAATAACTGTTAAGATCAGAAGTAACTGTTGTGACTAGAGGAGCGAGAATCTCAACAGTTTCACTTTGCACAGGCTCTGCATGGATTTGTCTTATCCCACTTCGCCTTGATGTGGGTTTGCGCTCGTCTTGGGTTTCAAGTTCAGACAAAAGCCAAAACTGGGAGCAAAACTTGCTGTGGTTTGGGATGGGAACAGTAACTGAAATTCTTGGAAATGTTTGCCAACCTCAGCAAAACTGGCCCAAATTTTGGATTTATAATGAACCCTTTAAATTGGACAATTTTCTCATTGGTTCTGATTTTGGTATAAGAGTTTCTAATTGGGATATCTAAAGCATACAGCGTTTCATATTATTAGATTTTCTCTCCATTCCGTGTGATGATCCTTGTCCTTGAATAGCTGTGGTAGATCCAAAAGAGTGCTATTCCCTGATGGCTCATCCCGGCGGAGGAGCAGCAATCTCCTTGAAGTGAACAGCTCGTGATTATTTTAATCAATGGATTAGGTAATGGTCCTGGGAAAAGCTAAGCTTGTCCATTGACCTAAAAAGCCAGTTCTCAAACTGAGTGATGTAGTATGTCCTAGTGTGTTTGATCTTCACTGCTGCTGTCCCATCAGGGATTTGAACTGATAGGAGAGTCTTCAAATGTTAATTTTCCTGCAAAATTCTGCAAATTTTATTTGTCAATAAATAAATGTGGAAGCTCCGGCATGGCAGTAGGGAGACCAGGGCACTGGCTGCACAGAGGTGGGAGATCACCCTGCAGCCCCCTTCCCTACTCAGGGACATGGACTTGGAGGTGAGGCTGCACCTGATCCTGACACAGCGCGAGAGCCAGGCCTGCCTCTCACAACAGGCACACCAGGTGTGGCCAGACAGGCTCAGCTTGGCAGGACCCAAGTGTGGAGGGGCTTAGAGTGGGGGGGATCCAGGTGTGTGGGGGGCAATCTCAGTATGGGCGGCCCCGTGAGAATCATTTTTCTGTGTGGAAGCAAAGAAATCTGTGCGGGACATGAATTCTATGTGCATGCAGAATTCCCCCAGGAGTGAAAGCAGCAGTAAATATCTTTGTAAGATGCACCCTAGTTCTACAGTCCCATCCTAGTGCAGCTCTATTGTTTTCCTGAATGTCAAAGCAACTGCTTACCTCTGGGCTTAAGACAGTATAGGTCTTAAGACAGTATAGCAAATCTGTTGCTCTTGCTCACGTCAGGCGTTCCATTATGACTAATGGCACTGGTCATATAAGTAGTGACTTAAATCACTTAAGAATGTGATTAAAAGTTGCAGATTCAGGCCCCTGATACTAATTATATGGAACCTATTTGAACTGATGGCTTAATGAAAAAATAATGAGTAAATGAAATGAATTCCATCTGAGATGAATAAGTGCTATTGTCCCTGTTTTTCACACGGGAATACTGACACACAGAGAGGGTAAGTGACTTGAATCAGAAATTGAATCAGAATCAGAAATAAAACCCAAAGTCCTGACTGAGTCTCTAGCTGTAATTACTAGACCATATATGGATTTTGTCTAGATTGCTCTGTTTAGGGGTTATCTACTAATGCAATGGAAAAAATGCTTTGCAGTGTCTCTCTGTTTGGAAGCAGGGCCCATAGCATTTAATCTAGAGAGAAACCTCAGTGACAACGCTATCTCTGGTTTCAGATAACTTGGCAATTCACAATATGACTGATGCCTTAGAGGCAGAAATTGTCCATTGTCCAGTACCTGTCTGAGCAGATTTCTGGGTTCTGGGTTTCCTGCCTGATTAGATATGGAATAACTAGTGCGAACTCAGTGATTCAAATACTTCACAGAAATGCGGAACAATGGTTCATGATTAATGGCTTTGTACTGAGCTGCCAAAACAGGCCTGCTAGCTGAGGATCTGGTAGTGTAAATCAGAGTGGTCCCATTGACTTCATTGGAGTTGAGGATTTGACTCATCGCCTTTTGGGCCGCCCCCTATTAACCCATGCATCATGAGGGTTGAAAAAGTGTCATTTGCCTGCAGTTGGCCTGGCTCCTCTGTCTTACCTTTTTATTTAAAGAAAACTAACTCTGGAGCATTGTAAACCCACCCCGGACCGATAGCTGTTTGATCATGATTTAAAGACTGCCCATCAAATGCACCAGGTACAAAATAAATCCCTGTTCTGCTGCCCAACATGCAAGGTACATCTTGCAAAAGCCACCTCAAATGCTACATGATGCATCAAGAATGTTGCAAAGCTCCATTGGACTCCATAGATTGCTGGAATGTGCTCAGCAGTAATGCAAATGGTGGAGAGCACAAAAATGGCTAAATAACCCAGAAACTAGCAGGTAAGCTCTGCTGAAAGTCGTAATGGAATTAACGCTAGGGTCAGGGAAAGGGTGAGAGCGAAAGGATAGGGTAAAGCTGGGAATGCGGAACTTCTGTATGGTTTTACAGTTCAGAATATTCAAGTTTGGCATTCCAAAACATGATGGAAAGTTGAATGTTTTCTTGGCAAACTGCCTTTGAATACATGCATGCTTTGGTTCTCTACGTGGGTGGGCGTTAGATCTGTGCACGATTTGGTGCTGTCTGTTCACAGTGGGGATTCACACCCACAAAGTCTCATTTTGTTTTCGGAGTTCACATAAGTGCCTCCCCAAGTGCCCGAGATGATTGATTTTTGATTTGTTTCCACCCACAACAATAGTAGTAATAGTTCACACTTCGATAGCGCCTTCAGTGCATGATCTCAAAGCTCGGGCTAATATCAAAACCATGTGAAACTATGGCATTTCACAGGGCTAAAATACAACATTAAGACTTGGGAGATTTGGTTTCTATTCTCAGCTCTGCCACAGACTCATTTGGATCCAACGTTTCAAACTTTGGTACCAAAGATTAGGCATTCAGGGCAGGTTTTCACTAAGAACTACAGCGGCACAGCTGAACCGGTGTAGATGCACCGATGAAGTGCTTTAGTGAAGACCCTACTACGCCACTAGGAGAGCTTCTCCCATCAGCATAATTAAACCACCTCTGCAAGAGGCAGTCGCGATGTTGGTGGGAAAAGCTCTCCCGTTGACATAGTGCTGTCTACACCAGGGGTTAAATTGGTATAACTGTCGCTCAGGGGTGTGGATTTTTCACATCCCTGAGAGATGTAGTTATACCGATGATTGTAGACCTGGCCTCAGATAAGGCCTTCTGTACCCTAGGAAAAGTGGAAGCCATAGTTGGTGCAGCTCCACGAGAGATAACAAGAGTTGTGATGAATCCACTGAGCAGCAAAATAGGTCAGCAGAGGGCAGCATGCTGCTCTTTTCCTCTGACTGAGGAGGGGATTAAGTTGGCAACAGGGAAAGATTTTGTGGTAGTTGGGAGAAGTGGGTCACCAAGCAGGGTGTCTGTGGCCCTGTGTTGAAGGCAGTTGGAGCGCATATTGAGGCCCATAGAGCCTTAGTCGCTGAAGCCCCAACAAAGCTTGTATGAGCCATGGGGGGTAACTGGTGTGTTACCAGAGGCTGTGTCAGGCAAGGGCTGATAACATGGCATGCTGGAGACTCCATGACAGACTTGACAGTTACAGTGAAAACAGGACCCTGTGTGCTTTTACCATCATGTTGCCTTATCCTGTGCTGAGCAGATCTGGGGGAGACAGTGGTGAAAACACCCGAGCTTTGTCAACACTAGTCTCCACCATTTCTACCAGCAGAGATGTATCAATGCACAATACAGATAAGGCCTTAGTGTCCTGGCTTTCAGAGGTAGGTAGAGGACCAATAGGGAATCCCTGAGAGAGAAGCATTTGCTGATATTTGTCTTATTTCTATACTGATTTAGAACCATAAAGGGATTGCCTTTGTTACCCTCCTTCTCCTTTGCTTTCTCCCTTCATGCCTGAAGTCTGGAGAGAAAGGACTTGATTTTGAAAGGCACCTCAGCCAGGCTCTATTTGATACAAATTAGACAACTGATTTGTGGGCATAATAGTGTACCTAGACATTTGGTTTCCTCTAAGAAATATTTGTGCCCACAAATTCATCCAACAATTATTTTGCACATGTAAACTTGGAGGCTCCTTCTCAAACTTGGGCCTAAGCATTCCAAGGTCATCAGATTTGGATGTTAACCACATGAGGTAGAAATATCCTAGGAATTTCCTCAGCAAAACTAGAGTACATTTTTGTGGAAACCTCTTCAGTGTATTCATTTTATTTCTTCCTTATTGATTCTGGATATTGGTTAACCTGCTGTGTGCCTTTTATTATAACCTGAAGCAAATGTTGGTCTTCAAGAAATCTCCCCACAAAGGAATGAGCTCTTCTTTTGCAAACCTGAGCCAAGTCTTCTTTTCCAAGTGCTGCCTCTCTATTTTTTGCAGCTCTATTGGGACATGAAACCAGTTTCCTACTTTTTTTTTTTCTTCCCTCCTTTCTGGTGTGAGTCCCAGATTGGCTGTGTGGTGATTTTGTCTGAAGTCAGATGTTCATGTTTTTCAGATTTCTCATTCCAGTTTGAAATTTGCTATGAAAATTTTTTGGGGCTACTGTGAGATTTTTCAGGTTGTTCCTGGGACCAGAGATCAAACTCTTTTTGGAGTGGGGAAAAATAGATATGCATTTTATGGACTTTCCAAACCTCAAGGTGGTGTTGCAAGTTTTCTAAGCACATTAGTACAAAGTTATTGATAATAACTTAGTGTTTCTGCATTTCCTTTTGACATTTTCAGGTTAATTAAGGGCCTTCTGCTCATGGTGTTCTTTTAGGATTGGGCTTCATGTAATTATTTAGTTAGGGATAGTGGCTAAGACTTTCAAATATGAATGTTGGGTGTTTCCATTCTTGGGTGTCCAACTTTTGAGACATTTTGGAAGGGCTTGTATTTCAGAGTGTGCTGAGCACCCACTCTCTGAAAACCAGGCTTCTCTAAAGTGTCTGAAGTTGGGCCCCCAAAATCATTAGCCACTTTTGAAAGTCTTGTATGGTACAAATAGATACTTGTTCCCTGTATCTTGCCTTTTTGGGATTTGACACCCTGAAAAAGAGGAGAGGAACATCAATCCAGTTATATCAGTGCAAACCCCTTATATTCGGAATACACAAACTGATTTAAAGACCACTTTTATCTGTTTAGCCTAATGCAGTGTAAGAATACTTTTAAGGCGCCATGAGTCTGTACTAGGAGTTTACCCCAGTGTAGCTAGAGTGATTTTTAAACTACTTATTTTAGCTACGTGGATGCACATCTGATGTAGACAAGCCCTTAGTTCATTCAGACATGCTGAGAGAAACGAGAGGGTTGGAAGCACGGAGGGTCTCCCCTGTGCAAATTAAAAGAATATGATCAATGTATGACATTTTTTGACCACCTGTTTTTACATGGAACACCCAAAATTGCTGTCACCGAGATTAGAAGATAAAATACTTGTGTGTGATTCAGTCTAACAGCATTTTGCATATAGTAATTTCCTTCATGTAGTCACTTTTCTCTGTTGTTTGTGAGGGTCTTTCCTGCAGCCACAGAAATAAAAACACTTAAATAATTTTTCTATTTTACAACAGTTTTTTTTTTTTTTTTTTTTGGTCGGGCATTCAGAGACAGGTGTAGGACCTGAAACAACTTTTACCTCATTGTTTGGAAAACTGACTTGATTTCAAGTTGACAGGTGTCCCTGTAAGGGATCTGGTTTGGAAATACTATGCAGAGTTTTAAGTGACAGCTGTAAGGCTTTAATTGAGATGCTATCTTATTCCAGACACATTTGTAGAGACTGACAATCATTGGCTGGGGAATCATAATGTTTAGGGCATAGAATTATACTGGGAAGTGCTTGTAAACAAAGAGCAAAAGTGGGATATAGATCCCAGTTCATCTTCGTTGAAGTCAGTGGGAGTTTTTACACTGACTTGGGAGTTGGATTGAACCAATAGTGAGCTATTCAGCTCATTTATCCAACAGTAGAATACAGTCCAGCTGCAGGAGCAGTTTGCTGATATCGAAGTTAATTAGTGTTCGACCCTCATCCCAAACTGGTTACTGGAATAAATTTTGATAGGAGGATGCTAAATTCTAGCACAAAGAAACAGAGTAGTAGGTTGCTCCACTAGGAAATTTAAGCAGTTGACTGACAAAAGCTAATTTAAAGAGATTTTAATAATTAACATAATTGTCCTTCAAGGTGAAACCCTTTCTAGGAGATTGTTGGAAGCACCAGGCAGTGTGTTGGGGAATCAAGTAGGAGGTGGGGGAAGGTTAGAGGAGCAGTTTTCAGGTGTAGATTTTCAAAGGTGCAAAGCGTTTTAAGGTGCCTAATTGCCACTGAAAATCAATAGGATTTTAGCACCTAACTCAGATATGTGGCTGTGAAAATCTCCCCCAGATGTTTTATAATCCCAGACGCCAACAATCACAGTTTTAATTTTCTTCAAATGTTGTACATTTTATTCACATCTGTGCAAACAAATGGGCAATTGGCTTCTTTCTGACCTGCCCACTTTCAATATTGGCGTCCAGAATGGTTTGTCTGGATCATGTGTAAAGGGGAAGCCAATTCATGTTGGCAGTTTGACCAACAGACAGATGGTGAGTCACTTTGCTGTGGAAAAATTAAAAAATGTTGTATAAACAATGAAGCCAAAAAGAATCAGACAGTTTCTTCACCGTGCCTGGCACTGAGTGGGGAGCACCAGGCCACCAGCTGCTGAAGGAGTTTCTGTGAATGCTGGTTAAACCTTGGTTATTTATTCTTAGATGAGAGAGTAAAAGAAAATAACCTAAAATCCAATGATGTAAGTGGTCCGTGAGACTTACCAGAGGAACCTAGATGCCCAGCATATTTGAAAACTAGTTGCCCCTTGACTGTCTTGACTCTGTGCCCCATTGTCCTGTCCCCAACTGTCTCCTCCTATCTGCCCTCCGTTTGTTGTCCCTGTGTGACTAAAATTTCTAATTTATTTTCTGTACCCTCCTGTTGTCCACAGTCATCCTCTGCTGTTTCTCCTCTTACTCACATTTCCTTCCTGCCCCACATTGGCTTCCCATCCTCTTACCCCACTTCTTTATCCTCTTCTCACCATAGGTTCTCTCTATCTGACGATGACTTGAAACTGTAGTTGTTTCTTCCCATTGCCAGTAGGGGGAGCAGGATTGGGAGCTACTGATGGGAAAGATAAAGGGATGTCATGTGATGGCTAGGTTTTGCTCAGGAACCTTTGACAGTCCTCTTTTGAGGACTAGAGACAGAAGGTCCCCAACACTAGAACTGTTCATTTTGGTCAGTGTTACAGGTTGTTATGCTGGGCGGGTCTGATGCAAATTTCCTTTTTCTAGCCAAGCCATTGGTATAGCTAAAGGACTGTCTTATCTATTTTATGCTCATTACAGGGTATATCTGATGTGCTCAGTTGCCAGAATGATAGTGTCATCAGGTAGACCCACCTGGACACCTTCCTGTGGCAGGTTTCAGCATGACCTATGTGCCTGCCTCAGTTTTCCTTTGGAATTCACCTATAAAAAAGGAATATTGTCTTAGTGGCGAATTCAAACCAGTTTATTAATGTAAAGTGCCATAGTCCACAGATCCCTCGTTGTAAAAAACAGTTTCTCTGAAATGCCCCAAGTAAAACAAGACTACAACACAGCAGCTCTTTCAGAGGTTGCCATTCCCAGGTCATCAACCCAAGAGTCATTAACCATTCTGTCACAGTTCCTTTAACTCCTTTTCCAGGGTCCCACTCTCCAGGCCTCCTACCTGAGAGTTCCAAGACACACTTCTCTCCCATGATTCTTCTCTGATAGCCCCAAATCAGGTCTCCTGTGGCATAACTCCACCACAGTACCCCACTCAACCAGGCCTCCCTGCTTCTGACTCCTACCCCTGCTCCTAGGATCCAACCTACAGTAACAACCCTCTTGTTTCAGGCTCAACTTCTGTTAACCAGGCTAGGTCTTCTCCCTTCTCCCTAAAGGTCTCTGCATGAGTTTTCCTGGAATTCAGCACGTGTTCTCCAACTCTGGCCATTCCTCACAATCAATTTTTTGCTCTTCCCAATGGCTATCTGTATCAGCTCTCCTCTGCTGCCGCTTCTCCCTGGATCTCTCCTTTCCTCCTCAGGCAGCTCTCACCTGCCCTTCTCACCTACTTAGACAAGTTAGACATCTTCAATTCATTAGGGCCTGATGAAATACATCCTAGAATACTCAAGGAGCTGACTTAGGAGATATCTGAGTCATTAGCGATTATCTTCAAAAACTTATGGAAGACAGGAGAGATTCCAGAGGACCGGAAGAGGGCAAATATAGTGCCAAACTATAAAAAGGGGAATAAGGACAACCCAGGGAATTGCAGACCAGTCAGCTTAACTTCTGTACCTGGAAAAGTAATGTAACAAATAGTCAAGTAATCAATTTGCAAACATCTAGAAGATAATAAGGTGATAAGTAACAGTCAGCATGGATTTGTCAAGAATAAATGATGTCAAACCAATCTCATCGCTTTCTTTGACAAGGTAACAAGTCTTGTGGATAGGGGGGAAGTGGTAGATGTGGTATATCTTGGCTTTAGTAAAGTTTTTGACACTGTCTTGCATGATCTTCTCATAAACAAACTAGGGAAATACAACCTAGATGGAGCTACTACAAGGTGGGTGCATAGCTGATTGGAAAACCATTCCCCAAGAGTAGTTATCAGTGGTCCACAGTCAAGCTGGAAGAGCATATCACAGTCAAGCTGAAAGGGATGATACCACGCTCGGAGGGGTTGCAAGTGCTTTGGAGATTAGGATTAAACTGGACAAACTGGAGAAACAGTCTGAAGTAAATAGGATGAAATTCAATAAGGACAAATGCAAAGTACTCCACTTAGGAAGGAACAATCACGTGCGTACAAAATGGGAAATGACTGCTTAGGAAGGAGTACTGCAGAAAGGGAACTGGGGGTTATCGTGGATCATAAGCTAAATATGAGTCAACAGTGTAACATTGTTGCAAAAAAAGCAAACGTAATTCTGGGATGTATTAGCAGGAGTGTTGTAAGCAAGACGCAATAAGTAATTCTTCCGCATTACTCTGCTCTGATAAGGGCTCAGCTGGAATATTGTGTTCAGTTCTGGGTGCCACATTTCAGGAAAAATGTGGACAAATTGGAGAAAATCCAGAGAAGAGCAACAAAAATAATGAAAGATCTAGAAAACATGATCTGTGAGGAAAAATTGAAAAAACTGGTTTTGTTTAGAGAAGAGAAAACTGAGGGGGGACACAACAGCTTTCAAGTACATAAAATGTTGTTACAAGGAGGAGGGAGAAAAAAATATTGTTCTCTTTAATCTCTGAGGATAGGACAAGAAGAAATGGGCTGAAATTGCAGCAAGGGCAGTTCAGGTTGGACATTAGGAAAACATCTTAGCTGTCAGGGTGGCTAAGCCCTGGAACAAATTGCCTAGGGAGGTTGTGGAATCTCCATCATTGGAGATTTTTAAGAGCAGGTTGGACAAACACCTGTCCGGAATGGTCTAGTATCTATTTATTACTTAATCCAGCTTTGAGAGCAGAGGACTGAAGTAGATGACCCTTCAAGATCCCTTCCAGTCCTACACTTCTATGATTCTTAGTCTCTAAGGTGCCACAAGTACTCCTGTTCTCTCTCTCTGGCAGCTCTGACTCATCAGGCCTCTGTCCCCTCAAGGGCCTTGGCCTGTTCATTCCCTCTGGGGCACCTGGCATTGGTCACTGTCAGAAGACAGGATACTGGGCTAGATGGACCTTTGGTCTGACCCAGTATGGCCATTCTTCTGTTCTTAAGGGCCACCCAGATGCCTTCTTTTAAGCCCAGCTGGAGTGAGCTGATGAGTTACAGTGCATTGGCTTCTTCTCTCTTAAAGGGACAGTGTTACCCTATGACACATGGGTGTACCAAAACAAATAGACTAGAGATGTTCTGAGGAGGAAGAATTTGGATCTGGATTTGACTTTTTCTAGGGGCTCAGCCTTTGGGGTTTAGGCTGAATCAAAGCTAAAGTTTAGGTTCAGATTTGGTGGCGCTTGGAATCTTACAACCAATTTCTCTCTTAAATTTTCACCATCACAGGCTCAAATCTCATGTTAGATTTCAGCATCATCCAAACCTGGAACAGGAAAATAGATCCTTCCCAGACTTGCAGTACATCAGTAAGGGCCGGCTTGGAGCTGGGGAATCAAATCCAACCACCTTCCTCCTCATCCCAGCCACATGGAAGTTCTAAGGGAATCAGAGTCAGTGTTCCAGTTTTGGCTCTTTTTAAAATAGACCTGATTGGAAATAGATGTCAAAATCATGCACTATATGCACATATATAGAATGTTGTTGAGTAAGTCAGGTCCTGTGTGAGTAGCTGCAAACCACTAGTTTACAAACACAATGGTAAGTTATGTAAACCAGCTTTTTAATGCAGTAAAATATTTGACTGTATCAGAATGTGAAAGTGCAAATGTTTTAAAGGCACAGATTTGTTTGTGTATGTGTCAGTCCCACCACTTTCCTACAGCCTGAAGTGAAACCTGTGTCGAGTTGTTTGTGGCAATGGATGCTTTGTGAGCTTGGGTCTAAACAGGATTAGAAGAATGCCTCCAGTCTCCTTCATTATGGCAAAGCACTGACATTGTTAATGTCTTGTGTGTTATATATTGGCGTTCTGTGTGGCTTTTCATATGTTGGATGTTGCCTTTCCATACTTCAGTCTGTGTTCTCTGCAGGGTAATGCTCTTCCTCCTGACCTAGACCTGGTGTACTCTGTCTGTGGGAGTCTATATTCCAAATTTAATACATTGTATTGTAAGCAGTCAGATGACTTGGCTTTGTCTGATTCCTAAAGAAAAGGTAAATCCAGGCAGGAAAAGGCAAGAAGTGATTTATCTTCTCCAGACAAGAGTAGGTAAATAGTTACAAGCTCACATTTAACGGTTTGAAAATTGGTTTAAATTGGTGCTATTCAGATTGTGGCTCTTTGGGGTGGCTCTCCTGAAGCCTTCAGGTTGAAAGGAGCTTCTTACACTTTGCCTAGTCTCAGGCAGAAAAAAATAGACCATGAGGGAAGTGCCCTGCTTCCTGAGACACCTGCAGGATTATGGACAGGGTTGAGACAATCAACCAGAGGCCAATTTGCCCTCTTACCAATGGTTGATTTATGCCTTAGAGCATGAGAGTTCATATCCTTAATAAACGTTTCTTAGCTAAAATAGCTATGAAAGTTCTTATCATGTCTCTTTGAATCCTACTAATCGCTTGGCCTCAATAGTGTCTTGTGGCAATGAGTTCTGCAGATTGCTTATTCACTGTTTTAAAAAAAAAATTCTTTGACTGTTAAAAGCTGATTCACAATTACATAAACACCTGCCAGGATACAAGACATTGTAGATCTAGCTTGTAATCTCTTCAGACAGGGACTGTTTCGGTATATTTTATAGCTCCTGGCATGCTGTCAGCGTTTGACAAAGAATAAATTATCACTGTTTGCCCTGGAGTAGGTAATGCATATCTGGTTTGCATACATGTGCACAATTGTGCCCAGGAAAAATACACTGGCAATATGAGCTTATGGACTTTTGTGCGAACAGATAATGAGATTGCATAGAATGCAAGTCAGTGCCAAATTCAGCCCTATACAACACAGCTCTTCACAAAGTACCAGTGGCTCTCTTTAAATCAAGAGCATAATTCCTTTTGTCTTAAATATTCACAGCGTAACCGCAAACCTGGTGATATTTACTCAGGTCCCAGTCCGTCTCACATAGAAGACAGTCGGGGCCTTTCCAATGATTTGCTGGCATTTACAGACCTGAGCCCCTTTGTGGGTTGCAAATGAACTGTATAAAACTTGTGGCTTTTTTCCCAAAACTGGCAGGAACTTGGCAGACTTGAACTCTGTTTCCCTTTGAGTCTCTTGGCTGTCTTTGAAATCAAAACTTGAAGCAGGTACAAATCCCAGGCCAATTGTAACCAAAGAAAACATTTCCTTGACCCACCTTTTGTGAAGCATTATAGTCCTAGTAGTTTGGAAGTGGGCAATTGGAATCGACCACTTGCAGCAGAACCAAGAAAAGACACTGATGGTTTGTAGTCACTTTGTGAAACATGGAAACTAAAGTTAATCTGTATCCAGAGTTTGAAGAGAAAATCTGTTCAGCTGTTCAGATAAGAAATTGCAAACAACATAAATTCAGCATTCCAGAATGTATCCCTACCTCCTTTATCACCCTCACATATCTAAATCCATGAGTTCATCTGAACAAAAGGAGGAGGTTTAGTAACATATCCTGTCTTTTCCTTGATAAAATGCATCTTGTCACATTAGTGGTCCGAATTCAAAGACGCGCAAGAGGCCTTATGATAATGGTATCTCTGAGCCACAATGCAGTCTGCTATCCTAAATCTAATTTATGGCTTTACTGGAAACATCTGGATTAGACTTCATTTTGTTTAGGGTGTAAGTCTCTGTTCTAGCATTTTAACCCTCTGCCTCAAAGGATATATCTAGCTATATCCTGGATCAGCAATGCTTGTATTGGGGCTTCTGGCTGGGACAACTTGTGCTGTTCTGAGGGCTGAAAGATCAATGACCTTCTGAGGATGTTAGGTAGTGCTAATCTTAGTTTGTGCTAATCTTTTCTGCCATACACAGTCTAAAATCTGGTAATGTAGGTTTTGTTACAATAAATGATTTGCGGATCAGATAAGGGTACCACTAGGCACATTCTTCCTCCGATTCTTTCTCTCCATTCCTTCTTGCAGTATATCATAAGGGGAATTGTAGCATATAATCCCAGGAAAGGCAACCCTCCTAAAAATGATTTAGCATAGGAAGCTGAGTAACATGAGAGGCAGCAATCAGAATCAGACTCCATGGCTGTTTACAGTTTTCCTGCCTTATCAACTGGATGCCTTGTTGGCACAGCTTGTTAAAACTGAAGTAGGTCATTAAAGACAATCAGAACTTCCATCATATTTGTTTTCAACAGTTCAAAAATCCTCAAGCAGCTTCTTATCTAAACTTGCCTTTTAAGCTTAATATTCAGTTCGTTATTAAGGTGATGCAGAAGAGGTGTAATGTTTGTATTTTAAATGGTATAGATTGCTTAGATCAAAAGGTAAAGCAAGAACAATTAGAGCTAAAGGAAGCCTAGAATATATTTCTTGGCAGCATAGTCTAGAGAGTTAGGCATGGAACTGGGGCCAGGAACTCCTGAGTTCCAATATTCAGTCTCGCTGGGCAACCTTGGGCAAGTCATTAATCTCTCTGTATCTATCTTTCGCAGGTGTAAAATGGGAGAAATATGTGGGGCTTGGAAAATTGTTCCACACCTACTGGCTGCAGGATTAAATCTACTTGTCAGGGTGGAAAAATACACTGGCCGTTATGCACCCCTGCAATTTGAAGGATAGCATGTATATTTATGGAAATAAAGGGTAAAGATCAAACTAAAAAATTTACCAGAAGAAACTAAAATCCCATTTCTTTTTCAAGGAGCCCATTTACAATGGTAGTCTCCTTATAATTTATTATTTTGAGCTTTTCATGTACATCTGCTGATTTTATTAGGAGGTGATGTTAGGTTTGGATGGGCAGAGTAATATTTTCTTTTGAGGGGATTTAGGCTTGTGTTTTGGGAGATGAGAGCATGTTGAAAACTGGGCTAATAATGGCAAGCTGGCTTCAACGTTAACTATGGAGTGGCTACCACTACTCCATAATGAGAGCTTGTTTCTACAGAAAGTGATGGAAGTTGACAGGAAGATGAAGCTCTTATTTGCCACGTGTGGGTGAGTGGATTTTTTCTAAGCCCTGCTAACTTAACCACCTTAGAGGGCTAGTGTGGTGATTCTATGCCTAAAGAACACATTCTGAAGTAGTATAACACTATTATAACAAAGAAGCTAGGATATATGTGTACTATGTCCTTCTATGGATAGAATCAGAACAGCTTATCAGAGACTGCAGTGGCTCTGTATGGCTAATACAGCTAAGGAAGGTTCTTCTTTGCTCGAATGGTAGAGTCCAGCGTTTCTGAAACAGGAGGATCCTTGTTCTGTCCCCACTACCACCACAATACTCTGAGTGGCCATGGTGTATAGCATAATGACAGCAAAGAAGTTTCTAGAAGATTTTAATTTCAAGTATTTCTTGGTTTCTGTCCAAAGGTTACAAGCTGACATCTTGCATCAGCTAATAAATGTAAATTGTACACAGACACTCTATGACCTGACTAGAGCTGTGAGACACGCAGCAGATTTCATTCATAATGGGGTCATTGTAAGCCTTTTGTCCACTGTTATTCCCAGACTCTTTACGCTCCTTGATATTTGCTTCTTAAAAAAACCCAAAACTCAAAGTAATTCAAGCAAAATGACTGATTTGGTTTCACCTGGATGAAAAAAGAGAATTATACCTGTTCCCAGCTAAATCCATAAATCTTCCCAGGGTAGTTCAAATGTGATCAGTTTGTGAGTGTTGCTGGAAAGTCTTGGCAAACCTGGCCTGACTTTCAGGTTAGTAACAAAATCCAAAACCAGTTCTGGTTGGATTTGGTTTTCTTGGAAATGACTATAGAAGGGTGGTTCTTTGCTGCTCTTAGATTTATCTAGTGTTGCATCTGACTAGACTGCAGAGCCACCAAATACATGTTAGATGTACCCCTTTCTCTTCAATAGGGCTTTCTCCTAGTTTCCCCTCTGTGTTTTAGGACTATATTTTCTAATCAAGTAGCCATCCTCCTATCCTAGGCAGATATAATATTAATGGTTTCCCCCTCATTAACAAGAGTCAGTGGAGACGAAAGAACCTGCCATACTGGATAAACTTGTGATTTGAAACTTACATGTATATTGAATAGGCTCAGCCTGATGACTTGGCAGTAGCAAGCTGGATCTTAGTTCCTGCATAGGAGATTATGGTGCGAGTCCGAGAGGCTTCCTTCTTGATTCAATCGGTATTGGGGTGGGGATCATTAATTTGACCTTTCCCCTGTAGAGCTGAGAAGAGGATGTTAAGAGTGCCTAGAATGGGCCTATAACTAAGGCTCCATGTTTGTCACGGAAGTCACAGATTCCGTGACTTCTGCAGCAGCCTGGTGCGGCTGGCCCAGGACCTGCCTGGGCAGCCCCCAGGCCAGGTGCACTGGCTGCTGCTGGGGCAGTCTCAGGGCCTCCCTGCCCCCCAGCAGCAGGAGTTTGGGGGGAAGCTCAGGGCTGGGGATTGGCGTGTGGGGTGGTGCTTACATGGGGGGAGGCTCCCTGGATGGGCGACAGGAACTCCGCACCCTCAGCTCCTAGATCCACTTGATGCCTCTGCCCACAGGCACCCCTCCATCCCCCCACAGCTCCCATTGGCTGCGGTTCCCAGCCAATGGGAGCTGCAGAACCAGGTCTTGGGGTGGTGCCCACACAGCACGTGGAGCTAGGAGCTGGCGTCGCAGCTTCCCAGGAGCTGGATAGGGTGCCTGCCACAGCCCCTAGCCCCCCCCAACCCTCCGGAGCACAGGTGGCACCCCCCGTCCCCAGCACCCGAGGCACCACCTGTGGCGCCCCCCCAGTACCCGAGCTGCCGTCCCCAGCACCTGTGGTGCCACCAGAGCCACCGCCCCCCCCCCCAAGTTTTAGACAGGGGTATATAGTAAAAGTCATGGACAGATCACAGGCTGTGAATATTTGTTTACTGTCCGTGACCTGTCCATGCCTTTTACTAAAAATACCCATTACTAAAACATAGACTTACCTATAATTAGCAGGAAATGTTACTGTTTGATGCCTGACACATGCTGCATGACTGTGAAAGAAGCAGATCTTTCTCCTCCCTGACCCCCTTCTGAGGGGGATAGAGAGGGAAAGTGCAGTGTTAATCTATGTGCATTGTGAGGAGTGCTCTTTTACTCTTCTGTTCTGCTCAGCCACACAAGACAAACGCCAGTCAAATCCATGGACTATGCAAGAGCCCCATGCTGAGTTTCTCTATGCGGACAGATTCCTCTTTAGAGATTTCTAAAGGTTGAGTTTGGGATTAAGAACAAGTTCACACAGGTACACCAGCCATGGACAATCAGTCAGGTGTGTTGCTTTTTTGTTTTTTTAAATCAAGATTTTAGTAACCTTTTCCAACATGGTTGGGTGGTTAGAGTACAGAATTATATGTCAGGAAAACAGCTTCTTATAATCTAAGATCTGATGTTGATCCTTGGGCAAGTCATTTAGCAGCTTTGTACTTCAGTTTCCACATCTGTAAGTAGCTTATTCACTGCCCATGCCTACTTCTGTGTATCTTGGGTACTTCTGGCGCCCATTACTAAAGTGTCTGAGCACCTCACAGTCACTTTTTCAATAACCCTGAAGAGTAGGAAGGTTCCCCATTTGGGGAACTGAGGCACAGAGAGACAAAGTGGGTTACCCAGTGTCTTATAGGAACTCTGTAGTGGAGCGGGGAATTGAACCCAGGTCAGCTCCCTAAACATTCAACTGTCCTTCCTCTCACAGAGGTGCTGTGAGTCATAGTTCATTAATGTGTGTATAAGGCTTTAAGATACTCAGCTGGAAGGTGCTATTTAAATGCTAAGTACTGCTATTATTAAAGCAGTTTATGGGGCTTAGGTTAGGTGAGCTCTAAGGCTTGAAGCCAGGACCTTGGCTGCAAATCTGAGCTTGTGCGTGGAAGACTTGTATCATGCTGTTATCTGCTTGTATTGACTTATCCTAGCCCTACATACATTACAAGGCTATAAGTGGGGCTCTTGGCAGTGGAAGCCACTATAGGATCCTGAACCATGGGCCTCTAAATGTTTCAACAAGGTTCCTGACTTCCACATGCACCTGAGATTTGCAACTATAGATTTGATCTGTTGTGAACTGGCTGAGGGCATATGGACAGGAGATGAGTGAAGCAAACATTCTGGGTACTCTCAACAGCTGTGCAAAACTGACCTGGAACATCCTGTTTATAATCTAATCTATCAATAGTGTCCTCCAGGGTTTCTATATCATGTTCGTCATTGTACCATCTGGACAACACTGAGAAATTGTTTCCTTATTTGCAGAAATTAGTTAGCAGAGTGTGTTATTGTACTCTATATATTAGAGATGGACTTGGACCACACCCAGAGCCAGGTAATCACCTAGCTTTTGAGGAAGTCTGGCCCCATATCTGATTTTTGTGGCTCGTGGATGTCTCTGTAAGAAATTCAACTGCAAGCAGCCTCCTGCATCCAAATGTCCTATTTGTGTTTGTAGAGCATATGAAGCCTTCAGATATAAGGTGCAAAATTAAGTGCAAAGGATTATTGGTGAAAATGAAAAGTCTGAAGAATGGGAGAACACACCAGTCACCCTAAGAAATGCTCGCTTTGTGTGTTACAAGAATCCTTCAGTCCCTATATAAGGACTGAGAAAGAAATTATTAGAGGTTTGGGCCTGAAGTTTGGCTGATCATAGAGTTAGCTGTCAGTGGTGAAATTGAGACCAGATCCAGGTTGTAATTCCAAAGATTTCCACAGATTGAGATGTTTGGATTGAGCTCTGGAAATTACACAGATCTGTGAAGGGAATTCTATAATGTGTCAATAGGGGTGTCCTGTCATTTAGTACACTGAAAACCTTTCAATAGAAGCCTCTTCTTTTTTCTATATATTGTTTATGAACTAGAACCATAACACATGCTTGTGATCGAGTTTGAATCCCACTACAGTCCTACAGGAAAGCATGTTGGAATCTTAAAGAAAAGCCCGCCTTGTATTCTGTTTGCCAGCTGGGTTTCCCTCTGGCTTCAATTTGCTACTATAAAATAACTCTTAGGTACAGATACCACATAGAACCTGCCCAGTGCACTTCACATTCACTTGCTCATTTTTCTTCTAAAATAACAGCTGCGAAGAAGCTGGATTTACTGCTTCCTAATCTGATGTTTCAGATTAAACATTCAAGGATGTTCTGAATCTTCAGAGGCTGCTGCGTTCTTTTAAAATATATTTCAGCCTTTTTGTAAGACGTGTACTTTTAACGTGCAATTTTTTTTCAAAATTGTTAGTTTTTTCAATTGTTAAAATAGTTATTTTATGCTGAATAGTTGTTATATAGCAATTAAATAATATATATGCATATCTCCCTGTATGTGTGCTTATTTTGTATCTTTCCCTTCCTCTGAAACCCTGTGTAGTTTCTCTAGCAATAAATAATTAAAGCCTCAATCCTGTAGAGTTTTATGCCCATGCTTAAATTACAAGATGTCAGTAGTCCCAATGAAGTCACCAGGGCTACTCACCTCATGGAAAGTTAAACGTTACATAAATCTTTGTAGGAGTGAAGCTTAAGAGTGTCCTAAAAAAGTAGCATTATTAACAAATTGGGGGAGGTTGCAGGCAGTGGTTGATAATGGTTGAAACTGAAAATACTTATGAAAAATACATGTCCTCAATAGTTGTTTAATGTTGAGAGGGACAAATGGAAGGATCTGTCCACAGGGAATGACTTTCTTTGCCTTAGTATCTGTTATAAAGCCCATTAAAGTCTCTCATGAGTCGCAACCTGTATTCTAATAAACCTGTCTCAAAACTGAATGTAGATTAGTTTGCATCATCTTGGCTCCTGCTGGTGCACATTGTCAGAGAAATTCCTCATGCAGCCATGTGGTGGCAGAACAGAGAGTTGTTCATGTATCTAGCTTGGGAGGGGGGGCAAACTTTTTTGCCTGAGGACCACATTGGGGTTGCAAAACTGGATGGAGGGCTGGGTAGGGAAGGCTGTGCCCCCCCAAACAGCCTGGCCCCCACCCCCTATCCACCCGCTCCCACTTCCCACCCCAACTGCCCCCCTCTGAACTCCCGACCCATCCAACCCCCCCTACTCCTTGTCCCCTGACCACCCCCTATCTAACCCCCCTTCTCCCAGTCCCCTGACTGCCCCGACCCCATCCACATCCACCCCCTCGCCCCCGGGACCCCACACCTATCCAATCCCCCCTGCTCCCAGTCCCCTGACTGCCCCGACCCCATCCATATCCACACCCCCGCCCCTGGGACCCCACACCTATCCAATCCCCCCTGTTTCCAGTCCCCTGACTGCCCCGACCCCATCCACACCCCTGTCCCTGGGACCCCACACCTATCCAATCCCCCCTGTTCCCCATCCCCTGACTCCCCCCGGGGCCCCCCCACCTCTTATACAACCCCCCGACCCACTTACCATGCTGAGCAGAGCATTCAGAGCAGCACATCTGGCTGCCGCGCCGGCCGGAGCCAGACACGATGCCACTCTGCTCGGCAGGAGCACGCAGCTCCGCCACCCAGAGCACTGCCTGCGCGGCGGTGTGACTCTGCAGGGGAGCGGGGGACAGCGGGGGAGGGGCTGTGGGCTAGCCTCCCTGGCCAGGAGCTCAGGGGCCAGGCAGGACGGTCCTGTGGGCTAGATAAAAGCTTGTGTTACAATATTAATTCAAATGGGATAAAGATGCAAGTTTTATTGAATAGAGGGTTAGATTTCCAGTGCTGCCACTGACCTGTTGTGTGAAGATGGGGAACACACTTCACATCTCTTTGCCTTCCTTCCCAAGCCCATACAATGAGGATAATGATGCTTATCTACTTTTGTAGAATGCTATAAGATCTGTGGGTGAACAGCTCTACCTAAGAGTTAAATGTTGTTAGTTTATGAAGTGT
The DNA here is from genome assembly GCF_013100865.1 of Trachemys scripta elegans. NCBI lineage: Eukaryota > Metazoa > Chordata > Testudines > Emydidae > Trachemys > Trachemys scripta. The sequence continues at coordinate 10,060,772 of NC_048308.1, read as the reverse complement.
GTTTTGCCTCCTAGAGCTTAGTTGTCTTTATTTAGAGACATTTCTGTAGCAGTCAGCCCTGGATTTGGAACACTTAACAAAAATAATGAAATTAAGTCTCACAACATGCCTGGGAAGTAGGTAAATAGACTTATCCCCATTTTATAGATGCTCACGGAGTTGAAGTGACTTGCCAAAGGTTACCTAGGAAGTATGTCACAGAGCCAGGAATCAAACATACATCTGATTAGCAGAGGGATGCTGCATGGAACAGGTGTGCTAGGAAGGGATTTGGGAGAGGAAAGGATGGATGTTTAGCTTTCCAGAGGAGGAAGGGAGCAATTTTTCACTCTCAAAAGGTTCCTAATTACTGCCACCTAATGTGCCTGGTATTTGACACAATACTTCCGTGCTGCTTCATAGATATCTTCTTTGAACTGGCAGCGTTTCAATGGGTGATGGCACTTAGTAGAACATTGTTGCTTTTTAATTACAGTTGGAGGCTGCAGTGGTATTCTCTTAAAATGAGAAACCAAAGCAGTTTATAGCGTCATTCTGCTCTCTCTCTCCTATACACAAGCAGAATTCTCACTGATGTGAAGGGCCATGGGACACTTGTTGACTGTAGAATCCAAGGTGACAATTCACTGGATTCTAGGAAAGGACTTAATTCTGGGAAGACATGGTCCTTTTAGAAAAACATTTGGGACCCTCTTGTAATCTGCATTGAGTTTCTGCGCACTCATTTGTGTGAAGGGGACACAAACTGTATTTGCACATTTGTTTGGGCAGATAGGCAAGTACAGTTTGTGGGACCACATCCAGGGTTTTGCACACATAGTGTTGCCCAAAAATTAAGCTTACAAAATCTTTGTATCAAAGGCTTGGGCATTCAAATTTGGCATCTCATTTTGTTCCCCCCTGGAGTGAATGACAGTGCTATAGAACTTCACTGGGAAAAAAAAAATTTAATGGAGATATCCCATCTCCCAGAACTGGAAGGGACCTTGAAAGGTCATTGAGTCCAGCCCCCTGCCTTCACTAGCAGGACCAAGTACTGATTTTAGCCCCAGATCCCCAAGTGGCCCCCTCAAGGATTGAACTCACAACCCTGGGTTTAGCAGGCCAATGCTCAAACCACTGAGCTATCCCTCCCCCCTAAAAGGATCGGACCCTTGGAGGTCAGGTTGAAGACATCTTGGAAATCTGATCCTCCGGAGTCTGGATTGTTGGATAGGGCTTTTTCTTCCTGACTTTGCCTAATTTGGGTTCCTAAATTATACCTGTAAAATATTTACACTTACTCGCACAGATGGGTATTTTTTGTGTGCAAACAGCTCGTCATGGGCGAAATTGCCACTTTACAATCTGCTCTTTGCAGGCAGCCATGTATAGTTGTGCTGCTGTAAAAAGTAAATCTAACTCAGACTTCCAATCGGCCTTCCAGGCTCCCCGTTGCTCCAGGGCGGAAGGAAACAGTACTGGACCCATACCCAAAACAGCACGCATCTCCCAATGGGCTGGCATGGGTACTCTTCCAGGGTATTGGAGGCATGAACCAAGGCTCTATCCTGTTACTACCTCCTCCACCCACCTCCTCATAAGGAGAAGGTAGTAACTGTATGGAACCAACTTCCCCTTGTGCTGCTACTAGTAGCCTGAGTAAGGGAGTCACTTATGCCCTCCTTACGCCTTTGGAGGTTGCATAGGACTAGACCATCACAAGCCATATGGGTGTAAGTACTTGCTTGTGCAGTGTAGTGGGTTTTGTGTGTACACTTGCAGAATTGTGTGTTCAGAGGAAAAGTTGTCGGTGCATCTTAGCCTTCAGGATAAAGCTAGGATCTGAAAGAAAAAAGTGTGTTAAAATTGGTTTTGTTGGGTAAGGGATCCATACAGCCTGCATAGCCAGCCCTTGCAAATGGAAAGCACTCTAAAATACTGAATTATTAAACATAGTGGGCCAAATTCAACTCTAGTGGCACGCCACTGAATTCAGTGAAGGTAGAGAATGAATTTAGAGGATGTATTTTGAAAGACAGACTCACTTTTTACAAAATACCTTCAGGGTTTTGTTTTTTTTTAACGTGGTTTTATTTTATTTTTTTTAAAACGAGAAGTAGCTTATTGTGAATTTATGGCCATCTTTGTATCTTTCACTCAGTGTATGGTACTGACACGTCCCTTCTGCCCCCCCCCCCATCTGAGCACCTTACCGTCTTTAATGTAGTTATCCTTGTTACACCCCTGTGTGGTAGGGAAGTATCATCCCCATTTTACAGTTGGGGGACTGAGGCACAGAAAGAGGCTTACCTAAGGTGACACACAGGCAGTCATTCGTAAAGCAGGGAATTGAACTAGGTCACAGGCAAATGTTCTAACCACTGGACTAATCCTCTCACTCCACTCCTTAAGGGACTCGATAAAAATTCTATGCAGATTTCAGCAGTGGTGGTTCAAAGGTTTCTGAGGGCACCCAGGTTAAAATAACAGAATGGCTGGACCCAGTAAAATGTGGTGCCTAAAGTGTGGAGTTGCAACATCAGTGAGTGAAGTCAATTTGCAGGCTCTGATTCCCCCTCTCTTTCATATGCACACCCTCCCTCTCTCATTTCACTTCTGACTCAGAGGACGGATTTGGGAAAAGAAAATTAGTGTAATTAAATGGCTATGTAGGAAGCTGTTGGTAAGTATTTACTTATATAAAATATGTAGAAGAGAGAGACTACTGGCTGGATTTCTTAGCATTAGCTTTTCTCGGTTTATTTTTCTAAGCAGAATATTGAGTGACAGAGATTTGTTCCCGGCAGAAAATGCTTGAAACACATTCGTCCGCCTTGGTATTAAAGTGATTACAGTGCACACTGTGAGAATTTGTAAGGATTTGTATGCTTTTTAGAAAGGATTAAGAATAAAAAAATCTAGACTAGAAATGCTGTCTAGCTGTATCATTGCACTACACACCAAAGTTTCTATGCTGGTTTATTTTTGTATTCTATATTGCACTTTTTGTTTCAGCAGGTTTTGTTTTAAAGACTGTAATCTAGCTGTGAAAGCCAGGTGAATTGAAATGGTCACAATCCAGCTAGAACCCCTGGAATCTTATTTAGTAGCAAGCTTACTATACTTTTAAGAAAGAGATATTGGGGATAATCTGCCATTCTAGAACGTTGCTTAAATAAAAGGATAAATAAAATCATATCATCAGAGCATTCAAGGATCTCGATTGCATTTGTTCAGACTTGTTCTGCCTGCCATATTCTAATATTGGGCAAGTTGATTTGGTCTCTGATTGTGTTTGTGTAAACGCATCATGGAAATGCTATTTTCAGAGCAATTCCAAGAACACCTTCAGTGTGAAATTATTTTGGGGGGAACTTCATCATTTATTTGCTAGGCAAAAAGATTTCATAATTGGCCACTAGAAAAGGCTTTAAAATGCAGAGATCACTAAAGTCAAACCACTAAATGTGAGTGATTAGTGGCTTATGTTGCTATAAAATTGCTTGTACTAATTTACAAGTTCATAGTTTTTGGGGAACACAGTCTTAACCCCTTTAAACACTGCATTTAGAAAAACTTCAATCCACTTTTTATTTTTATACCAGATGTGTGCTAAAGCAGAAAAATAGCTTTTACTTTATTCAGTGGTTCACACTAAAACCATGGTATTTAGCATTAACCTGTTGATTGTATTTGGCACTGCACCAAGATACACTAAATCTGCAACCGTGAGGGTAAGAATGATTCTTGTGTGTTTTTGTTCTGTTTTTATTAATATCTTAAAAACCCTCCTGGGGCCTGATCTAAAGGCCATTGAAATCAGTGGTAAGATACCCTTGTGGATTCTGATCAGTTCCCTTCAGAGCCTTTCATCTGAGGATCATCTATATGCAGAGTGGTTTTCATTCATTTCACCTTATGTTTTGCACACAGCAGTATGTTATGTCCATGTGGAAACAATTGCTTCTGAAGCATTTTGTTCACATAAAGTAGTCCCAGGGGCCACTCAAAATATTTGAATACTATAAAATACATGAGTAATCATTGGAGAGGAATGGGGGAGAGGCTATTGCTGGTGATTAGGCCACTCACCTGGAATGTAGGAGACGCAAGTTCAAGTCCTGCTCCAATGAATATTTATTTACATAAAGTGGAACAGTTTCAAGAGGAGATATTGAGAGAGATTCAACCCAGAATATTACAAATGCCCTAATCACCAAGCTATATATGGGAAGGGGGAGACCCAAGTTGAAATCCTTGCTCCAGAGGGAGGATTTGAAACTGGATCTCCCACATCTCAGGGTGTAAGGGTGCAACCATCACATGAGTTTCATGTCCCCCAAAATGATTTTTTCAACTTTCTATTAGCAGAGAATTCCCCCCAGAATTCATTTTCAGTTTGACCTGAACCATTTCCCCTCCCCCCATTTTATCAGAACTACTAATAAACTGAAAAATCAGTTATTCACCAGCTCTTCTTTGGATATATATTGGTGTATGTTAGAGAGGAATTGGATCCATTTTTTAAACATTGTTTATTTCTGATATAATTTTTGATTATGCAATCTTTCTGCCCATTGTGAGATTGATATTTAGGGTCATATTTTGCCCTTGTGTATAGCTGTGTAGGCAAATAGACTGTAATATCTTCAGGACTGGAGCTTTGTTCATACTGTCCGTTTAACAACTAGCACCCTGTTGCTTTAAAAATAGCCTTGTGTGTGTTATTGGCCTACGCTGATGCTCAATAGGCTTTCCAGCTGATTAGTGGCCTAATTGGTTGATCAACTTCGCTAATTACTTGTGTTTCACTGTTGGGTAAAGGTGGATTTTAGGCTGGATCTTTCAGAAGCACTCCCGGGAGTTGGAAATCAAAGGGAGATGGGTGTATGTTGGGAAGGGAAGATCTGGAGAAAAGAGAGATTCAAAAAAGAAGACTAGGAAAGAGGATGATGGGAAGGAAAAGGTGGATGAACAACACAAAACAGGATTTGGGCCAATCAAGAAAATGAAATGTGGAATAACAAATACAAAAGTAGCACCTAACTGAATATTGTATGCTGATGCCAACAAAGCACGCTAGTTATGGACGGTACAAGATGGTAGTGTTTTTCTTTACAATAGTCCAATATTTTCTTTACACTTTGTAGAAAAATTGTAGAACACAGAAATTCCAACAGTTCTGTTAACCAATATAGACCAGATTCTCCATTCATTTATAACTGAGTAAATCTGGTGAAATTCCATTGTAATCAATTGAATTCCACAGGTGGGACAGAGTAGAATTTGGACCTGTATGTATTTCATTAATGTGAAGCAAATTAAAAAAAAAAAAAAAAATCTTTCGCTATTCAGACAAGGTGTATGACTTTAAAATTATGCTAGTGATGACTGCTGTCTCTTTTCTTTTATTTTTTTCTGTAGACCATCTTGTCTTGCACTTATGGCCTGACAGAACTCAGCACCTTGCAAGATTGGGCCCTTAGGTTACAATAAAAAGTCTGCTTTTGCAAACCTGCTCAGCAGAACTGTCATTTTAGATGGGACAGAGCAGTGGAGAATACAACATTATGAATACAGTGATGAGTGAATGGACTAGACATCATGGGCCAAATTCATGCAGGTGTAACTCCACTTTCTTCAGTAGAGTTACACTAGGGATGAATTTGGCCTATTATTTTTTTCTGCCCCCAACTCCTTTGTTGTAGAAGACATTCATTTTAATTAGGGTTACCATACGTCCGGTTTTTCCCGGACATGTCCGGCTTTTCGGCACTCAAACCCCCGTCCGGGGGGAATTGCCAAAAAGCCGAACATGTCCGGGAAAATGCCGGCCAGGCACTTTCCCTCCTGCGGCGGCTCTGCTCCTCCCCTGACTCTTCGGCTCTGTTTAAGAGCCGAGCTGCCCGAGCGCTATGAGCTTCAGGCAGCCCCCTTGCCTCCGGACCCCAGCCGCCGGCCGGGCACTTCCCCTCCCGGGCTCCGGCGGTGCAGGGTCCGGAGGCATGGGGGCTGCCCGAAGCCGGTAGCGCTGGGGCAGCTTGGCTCTTAAACAGAGCCGAAGAGTCAGGGGAGGAGCAGAGCCTCCGGCCGCGGCAGCTCTGCTCCTCCCCGAGTCTTCGGCTCTGTTTAAGCTGGGCGCTTCCCCTCCTGGGCTCCAGCTGCGCTGGGGAAGCGCCGGCCGGGGGCGCAGGATCTGGGGGCTGCCCGGCAAACTGTGAAGCCAGTAGCGCTCGGGCAGCCCTTTCCGTGTGGCTGGGAGTGGGAGGGAGGAGGGGCGGAGTTATGGCGGGGAAGGGGCGGAGTTATGTACATGCATGCATGTCTTGAAGCTGCTCCCATAACTTGAATTAGATTACACAAAGTTNCTGGGGTTGGGAAATGGGCGGGGCCAGGACCCCGTGGAGGGTCCTCTTTTTTTATTTGTTAAGTATGGTAACCCTAATTTTAATAATAGATCTTAATCTTTTGTCCAAACAATGGACCCTTCCAAAAAGTCCACAAGTTCTCTACTGAAAACTTAGTATCTTGTCTGTTTTTGTATCCTTCTCAGGAAGGAAAAGCTAGTGTTAAAGAACCAGATTTCTGTAAGAAAACCACTTCATCAAAAGATAGCAGGACTAAAACTTGCTCTTCAGTGTGTTATGATTGAATACTATATCCTGCTAATTTACTCAGGATGAGCACAACCTTAGTCCAATAATAGTTCCATTGACTACTCATGGATTAAGGACCTCCTCTCTGAGTAAGGGTGGTAGAATCTGGCCCTTAAGTATAATCTGTTTTCTTGGACAAGCCTTTGAGTTTTTTCTTTGCAGCACTGCAGACTCAAGTTTAGTTGCTTACTCACAACTTGGAAAATCATCCTGTTTCATGTAAAAGCTAAACTCCCACTCATTAGATACCAGTTGTGGCTCATCTTATTACCGTGGAATAATAATGTTCAAAACCTGCAAGATATATAACGAGATCGGACACCTTCACATTTCCTACTTGATCTATTAAGGATCCCCCGCATCCCTAAGACCTGTTAAGAAGCTCTACATCTCTGCATTGCTTTTGGAATGTTCCTTCATGGATTTAGAACCAGTTATATTGCTAGGGACTGGATACAGGCAAATTTCCCCTTGTAAAATTGGTGCAGTAGTTTCATTCATAAAGTGGGTACTTAATCATATGTTTTAAAGAATTGCTTATATTGAACGTATAGATCCATATTTTGCTCTCATTTGAATTAGTGCATATTCTGAACAAGTGCATTGCAATCACAGGATTTACTCCAGGATTTATTCTGGTATAAATGAGGGCTAAAGTTGTAGTGTAATCACTTATACCATGATTAAAGCGGAAATATCTTTCTATTCCTCTTTATGTAAGTCTGACATATTGCAGCGTGAGAAGTCGCATGGTTTTCTTTTATAGTATCTTCACATATGTATATACAAACATAAGAACAGCCACATCAGAACTTATCAATCATCTGTGCTGTCTGGTATCTTATAATTGCCAAAAATCAAGGGAGATTTTAGTTTAACTCCCTTCATCTAACATATGCAGGCACTGAACCTAACTGGTAGCTTGAGAGACACTTCTTCCTAACTACAACTGCTGAGTTCTGAAGTGTTGTAGCTTGTAAGCATGAGGACTTACGGCCTTTTCAATTTTTATCCTAGATAGTGTGATTGCATGTGCTGCCTCCTTCCTATCTCTCTCAAGACTCATTTCTTCAATCTATTCTTCCAGCACTAGCCACTGACCCTTGCTTTCATATTTCACTTTATAATCCTTTCAATTTAGCTTGCATTCCAACAAATAATTCTGAATAGACTATACAAACATAGGCAGAGTTTAACTTCTGTATTGGGCGGAGTAGAGGTCTTAATAAGTATAGCTCTGACTTTTGAATTTATCGATTATCAGTGGTACAATGTACTTGAAATCACAAAGATTGCTTATGTTTATTATAGAATCACTTTGTTTTTTGTTTTAATTTAATTATTTGACATGTTTACCAGATACACCTCTACCTCGATATAACGCTGTCTTCGGGAGCCAAAAAATCTTACCACGTTATAGGTGAAACCACGTTATATTGAACATGCTTTGATCCACCGGAGTGCGCAGCCCTGCCCCCCTGGAGCACTGCTTTATCGCGTTATATCTGAATTTGTGTTCTATTGGGTCGCGTTATATCGAGGTAGCAGTGTACCACTAAACAGAACTGAGCACTTTCAAGTAACTATGAGTCACTGCTCCCTAGTTTTAGAGCTATAGAAGCATTGTCTTAATATAGAAATAGACCGGTCTCTACACATTCGCTTGATAGTCTGACAAATAATATCCACTGCTGTAGAAACAGTGTGAGCAGCTGGGCCAGACACCTAATGGCCCAAGTATGTTGTGGGCTTGTGAAGGCTCCCAAATGTTTAGGCTACTATTGAAGTATTTAAATGAATGTTTGTTTTGATAAGGTATTATAGATAATAATAAGGGTAGGACTTTCAACAGTACTGAGCCTTAGAGCTGGGTGGAAAACAATTTTCCTATCCCAAATCAGCCTTCTCTTCTTCCCTTCTCCCCCCCCCAAAAAAAAAAGGAAACCAAAAATCTGAAGGGAAAAAAAAAATTCAGATTGGGCCAATTGAAATGCTTCGTTTTGATCTTTTCAAAAATCTTTGTTTAGATTTTAACACTTTTTTCATTTTTTTCTTACTTTTTTTTTTTACTATAACTTTCATTTAGAGACAAAAATCATTTTTGAAGCAAAAAAACCTTTTCATTTGGAAAATGTTGAAACAGGATAGTTCAGCAGTTTTGAGACAAGCTTGTGAGTTTACACAGAGCTCTTCTTTAGGTCTGGGAAAAGTACCTTCCCCAGACCTGAAGAAGACAAGCTCTGTGTAGATCAAAAGCTTGTCTGTCACCAATTGAAGTTGATCCAGTAAAAGATATTCCCTCACCCACCTTGCCTCAGTGAAAAGATTGTCCTTTGCGCATACCTAGCGGGCCTTTCCCATGAGGCAAAAGATAGCATCAGCAACAAGTCTGTGGACTGGGATGCGGTAAAGCTGGGCTCAATTCCCAGCTCTACCCCAAGCTTCCTGGGTGAGCTTGGATGTGTCAATCAACCTCCCTCAATTCCACATCTCTGAGGTGGGTGTAATAATATGTACTTTATCTATCTTGTTTGTTTAGACTGTTAGTCCTTTTGGAGCAAGGACTTTGATTTGGTGAGGCTTTGTACAGTGCCCCACAGACTAGTGCTCCAGTCTCAGTGAGCATCTAAACGCTACTGTAATACAAATATAAATAATAATGGGACACCGAATGAAATCTGAGGTGCTTCTCACACACACATACCAGGAAAGACCAGGAGTAAGTTGAACTATGATGTTCAACTCTGACTTAAAAGTGATTGCTCCTTTTGTGACCCATGATTGTTGATTGTGTATTGTATAAAAACATCATGCTGTATGGTGTGGTGTGCTATGTGAGACAGGAAGCACGTAACAGAAAATTCAGTGTTCGATCACTGCCTTTTACATGCAACTCTTGCTGGAATGTCACTTTTGATACGATTTCTTTTCTTTCTTCCCAAACTCCAGCTATGCTTCAGCTGGTTACGTGGATGCTTCGCTTATACATTTGTCTTTCTTTCATTGCATGTTGGTTCCTCCCAAACTTCAGAGCCCAGGTGATGCAGTATTTACTGCAAGAAGAAACATAATGTTCACAGAGGTGATCAAACTGCTACTGAAAAAAACCCTCCTCACTTTGGTTTGCTACATGTATATAAATTTAGATTAAACTCTACCCAGAATTCACAAGAGGAGAAAACCAGTGAAACAACACCCTTGGCGGGGAGGCACGGCCCAGGGTGAGGGTGGCCCATTATTAATACCTCCTTTCCCTAATGAGAGAGGCAGTGATTTTGGGGGAAGGGTCTTCTTCATGTGGCCACGGTGGTCATTGTACTTCCCCAATGGTCACATGCCTGGGGAAGTTTCATGCGCCTTTGGAGCACCCGCCCCAAAGGAATTTGCCTGGCTGCACCCCAAGTGGCACTTGGAGATGTGGGGGAGCAGGAGCACCCAACTGGAGAAGGGAGCCCCTTGAGTCCGTGCTGTCCTCTCCTCCCACCATGCACTGAGGGGACTGGGCTGCGGCTGGCAGATCCAGCGCGCATCACTGCTGTGTGTGTGTGTGTGTGTGTGTGTGTGTGTGTGTGTGAGAGAGAGAGAGAGAGAGAGAGAGAGAGAGAGAGAGAGACAGACTCTGGCAGGCTCTAGAGCACTGCGATTTAAAAACTCCCACGGATGCCTTCTTCCATCCTCTTTTCTCTGCAAACTGTGTCCCCTTCCCCGGCGAAATGACCACAGCGGCTGCAGCCCCAGTGTAGAAAGGGCGCTCCATGACCAGCATGAGCTTCCTGCTGTCCGCGCCTGGCCCGGAATACAGTTTGGGGGCAATGCTCCTGCATGCCTCCCCCATCTCTGCCTATGTATAAAAACTCTGGAATGAACAGTGCAGGTACCAGTCATACACATCTCTTAGTCTGTTTTTGACAACTTTCGTTCTCTAGGGCAGGGGCCTTGTCCCTTTGTAGAGCACCTTACATGCCAGCTGTGCTCTGTAAAATATAGTTCTCTAGAATGGGATTTTCAGAAACACTTCAATGATTTAGGAGCATAAAACCTATTGAAAGACAGTGACAGTTGTGTTCCAACTCACTTACGTGCTTTTGAAAATACCATTCTTAATCCTTTTATTTAGAAGGAGGTTGGGGATTTTGAGGAAATGGTAGAGTGGATAGTGGAGGGATACTATGGGTGGGAATGTTCTGTTTCATTCTTAGCAGAGGTCCCAAACAAATGTGAAGTCCCCTTGAGTTCTGGGAGAATCTACTTCAAGGGCCAGTTAACTTTTTGTGAACATGAATTGGGAGAGTGTGTGTGTGTGTGTGTGTGTGTAGGGGGGGAGTTCCTATTCTTTTTGTTTTGATTTTGTTTTGTTAAAAATAATCCACAGTGCTTGTTTATTCCTTGCCCTGTCTAATCAACAGTCCTCTAATATCAACTCCTAACTATGATATAGCATGAATTTAATGATTCACTTTGTATTGATAATTTGAGATAATTTTCTCCAAGTTATTTCTTGTAAATTCCTGGGACAGATGGTTGACCAACACATAGGTACTGGTCAATGACCCAGCTTCCCCATTAATCATTATAGGGAGCAAATCTGTCAAGCTTGTTTAAGGATTTTGCATTTGCAGCATACATTTACTTAACAAAAATTTCTAGAAGCTTTTTCCAGCAAATAGTTGTAAAGTTTTGGAATCCTGATTGTCCCTAGCATCATCCCTCTCCCCCTACACCAGTAGTTCTCAAACTTTTGTACTAGTGACCTCTTTCACATAGCAAGCCTCTGAGTGCGACACCCCCCTTATACATTAAAAACACATTTTTATATATTTAACACCATTATAAATGCGGGTGGCAAAGAGGGGTTTGTGGTGGAGGCTGACAGCTTGTGACCCCCCCCCCGTATAATACCCTTGTGCCCCCCCCCAAGGGGTCCCAACCCCCAGTTTGAGAACCGCTGCTGCCGCGCCCCCTCCCCACACACACATTCCACTGGTTTCAGAGCATAACCCAATGAATGCCGATCCCGCCTTGCTTTGCAATGCTAGGAAGCTGTCTCATCTGGGGGTGAGGGTGGACAAGGAGTAGGAGCTTAATGGATATGTTTGGGTAGTAGGGTGAAAACGACTATGGCTACAGACCCCCCCCCATCTGTATTTGTATTAGAGCCAGGTTTAAATTCCGTTCTTGCTAATGGTAATGGGTGTCAACACATTTTCCCTAAAGAGTGTACACTGGGTTGCAAATAGTCTTGGCAAATTATACTCTAGATTCTTCCTCTTTTCCACCCCCATCTTAAATCATGCTATCGCAAAACTGTTTATAGTACAGTTAATTCCTGTCTGCACTGGACAGGAAAACCATATTAAGTGGAGACAGGCATCGTCCAAATCTCTCTTCTGTCTGGATGATTTTTACCTATTATCATTGCAAGTAACTCTTAAGGTGGGGTAGCTGAAAGAGTCTAGAGAGAAATATATATTCTTTTTTTTCCCCAGCTGGCTTAGTTAGTGCATTGAACAGCACTTTGTATAGTGTCCATGTCACCGTCTCCCCTATATAGTTTAGTCAGTTTTTCTTGTATTATGTATCTGTCAGAGAGCATCAGGGGACTGAAAAAGTTAAATAAAAGAGGAAAACGTGATTCTAAAACCACAAAAATTGGCAGGGGTAGACGCAGAACCTGCAATGACACTTCTGTTTTAAATTAACCAGCTTTCATGCTGATGCCCCTGTAACACTTGGCCACTTAGACATGCTATTGAACATGGTGCTTGTGCTGCACCTTCCCATAGGGAGCTTTTGTAGCCCCCCGTAATGTGTTGGGGGAGCATGCAACCTGAGAGGGGGCAGACTGCTCCCCATAGCATGCCTGACATGGGAGAAATAGAGCTGTAGCTTTGGCCTTTCCCCACTTCCTCTAGGATTGTGGGCAATCCCTGAGTTGTTTGTTTTTTTCCATAGCATGGGTCTTTTGAGATGGCATGCCCTCTGCATCTGAACAATGCAGCTCTAAATTTGCACAGTTCCTGCCTATTTAAGTTAAACCTTTACTGCCTAGTTATATATTTATATCTGTTATAACTGATATCAGAAACGGAGGTAGCATGGGTTAATGGATCAGGCACTGAACTGGGACTTATAAGACCTGAGTTCTATTCATGACTCTGCCACTGATCTGCAGTGTGACCTTAGTCATTTCCCCCCTCCAGTTCTTTGTCCACCTTGCCTATTTATATCATAAGTGTTTTGGGGCAGGGACTATGTTTTCCTGTGGGTGCGTATAGTGTTCAACATAATGGGGCCCTGATATTTGTTGGAACATCTAGGTGCTGCTGTAATACATCGGCAGTGTGATGTACATAGACATTCCACAGTGAGCTGTCTCTGATGGGACAATTATCCATAATGGGACTTTTAAAAATGCCATTTCAATTGCAATCTGGTATAGTTACCTCTCTAGCTTTGATCTCCTTGCTTTTCCTCATGCATGTAGAAAGCCTTTACTTTTCCTTTTGGAAATTAGGGGTTTGGAATGTTTGCAAAATAAGTATCCCTGGTGTATCTGCAGTGTGTTTCTTTGGAGGGAGATTTGCAGATATTTCTTAAGATCTTGAAAGCATGGTATGAAAAATCAGACTTTCAGTATTCACCTCTGTAGCTTAAATCCACTGGAAATAGAACTCTTTATGTCACATGTATTTGTTTAACATTGGCTCTGCTTTTACAGCCTGTTGATTGTCCGTGTATTCTACGCCAGGAAAACAAAAGAGTCATATTGTTAAAAACAACTTTAAGTGCACTATTACAGTTAAAGCACAGCTGAGAAGGGCGTGCTTGTGGTTAAGGTACTGGATTGGGACTTGGGAGATTTGCATGAAGTTCAAAGCTCTCACTGATTTACTGTGTGATCTTAGGGAACTCGCTTAAACTCTTAGGGCCTCAGTTCCCCATCTGTAAGATGGGAATAATACTTGTCACTTAAGACTGAAGGCTCTTTGGGGCAGGGATTGTCTCTTACTATGTGTACATGTGGCACAACCAAGCCGTGATCTTAGTGGCCCCTAGTTGCTACTGTTGTATAAATAATAGTAACAAGTCAACATTTTACTTCTTGTTTCTCTTTCTCTTTGAAAGCTTTAACCATGGGGGATGTGAAACTGGTGTCATCGACTCGTATTTCCAAAACCTCTGTGACGCTGGAGCACTCATCTCTCAGCCCCTCTGTCCCAACAGAAGCACCAGCATTCATTCTTCCTCCTAGGAATATCCGGGTGCTGCTGGGAGGCACGGCCAGATTTGAGGGGAAGGTAAGAAATACATAGTAGGGCAGTAGAGGGGCTTTTCATTTCACTGCTCTCTCCTGTCATTTCACTGAAGGTTTCTGTTGGGTTGAAAAACATAAGAATCTGGTTAAATATCTTGTTGACCCTCATTCTGACATGAAGTCACCCCTTGCCAAGTGATAGCTGGTATCAGAGACCTTACCATGTCAGTGGAGGATAAAACATTGTTGCGATCTTACTATGTACTAAGTGTAAACTTTGGGCAGTCCCATTTTCCAGGAGTCTTAGTCCAGCATGGGCTAAGACTCCTGCCTCCGTAATTGTCATCTCTGCCTCCATAATTGTCTCTAATTAGAGCCCAAGGCAGAAAACATGCTCTCCCATTGCTGGCACAGTTCCTTCTCTCCCAAAACTACTTCTGCACAAAACCCTACTTTTAACTCAAAACTAACACAGCAAGTCTTCCCAAGAGTCAAAAGCTGCTCATATTCTCTAAGAAAAAGAACTTGAAAACCTACGTGTAACATTGCCACCTGCCATAACTATGTATTAATATGAAAGCAAAGCAATATTTTCAAATAAAGCACAATTAATATATAATTTGTTTATCCCAAAAGGAAAGAGATCTGGAGAGCTAAAAGGGGGGGGGAAAGCCTCCAAGATTTGTACAAAAAAACCATTTTCCTTGGGACTTTCTGTATTGTCTGTACTTGAATCTGTATTATCTTCTTACTCCGTCACAAATAATCTCTCTCTCTCTCTCTCCTCTCACTCTCATATCCCAGTTATCTCCTTTTCTTTTCCATCACTCCAAATCTCACTTCTGAAGCTGTCACCCTTTTCAATCCCCTCTTCTACCCTGCCTGGTTTTGTCCTCCTTTGGTTGCGTGCTGACAGCTGAAATTAACTAGAATCCTAATCTTTGAAGTGGACGTTAGCGCAAGGAGCAGAGTATAGCGGAGAAGCAGGACAGAAACAACAAAAACAGTAGTTGGAAGGTTTTAGATAATTCATTGCTATTAAAAATTTAACTTTAAGTAGGGGACCAGTAGGGGCTGCCTGATATTTATCTTATTTGTTGTTTAAATGAGAGCTGGTTGGGAAAAGATTTTTTTTCTGAAGAAAACTTTTTGACAAAAACAAATTGTTTTTGGAAAACGTTGACTTTTTGCTGCAAAACTGAAAACCAGAAATTAGTTTTTGGATTTTTGTTTAATCAAAAACTTATTTTCCATCCAAAAACAGTTTACATGGAAATTTTCCAGTAAGCCCTAGTTTATACCTTAATTCAAAACTAATAAAAACCCGTTTGACCCCACTGGCCTATGAGGAGCTGACTTATGCAAAGGCTTGTTCTTCTTATTGCTTCCTTTGTACTCCCACCCCTTTTACTTCCTATTGTTTTGGCATCTTGTTTCAGATGCAAACTCTGTGGAGCCAGGACTGTTTCTTTACTCTGAGTTTGCACAGCACCAAGCATGATGGGGTCCCAATCCTGACTGGGTCTTTTATGCTGGACTGTAATAGAAACTAACAATACACTGACATCAGAGTTGGAGCACAATATTTGGCAAATTGTATTTCCTTTTGTATTTTAAATATGCATTTGGCAATTGGCAATTTGTGTTAATTTTCCCCTGCAAGCCTGGATGGTTACAGATCATTCTGTTTGATTGCTGAGATACATACATTAGAGATCAGTGACTGTTTTTATTTGCAGGCTGCAGTCCTAATTTTTTAAATAAAAAAGCTGGTATATCTGTATTTTAGACCAAAAGGACCACATCACTACCCAGAATGCACCACTGCATTTCAGGATTAAATGCCAACAGGATCAAATCTAAAGATTCCTTTTCTTATATCTTGAATAAAACATTCCAATCAATAACAATAGGACTCGCATCCTTAATGAGGGACAGTGGTGGGCAACCGGTGGCCCGCAGGCCGCATGTGGCCCATCAGGGTAATCTGATTGCGGGCTGCAAGACATTTTGCTGACGTTGACCGTCTGTAGGCATGGCCCCCTGTGGCTCCCAGAGGCCGTTGGTTCGCCGTTCCTGGCCAATGGGAGCTGCAGGAAGCAGTGGGACACCAGAAGTTGAAATACGAACTTTTTTTGATCTCTATATAATAGTCCAGAGTGGGAAATAATAGAGCACATGTTCTCTTTATTAACTTGTGCAAAGAAGCTGGGCTCCGTTTAATTTTTAGTCAATTAAATCATTGCTTTAAGTCAACATGTTCCTGTCTGCCCGATCCGTTGTTTATAACCTAATCTGGTCAGTGACCTTTACATTTGATTCAATTTTATTATTGTTTATAAACCAATGGGGTCATATTGGTGTCTTGCTTGTGGTTCCAGTCCAATGCTGTTGGAGCACTGCAGCTGTGTGCAGTGCTGTTAGACTGCCGCTTAATAGCCATAGTCTTTGAGATAGCAATCTGCATACTTCATACCATATGTATACATCTTTAGTTGGTTAGTGCAATGTTGCTCTTTCTGTTACTCTGACATTCCAGGGGCTCAGAAGGACAGTATTTGCTACTAGACAGTCAAACTGCTGAACGTACTTCAGTTTTTCTACCCTAGGAAAAATAGGCTATAGATGTTATGATGAATCATTACTGATACTGTGCTTCATGACACAATATAAATATTAAACTAGACATACATTTAAAAAAAATTAAAAATGGCTAGACAGGAGATTTTCTTTAAAGAGTTCTTCTGCAATGGAATTTATCTGATCAGAAAAGAACAAACATTTTGAGACTCCAAGACAGGATATCAGTTTCATATTGTGATTATCTTATATACTCATTAAGAGAATTTATGAGAAATCCCCAAAATCAAACCCATTGTTTTGCTTTTTCACATGTTTTCAGGTGTGACAGTATGTAAAGTAAGTTACACAAAATGAAAGTCCAAAAGTTGAAAAAAGAAAGTAGCTCATAAGTCTAGGAAACATGAAGTTAGAAAGGAACAGATGTTGTTGTCCTTAAAAGAAAGCTGGGTTTGTTTGTTTGGGTATTTTCCCTCTGACTTTTTGTGACAACTGTGGAAAATTCACATGTATCTGAATATTCATCTCAGTTTTCCACATGGGAAATGCATGCATTAGGTAGCATATGAATAGTACTTTTCTATTGAACTTTTCTCTGGGCTCACGCACACGCGCGCGTGCGCACACACACACACACACACACACACAGAGTTTTGGCCTACTTATTTTTAAAAAGTCCTAGGCCAAAATGTTACAAGGATCTGATTTTATTGATAAGCATATTTATTCTGTTAATCATTGGAACAGTTTACCAAGGGAAGTAGAAAATCCATTACCACTTCACGTTGTTAAATCAAGATCACAATTCTTTCTAAAAGATATGGTGTAGTTCAGTTAAGTGTTATTGGGTTTGATAGTGTTTACTTGCATAGCAGTGCCGAATTATTCTCTTCACTGTAGAAATTACTAGGTGGATTCCTGCGGGCTGTGTTACGCAGGAGATTTGATAAGGTTACCGTAAAAGTCCCTTCTGTTCTTAAAATTGAAATAAGAATCTATAAACTGCCAATCAGTGGTATCTAGGTGTTGCTGATTAAAATCTGGTAAATTCAGGGTCCAAATAGGAACCCATAGCAGTTTCTTTCAGAACATAGCAACCCCTTCCCCTACTTGACATGAAGCAAATGACCCTATATTTCACTTTATGCAGCTGTGCAGACTATTTTCATTATAAAACTGAGAGCTAAACATTTTAGTAGGCTAGCAATGTTGACACATCACCCAAAAGTAAATTATCTTTTGTTCTATTCCTAATTGAGAACATTCCTTTATAGTGGGGAAAAAAAAAAACTGAGATATTCCATTGTAATGGTTCAGAACACTGTAGTGTAATATATCCCTAACAGAATTCAACTGTAGAGAAATATTAATGAATTAACTCATGCTACAGTCCCAGGAGATCACTAAGTGTGTATCACTATTAGAGCTGCTCAGAAAAATTCTGATTAAACATTTTTCTTCAGAATTTGGCAATTTGTCAAAACTGAACCATTTCAGAGAGAACCTGTTGGAACCCAGGCCTGAATTCCTGCCAACTCACCTGACTTCCTCCTTGGCAGCCCACGTGAGGGGCTGCTGGGAAACACAGGATTTTCCTGGGCTCTACAGATTTACCAGGCAGACCACCCCAGTTTTTTGTTTTTTTTTCCTTAGGAGAATTTTAATTTTTTTTCATTATGAATAATTGGAACAAAACCAATTTTGAAATATCCAAATCTTCTGAGAAATGGAATTGCAGTAATTGGAAGAGTATGTACGTCTTCACCTGAGTTTAATGGTGTTTTCAACCCTGCCTAGCTGGCCTGTCCTGGGGTATAGGCTAAGTCTCAGGTGCTGCTTTCACTTGGGCTGGTAACCCAACCTCTCTGCAGTGAGGACATAGGCAAAGTCACTCAAGGGCCCATAGTCCACTAATGCCTTCTCACAATTCCCACTGAGAGCTTGAAGGACAGACAAGTTCTCCCACAATTCACTGGGAAAGAACCACAGAGCAGCTCAACTTTAGTGCATCACAAAGAACCATGGGATATGGCCCCCAGAAGTCCTAGTAACACAGATGCGGGAGTGCAGCACCAGTGAGACACAGTAACTTGAGCAGGGCTTTGTTGAGTGGCTGCTCACACCCCAACTAGGTAAACCCCGGGTCCTGATAACCTTAGTTAACTCAACAGTGAAGACATATTCTAAGGCACAGAGAGGTTAAGTTACTTGACAAAGCTCATACACCAACGT
Organism: Trachemys scripta elegans; assembly: GCF_013100865.1. Lineage (NCBI taxonomy): Eukaryota > Metazoa > Chordata > Testudines > Emydidae > Trachemys > Trachemys scripta. The sequence goes on along the minus strand of NC_048308.1, from coordinate 10,042,067 downwards.
AATGGCAGAGCCAAGAATAGAACCCATGAATCTTGACTAGATTCTAACCACTAAACCACATTCTCTTGATCCTTCCCTCCCTATTTTAAGCGGCAGGGTTTTGGACCATTAGGGTAGAGAACTGCAGGGTTTTTTTTTTTTTTTTTTTTTTCTTAAACCAGGGTAACCCACAACAGACAAACTCTGTTGATAACTCTATGATTTACAAAGCTTACTGCCCACTCATAATTTTGCTCAATTTGAATAACAGATGGAGTACACCAAAAATTTCTGATGAATATTTCTCCTTCTTTACTGAAAGAAATTTCAGTGGGTGTCATAATATGAAATGAAGCAATTAATTTCTCAATGAAATTGAAGAACTGTCAGTTTACAACCAAGAAAAAAGAAACCTCCCTAAATTCAGGGTAATATTAAACTTTGCATTTCACTGCTGTGGACAGTTAACTGAGCAATGCTTTGGCTATATCTATGTATTTTTTAAAAGTAATATCAACGATCATTAATTTTTATGATCCTCAATAATATTGTCCCATAGCTCTGCATGGGAGGTATAGCCAAATGTGCTACAAAGCATGAAGTAATTGCATTGGAGGTCAGGAAGGATTTTTTTCCCCTTGGATAAAGCATTGCCCAGATAGGGTTTGGTGGTTTATTTTAATCCAAGCCAGTTGCCAGATTAATGTAAAATCCAACCTATATTGGTAATATGTTTTTTAGGACCTCTCTCTATCCAACCTCTGCTGCAGTCCCTAGGGCGGGATTTAGAGGCAGGTGACCCAGGCAACCACCTGGGTTGCCGGGCTTGTGGGACAATGGGCTTGGGATGCTATCTTTGTTGGTGGTGACAAAAGGGAAAAGAGAATGTTTGAAGTAAAATATTTCAGGTATTCTGTATGTGGATTCATTTTTAACTAACCTTCTAGAATGTTCTGGACCTTTGTGGAACCTTCCAGACTTTCTGAGAACTAAGTTTTCCTTTAACCTCTGTTGTTGTCAGCCATGCCCTCACAGGTATATAAGGGGTGGAGAGTTGCCAGTCAGTCAGTGAGATATAAGAATAATGTGAAGTGAAATGAGAGCCCAGGCTGCAATATTGTAAACCTTGTTTTATTGTGTAATTGTGAAAATGTACTGTGTTTTAAGACTTGAAGAGTGTAAGTAGCGACTAATAAAAGACAACATTTATGAGATGCCAGAGATATCTATCAAACCCCTATCTATGCAACAATACACAGGTGCTGACTTTCTAATGTGCTGGGGTGTGCTCAACCCCAGACTCTGTCCCAGGTCCTGCCCCTATTCCACCCCTTCCCCCAAGGCCCTGTCCCTGCCCCACCTCTTCCTGGCCCAAGCCCCTACCCCCACCTCGCCTCATCCTGCCCCGTTCTGCCCCCTCCTCCCAGCGTGCCGCGCCCTCGCTCCTCTCCCCTTCTGCCCGCAGCCTTCTGCACACCGCAAAACAGCTGATTGCGGTGGGCAGGAGACGTGGGAAGGGAGGGGAAGCGCTGATTGGCGGTGACTGCCAGCGGATGGGAGACGCTGGTGAGTGGAAGAGGGGCGCTGATGGGGTTGCTGGTGGGTGCTCAGCACACAGCTGCAATGCTCCGACAGCGTTGGACTAGAACCACAAGCAAGACACCAATATGGCCCCATTGCTTGCCATTTTATCACTTGAAAATGCTATTGGCCAGTGTTTGAATCTCTCTGACGCTGTGCTTCGGTTTGTAAGGGCAAAGGCGAGAAAAGCGACCTTTCAAACTAAAGAAATAGGGTTAACATTCTAAGGGCTGTCACTTACTGTAAGACTATTGAATACTAGAACACCCAGTGTTGGTTCACAGTTCCATTTCTTGATGTTAGTACATTTCGGTTATTAAAATTAAAAAGTTTCTATAAGCTTAGAGGAAACCATTTTTATTTGCTTATATACGGCATGAATAAATACAGATTTACAGCTCCTAGGGTGAAAATTTATCATGCATGCAAATCATGCATCAAAGTTGTGAAACGGGCTGCAAATGCAATAAAAATAAGATATTCAGAAGTTTAACAAAGGGAGGGAGGAGGGGCGCCAAAGATGCTCCTTGCCCGGGGTGCCATTTGAGCTAGGGCCGGCCCTGGCAGTCCCAACTGTGCCTTTGTGCTGAATCAGCATTTCTGGAAGCAGCACTGGTTCCAGAGTGATTGAGCAGAGGCTGCCAAGTGAGCAAGGCAAGCAAGAGCCTCTCCTAACTTCTTCTCTCCTACCCTGTCTCCCTCCCCGCCCCTCCTTCCCTTCATTGTCCCCTCTCCCTTCACTTTTCTTTCCATTTAGATGATCCCCTCCTAATTAAACCCACAAACAACAAAACCCAACATGGAACTAACATGACATTTGCTACCATCAAATTGTTCACTCTGCTTGTGTGTTCTACCCCTTCCACCACCTTGCGTCTGTCTTAGCTGCTGTAAAAAGTAAATCTAACTCAGATATATGAGCAAAAGGAATAACGAAGAAGTGCAAAAATTGGTAGATATAGAAGTCATGACACCAGTGCTCAGTTAATGATTGTTTTACTTGTCCCAAAATGGCTGATCACAAATCTCTAAAATACTGACCAGGTCTTATTAAAGTCTTCAATCCTGTATTTAATTTGAAAAATATCATCCTTTCCAGCACGGCCTCCCTCCAAGCTCTGTTCTAGTGTGTATGTCTTTGTTGTGATGGATTCCATGAGAAAAACTCATCATGTAGCTTTGGGCTTGCCCCTTAGCAGGGGTGGAGAGTTGTATGGGCCCGTGGTGCCTGGGCTCCAGCAATATTCAGGGCCCGGAGGCTCGGCTCCACCAATGTTTGGGGCCAGGTCTCTTTCCCAGCCCGCCTGCCATCCCTGAGCCCCAGAGTGGCCCTGAAGCTCCGCTGCCTCTGCTCTGCTGGTTCCCAGCATCAACTGACACTGCAGGTTCCTAGTGCCCCCCATCCACTAGTGGCAGGGCAGGCTGCCTTGACCCTGCCCTTCCACCTCAGACCCTTCCCTTTTCCGGCGGGACCCTCCACCAGCACTGGGCCCACAGCGCCTGCAGGCACCACTCCTGTTCCATGCTAGGTAAGGGGCAGCCCCATTCCCCACCCCCAGTGAAGCTACAGTATGGGGCAGCAGCAGGGGAGGGAGGTGCACACACCACAGGGCAGGCGAGGGGGCTTTCTGGACCTGAGAGGGGCCCTCAGAGCAGGTGCAGTGACAGTGATGTGAGGCGAGTGTGGTGTGTGTTGCGGGGGGTAAGCTCATGGATTTTCAGTCCTGTACAAGATAGCATATCCAGTAGAAGTATATGCATCTGTCTTTCAGTAAGCTTGGCTTGCTGTAAAGTAGAGTTATAAGAGATTTTGCCTTTCTTAAATTAGACCAAATTATCGCACTTCTTGATAATACCATTCTGCTTTTCCCAGCTAGGAAAATAAAGTAGCCATTACAAAGGCAGTAATGTGCAGCATTGTGAATCTCTGCAGAATGCCATATATGGAGAATGTTTATGATCACAAGACATCATTCTCATTCTCATTTTGTTCAGCCCCTGCTCACTTTGGCACCAGAGACCCTCCAAAACTGACAGTTTCTGCTCTTGACATGTTATTTGGCTTTGGTTGAGCATGGATGTAGCACGAATTTTGAAAACCTGCGGTGAGAAACCAAGCATCTTACTTTTTGACTTGGGACATCTGGACACCTTAGTATGTAATATGCATACATTAAATATGTGAATAATACAGAACTCAGCCCTTCAACAAAGGAAGCCAGGTTGCCTTTCCACCATTATGTTCATTCTGTGAGAGGCAACAGCTTGCTAGATAATTGGGGTGGATGGTTCTGCTGCTGTGTGTGTTCTGAGGGAGGCTGCTAGACCCACTGGCTAAAGTTCACTAGCTCAGCTTCAGTGCTTCCTGTTTCCCTCTATGAACAGATTCCTGGGTTAAGGTGTTGAAGCCATAAAGTAAAAACACTGATGTAACGTGTTGCAGAAATCCTCTGAGACTCAATATAATTGTTGGCTTTGCTGGATGTGTTGCAGAAATCCTCTGTGAATCAATATAATTGTTGGCTTTGCTGGATGAGTTACAATCTGCTATACATAATCTACCTTCCTCCTTATTATTTGGGAGTGTCATGCAATGTAAGATGCAGACCATTGTTGCTGAAGGAGAGGAGGGGATGGCAGAGGAGATGGGGGGGGGAAACCCTTTTCTTTGCCTCCCTTTTAACTAGTTTAAAGCTCTTCTCACAGTAGTATATGTGAGAGGCTGTATGTGATGAAACAAAGACAAACCAAACTGGGACCATAGCTGGAGGGACCAGCATCAAAGCAGTTGGGCAATCAGCAGCAGTACAAGCTAGTGGGAAAGAAGGCAAGAATAGGTAAAGGTGAATGGACCTGACTAGAAAGGCCCTTACTCTGAGCCAGAGAGAAACTGTCATAGACACCCTCCTCAAGGTGTGTGTTTCATAAATGGGGCACCTGAATGGAGAAGGCCCTGCTCCCAACATAGACTAGGAGGAACCTTGGGATGGAAAACAGTGAAAGCTCAGTTGCCCTCTATTTCCATGGAGAGGCTTGTGGAGAAGAGCTATGCTGCTTGGAATTTGCATTGTGAAAGCAGTGTTTATAGTGTTGCAAAAAACGACCATTGGACCATTTCAGAGAGGGAAGAGAAATGAAAACCTGTTGTTTATTTAAGAGAAGAAAAATACTACAGATGTGCCAGACACCTGAAACGCAACCATTTTGAGTTACATAATCTATGGTGAGACAAATGAGTCTACAGCTGTATTTCATTGGAGCAGCTATTGCATATGGAGGCCTGCTATGCTGTATACCTAGGTTTCCTGTACCCCAATGGATACTACAGGAGATGCCTGCTTCTATTTACTTTATGACAGTTTGATTTAAGAGTGCAGTTTGATTAAAACGGGAAAAGTAGTAAGACCTTATACACTGCTTGGCTTGTGAAGGTTATCAAATGGATAATTTAGGAGCTCCAAATAATGTGAACCTATCAGATCTATTTCCAGCAGAAGCAAAGGATTACTTATTCTGGTACTTTGACCCTAGACTGGGTATGAATGTATTGCCGTGAAAAGAGACATGAAGCCAGTGGAGAGTCTTGATGGAGGAGTGTCTGACTGTAGTACTTATGTCCCTCCTTACTGTAATACTTGAGCACCTCGTTGTCTTTATCCTCACAACACTTGTAGGGAAATATTATACCTATTTTACAGATAGGGGAACTGAGGCCCCGGGGATGCTAAGTGACTTACCCAGGTTCCGAGAGGAAGTCTGTGGCAGAACAAGAAATTGAACCAATGGCTCCCAAGTCTCAGGCTAGTACGCTAACTACTGGGCCATTCTTCCTAGATCTGGAGATGTACTGTGGTGAGGACACTGAGGAGGTGATATGGACTTGTTCTGAGGGGAATTATTAAGATGTAGGTTTTTATGTTTTACTTTGTTTAAAGTGAAAATAGGAAAATTCACCATCTGCGTGAGAGAGAGCGTGCCTAGAAATGGTTCATTTTAAAAATCCATCGGTTTCTAGTCTTTGCAGTGTGGAAGACAGTCTTCATTCTCTGAAAGTCAGTGCACTGCTGCGAACCTGCAGCCAGACCGGACAAAACAATCTTTGTCTTTTGGAAGAACAGGAGTACTTGTGGCACCAAATACTTTGATGTCCAAGAGGAATGAGGAAACCTTAATCTAGTGCAAATTCCAACTAATGCCAGCTTTGCGTGTCTCCATCACCTGTCTCTATCACCTGTGCAGACTTTTGTGAGACCTAGACCGAAGGAGGTGAGGTGAAGATGGACTAGTATGCTTCTGCCAGTATTTCCTTTGGCTTCCTTGCTTTTGTTTGAGGGTTTTTAAAATTCTGCGTGCCTTTTTATAACACTTTCTATTTCATGGCAATTCAGATTGAGGAATAATTGGAGCTGAACTATTAGAATACTAGTTAAAGGTCACGTCATGTGCTAAAACTTAATATACATATAATACCTTTTATCTGAACATCAGAGTAGTTTACAAACATTAAGCCTAATTAAAACAGGTCGCGTAGCTACTCCATGATAAAGAGGGGAACAGACGCAGGACTCCTTTCACACAGTCCTGTGCTGTTATGGTCGGACCAAGCTAATCCCTGCCACTAAAAAGGAAATTTCCCCCTAGGTTTGCAGCAGGGTCTTAAATTTGACCAAAAACCTCAATCATAAGACATCAGCAATCTTTCTGGGTTGGTAACACACAGGCAAACATATAATTTGGTGCACTTATTTATTATTTGTATTAATTCACATCTAGGGGCCTTAACTGAGCTAAGGGCCCCATTGTGCTATGCACTGTTATAAACACATAATTAGAGAGTCCCTCCCTGTTTTACAATCTAAATAGACAAGACAGACAAATAGTGGAAGGGGAAATAAGCACAGGGAGGAATAGTGACTCGCTCAAGATCACACAACAGGTCAGTGGACGAATTCAGATCTGGGTTTTATTCCTGGTTCAGCCAATGTCCTATCTGTGAGCTCATGCTGTCCTCCGTTTGCTAGAGTTTTATTAACTTTCCAAGTAAATTCTATTCATTCTCTCTCTCTCTCTCTCTCTCTCTCTCTCTTTTTTGTATTGCCCCAGCACCTAGGAGTCCTAGTCCTAGTCCAGGACCAGGACTGTATTGTGCTATACAAACAAAGAATAAAAAGATGGTTCCTGCCCCAGAGAACTTACAATCTAAGAATAAGATCAGAGATAACGGGGGTTACAGACAGATGGGGGAGTATAAAGAAACAGTGACACAATATTGGTCAGCCTGATGGACAGTGGTCTTTGTATGCTAACAGCCTAACTGTTATCAAGTTTTTGTAGGCATGACAGCAATGGAATAATCTGTCAGTCTAAGCTTCTATACCTTCCCATCATCACAGCATTTGAATACTTCATTCATTTCTGACTCATTTACATAGTATTTCCCTGTTCCTCAGACAAGAAGCTCCACTAATTAAATTATATTTCTAGAATGTATCCAGAGATCAAACTTTCTTTAGATCAGGGAAAACTGAACATTTGTTGAGACTTACTATATAAGGGTTCAATTTAGTGAAACCAGGTTCTTGTCTTTGTAGAATTCTGTTGTTTAATCACAAAAGAATATCTTAGCAGTTTATACAAGAAGGCAAATATAGATTGCTCAAGACGTGTGTGTACATTCAAACAGAACAAACTAGAAGAAGAAAGATCTTAAAAGTAGAGATCAAAGAACTGTGATAAATGTCTTTGATTTTTATTATTTTATGGTAGATTTAAAGTGCCCAGTTGCATTTGGGTCCCATTTTGCAAGGAACTGTATGCACACATAGTAAGAGGCAGTCCCTGCTCCAGTGATCTTGCAGCCTAAATAGATAGGTAATTCTCATTACCCCCATTTGACAGATGAGGAACTGAGGTACAGAAAGATTAAATGTATTGCCAAAGGTCATATAGGAAGTGTGTGGCTGAGCTGGGAACCAATCTATCTTCTATCAGAGGGGTAGCCATGTTAGTCTGGATCTGTAAAAAGCGACAGAGTCCTGTGGCACCTTATAGACTAACAGACGTATTGGAGCATAAATTTTCATGGGTGAATACCCACTTTGTCCGACACATTTAGTGGAAATTTCCAGAGGCAGGTATAAATATGCAGGCAAGAATCAGTCTAGAGATAACGAGGTTAGTTCAATCAGGGAGGATGAGACCCTCCTTTAGCAGTTGAGGTGTGAACACCAAGGGGGGAGAAACTGCTTTTGTAGTTGGCTAGCTATTCACAGTCTTTGTTTAATCCTGAGCTGATGGTGTCAAATTTGCAAATGAACTGAAGTTCAGCAGTCTCTCTTTGAAGTCTGGTCCTGAAGTTTTTTTGCTGCAGGATTGCTACCTTTAAATCTGCTATTGTGTGTCCAGGGAGGTTGAAGTGTTCTCCTACAGGTTTTTGTATATTGCCATTCCTAATACCTGACTTGTGTCCATTTATCCTTTTACGTAGGGATTGTCCAGTTTAGCTGATATACATAGCAGAGGGGCATTGCTGTCACATGATGGCGTATATTACATTAGAGGACGTGCAGGTGAATGAACCGGTGATGTTGTGGCTGATCTGGTTAGGTCCTGGGATGGTGTCGCTGGTGTAAATATGTGGGCAGAGTTTGCATCGAGGTTTGTTGCATGGATTGGTTCCTGAGTTAGTTACTATGGTGCGGTGTGTGATTGCTGGTGAGAATATACTTAAGCTTGGCGGTTTGTCTGTGGGCGAGGACTGGCCTGCCTCCCAAGGCCTGTGAAAGCGAGGGATCGTTGTCCAGGATGGGTTGTAGATCACTGATGATGCGTTGGAGAGGTTTTAGCTGAGGACTGTTGGTGATGGCCAGTGGAGTTCTGTTGGTTTCTTTCTTGCTCTTGTCTTGCAGCAGGAGGCTTCTGGGTACATGTCTGGCTCTATCTTCTGACTCCCAATCCACTAGCTTAACCATAAACCCATCATTCCACTCAATTAGATTGCTGCTACTCTGTTGTTTGAAAGGAGTGACCCTTCCAAGCAGAGGTGAATATCCCTGAAATCAACTCTCCAATGTGAATGAGGCCCTTAATATCTTCTTATAAAAAGCTATTCTTGTTCCCCTTGCCTGCTGGACCTGGTAATGGACAAAAGAACACAAAGATACGTCCATGACACAAGTTAGGAGATTATTACATAATTATAGGTTTGTTGGAAAACATTTTGTTGGGTTTGCTCGAATCTCTCAATTGGTATGCTAGTGACCTCAGTATAAGTGGGGCTTTATTGAAAACACATGCTGAGCGAGCACTTTTCTCCACAACTCAAATCAACATAGTTATTTCTGAGCTGACATACGAGTGTGTGTGTTGCTCTTACCAAGATCACAGAAATCTTGATTTTGAAAGAAAGCATTAAAGAGGGGTTGCAAGCCCATAAAATTTGTCTTGAACTCTATATGTCTATAAATATTTATTCTGAACTGTTTAACTAGAAAATCAAGCCGCATCAGTTTATATTTTAGTATTTCAATTAATTCTTTGACTTTTTTTTCTTTTAAACAGTTGTTGTCTGGCACTGTTGTATTGCTTTGAACTTGTACTGCACACAGTCCCAGCTGCTATGAGTCTTAAATCTGTATTAATGCACTAGTCAGATTGAGAATTGTATGAATAAAAGATAGGAAACTCCGCTGTTAAGGCTCTCTCAGAACCATTTACTCTCTTGTAAATGCACATAATGTATACAGTGAATGCAATATGTCAGAGTAAACATTGTGGGGCCCTTAACATTTGGGATTCCTTAAGTCTAGTTCATTCACATCCTCACATTCTAATGATTAATTTCCTTTTTTTTTTTAAATCAACAAACTTACAAAATACATAATTGCATTTTATACATAATATGGAATTTGCCAGCACTGGCAAGTGGCATTAGCAGTGGAACTGTACAGATAATGAGAAACAGCACTTTTATTACTGACTGGCACACTTCCTCTGTTAGCACCATTTGCCAACAGACAGTCTTAAGTGAAGATAGAACTGTGCAATTAAATCATCGAGGAAAAACATTTAGCATTTCCCATGGCCACTGACAGCTTGCTAAATTATAGTAAAAAAAACATTTTCTCTGGTTGAAAACTTGGTAAGACCATACAGTGTTCATTCAGAATGAAGGCTGTTTGTTACCATCTCACAGTGCAGACTGGATTGCTGCCCTTAGTTATGGGTTTAGTATCTACAAATTTCTTTTCAGGTAGAAGTGAGTATCTGGTACCCAAAGAAAGCAGAGAACTCTATTTTCCACTTATTCATAGAGAGATCTTGCATTATGTGGATGGGCATGTTGTGAATTTATATCAAAACTTCCACACTTAAGTGCAATTGGGACTAGCATGTATGTGCATTGCTTTCTCTGGAAATGACATCCCAGCATTGCTAGACAGGTGTATAGATGTGCAGGCTGTTAGTAGGCAGAGAGTATATATTTATTCTCCCAATTTCTGTTTTAACTGCTATATGTCACAATCAGTAATCCAAAAGGGATCTGTTAGTTACCGTATTAAGGCAATAACTCACTTCCCAGGTTACCATAGACATCTTACAGGTTCTTGATGCTGATAAAAAGGTATTGCTTTGACAAAACCGCCTAACTCGTGTTTAGTGACTGTTTTCCAGCTAGAGGAAAGCCCACCAGAAATGTTATCCATAATGCTAGTAACTGCTTCTAGGGTGCGTCAGCTGTTGGCTCTTTGTTTGCAGTGCACAGTGAGATTCGTGTGTGGTGTATGTAGATCACTACCGTAGATGCACACTACAGAAAATTGGAACTGTGTGAATTTAGCATCTCTCAAGAGCAAGGCCATACAGATTGTGAAAATTGTGAGTGGGGACAAGATACAGAAATGTGTAAATTCACAAATATATCTTCATTGCCGTGTATGTTACAAACAGATGGGTGGCATTGTTGATAACATCTGTATTGGCACCATGTGCTGGATAGAAGAAGAATCCGTGAACATCATTAAACTGTTAATCCAAGGCAATGGCTTTTTTATTTCAGCATCAAGAAGCTGTAAAACATAAACAGGTTGAACCTGCTCCCATTGATGTAAATGGCACTACTCGCAAAGTAGGATTGGGCCTCTAGTAAGTTGAGACTTGTAGCTAACCCACATTCCATTTGGATGAAATCTTCATATTGACAAAAAATTGCATAATCTTTTAAACCTGTCTCAAATAATATACAATAGAAAAATGATTGTGCTCTGCATATATTACGATTACTGATTGTCTTTTTCTTTGTGGTGAGAGAGGGAGAGAGCACTCTTTTTAAAAAGATCACTCATGTTGGAAAACAGACATTCTTATTATGAAGTGATCGTTGCTTTCTTCAAGTAATCCTTGTCATTTTAGCATGGCTTTTATATAGCATCAGCACATTTTCTGATCAGCTTATTTCTCCGTCTCAAACAATGACTCAGAGGCTTTCTGAGATCTGTGGTCTGTTTTGGGTGATCATTCAGTTTAAATATCTAAAACTCTCCCCCCCCCCCCCCCCCAAAGGATAGAGTACATCTGTTTCTCCTTTTGCTATAGATAAAAGTACAATCTTGCTCTTAATTGCACTATGTGTAATCCAATGGGCTTGCAAGAAGTGTAAATGGGGCAGAAAGTGACTCAAAATCAATCTTTGTTCCGCTTCCTCAGTTCTTTTTTTAATGAAGGCCCATGACAAAATCTGCTTCATTGTTTTTTGAAGTCAAAATAGATAAGGAAGAAATCCCAACTTCCCCAAATTTCATTTTTCTTGTATTAAGTGTCTTACTCTCATGTCTTGGCCTTTCTTCTGGGGCTGTCTGCAAAAAATTTATGAACAAAAGCAATGGAAAATGCTGCAAATCAGCCCCTCCTGAAGAACTGGAAATGAATGAGCGGTTCCTGTTTTTCTGATGGCTTTCACAACACAGTGAAAGTCTGTCCTTGCTTTTCAGAAAACTCTCTTCCTGGGGCACAGGTTTCTGCTGCTCTGAAATGAATACTTGAAATGGCGCAGTATCAGATGGCATCATTTTAGAAGTTAAATGGGGTATGTGAAGCAATTAATAGAGGCTACGTGGGCATCTCTATCCATTCAGCAGCCACTAGTGTTTCCCTTTCAACTAATTTATGTTTTTATTGTATAATCCTAAATGAGCCATAACAGCGCACACAGCTCAGCCATAGTTTTACCTATGACGTTTAAACTATTCAAACTACTCAGCACCTAATGAAATCCAATGTGTTTAAAAGGCCTTAACAGTACCAGTTGGTCCATGGGAGGTAAGCTGCCTTACATTGACAAAATATATCTACATGGGTTTTTAAAGACTTCAGACTCTGGAAAATCTTTCATTGACGTCAATGGGAGTTTGGCTTCAGTGAGTCCTACAGGGTTTTGTTCTGAAGCAGCAATGCTTACCCTGAAAACTTTTTAGGTCTGTTCTTCTAAATAGCCTCCTGTTCCCTGAATCTGTGTTAAAGTACTAAAACTAATCATGTCCTCCAGTGTCGTATCTCGCTGGTCTGGCTCTAATGTGTTCAGACCATTCTGTGTTGGGTTTTTTGTTTGCCTGTTCTGAGCCCACTTTAGTTTTACTGCAAGGGCTCCGGGCAGGGACCTGTTATTTGTTAGGCAGTACTCATCTGTTGTACAGCTGCATGCACATTGATACTTCTGTGAATACTAAAGTGCAGGGCCTATATATCAGTGTAGAAAGGACCAGCAACTTGATGTAATGCAGATAGATGTGGGACTGAATTGTTTCCATCAGTAGACAAGGAGAGGGAGCGCACCTGTCTCATGTACTGCACTGTGCAATTCCGCTATAACGTAGAACATTGCCATGTAAAATCTGTTGGTTACAAAGAAATACAGTTCAGTGATTAGAGCTGAGTATGTGGAGAACGGGAGTCTAGGTTCTATTCCCAGCTCTGTTGCTGATCTTTTGTGTGAACCTGGGAGGTCACTGAAGGTCTCTGTTCCCCCACATATAAAATGGAAGTAACACTTACCCGCCTTGGTGAAGTGCACCTGTGATCAGATGTGTTTTATACCCCAGAAGACACTAACCATTCTGGAGCAAGGACTGTCTTGGACAGTGCCCCCTGTCACAAGTACTAACAATGTGCGTGGCAGAGCTCTTCTGTCAAACCACCTTAGCTGCAGGCGTTGGAACTTCAGCAGCTCTCGGCAGGGTTCTGCTGTCTCATTGTGGCAGGTGCAGCTCATTAACTGCACAGGGCATATAAGGGAGGTGAGCGCCCCTGTCTAGGGAGAGGGAGTTAAGACAGCAGAGGGAGACAGCCAAAAGTCTGGGAGAAAGCTTTGGCTGAGCTTTATAGTGTGTAATTGCTTTTGGGTTGTCAACAAAGCCAAACTTCAGGAAGGGGGGGAGTTTGGACGTTGACCAAAGGTCGGTCTGAGGACAAGGTAGGGATTCAGCCTGTTCACAATATTTTAGAGACAAATAAAGTCCAGGACCCCTTAATGCTAAAAGAGGAAAAATTAAAATAAAATCATCCAAGTGAGCTATTTGAGTGGCTTATATAAAACTCTCCTCACAAACTTATTGATAGAGGGCAGCTAGCGAATATGCTGGGAAAGTAGAAGGACAGATGTTGCTTCCAGTGGAATGATTTATTAATGCTTTCCATCAGAAAGCATTCTTGCCACCCACCACCTTGGGATTGCAGCACCTGATTCAGTCTGTGTGAAAACAACATCTGCAGTTGTAGCAAAGCACCCGTGCTGGTAAAAGATCCATTAACTGAACAGTGTTAGAGAAATACCGAAGTGTGTGTGTGTGGAAGTGTGCATATGTCCAGTGTACTAGAAAGGTTATCACTGTTGGAGTGTTCCTTTATAGTGTCGTCTCCTGCACCAGCAGTGAACTGAAGATACTTTAGTGTTGCCTGAAGATTATATGGTCTATTTTGACATCCAAAAGCTTCAATAAAAATGTAGGCCATGATTCAGGAAAACATACAGGTCTGTATTTAAGTCCCATTGAAGTCATGCTTAAGTGCTTTGCTGAATAGAGCTGTTTTTCCTAAATCAGAGCCTTAATGCACTATGATACCTCAAAACAACATCCACAATCAGTTTAGCTCTGGAACTCCACTTTGGGCCATTGGAAATGATTCAGGGCATGTGGACCCAGTGACATTATGGTACCTGGGAAAGTGTTGCCTTATCCAAATAGCTGGTGACTAAATACCAAAGTCAGTACGTTCGGCACCTCTGGGGAAACTCTACTTCATTTCCATTAAAGAATTGTGGAAAAAATGTAGGATTGAGACGAAATGATCTGCAGCTGCTGTCTGTTTTACTGTTAACAGACCATGTCTTTAGTAGATGATCATAAATGCTTCCCTGTTGGAAATACCATAAATGCTGGATGAGTTGGCACTTTTACCATTTGTCCTGATAGTATTTTTGAAACTCTGCAACCTATAGCAATGCTTTATTGTTGTGACTAATTTGACTGCCATGGTTACAAATGTCCCTGTTTTATGGTTACTTCTCACCAACACCCACTTGTAGGGTGACCAGACAGCAAGTGTGAAAAATCGGGACGGGGGTGCGGGGTAATAGGCTTCTATATAAGAAAAAGCCTCAAATATCGGGACTGTCCCTATAAAATCGGGACATCTGGTCACCCTACCCACTTGTCTGTTTTTCCATCTTGTTACAATCCAAATTTGTAAGCTCTTTGGGGCAGGGAGTAAAAGGCTGAGTGAGATGTGGCTGTGAAGTTAGAAAACTCATGTGGGGACAGTGCAGATTCAGCCACAGCTCCCAACTTATCTTCTACAAGCACTAGCCCCTGCTGCCGACACAAAGGACCTAAGACCCAACGTATTGCCTGTCAGGACTTTGGAGAAAATGCCAGACTAGCGATCTGTGAAGCACCTGAGTCCTGGCCCAGCCAGGAGCAAGGAAACCGCAAGAACTACAAAGAGACTCAGTAGTTCCGGAGAGCTCTCCATCTTATTGCTGCTTTGGGCTTCCAGTCTCCCACTCCCTCACTTGTGCCCCTTATCCATGGCCAAAGCAATTTGTGCACTTCAAGATGGAGTATTTTGCCATTGTGTACGTTACATTCTTACCTAACTGATGAGAACTTGGGAGGTGCTGGTTCCCAGTCTCCTGTTTAGTTTGCTATATGTAGATCTCTTATATGTTCTGTAAATTACACATGTACCATAATGCCAGCATTTCTTTATCAGATCATTGAATCCAAAGTGTGACTCCAGCCTGTATAGCACCTCCAAATGGAGCACTGCAGAGGTAACGAAGCAGGACCTGAAGAATTCTTATCACTGGGAAAGAATTTTCTATAAGATAAACTCTCTCTTTTTTGGGGGGGGTCCTTTTAGAGAGAGAATTCTAGATCAGTGGCTCTCAACCTTTCCAGACTGCTGTACCCCTTGTAGGAGTCTGATTTGTCTTGCATACCCCCAAGTTTCATCTCACTTAAAAACTACTTGCTTACAAAATCAGACCTAAAAATACAAGTGTCACAGCACACTGTTATTGAAAAATTGCTGACTTTCTCATTTTTACCATACGATAAAAAATAAATCAATTGGAATATAAATATTGTACTTGTATTTCTGTGTATAGTATATAGAGCAGTATTAACAAGTCATTGTCTGTACTGACTTTGCTAGTGCTTTTTATGTAGCCTGTTGTAAAACTAGGCAAATATCTAGATGAGTTGATGTACCTCCTGGAAGACTTCTGGGTATACGTACTCTTGGTTGAGAACCACTGTTCTAGATCATCTGTACTGGTGTTAAAGATGGAATAAACACAGTAGCATGATGAAGTCATTTTTCCATGTGGTTGTCATTTCTGCCCTCTAGAACGGCGATTTTCAACTTTTTTTCATTTGTGTATCCCTAAAAAATTTCAAATGGAGGTGTGGACCCCTTTAGAAATCTTAGACACAGTCTGCAGACCCTCAGGTTGAAAACCACTGCTCTAGAATATTAGGACTCTTTTTACCAAAGGACTATGGAAATCTTCGATGCACGCTACAACCGGGAGAGTGGAAATCGAGAGAATCACCCACTCCAGACACACATGAATACGTAGGGGCGAGCCTCCTATTTTTCCTCATCTAACCAGAATCATGAAAATGAATCCTCTATTTGAGTTTACTGGCAGGGAAATAGACCCAGGGTTCAGTAATCTGAGACTTGTGCATTCAGGTTTGTCATGTGTTTTTTTTATACAGACCCCACCTTTTACCAAAGTATATTGTTCTACTGTAGTGCCCCTGCTTGACATGGCAATCACAAGGGGCCAGAAGTGCTGAACATCCACAACTTCATTTGAAGCCAGTGGGAGCTGCAGATATCTCTTCACCTCTGGAAGTCAGGCTATATGTTTCTACATAGGGTTAGGAAGAGAGAATCGCCAAATGGCATATCAGTATTTGCACTTCAGGAAGGGTTTTCAGAGTGTGCATTAGTAATGAGGAAATAGGAGCTCAGTGCCAAGTCTAATGCAGACTCTCATTCCTACTGGCTCTTGCTACTCTTGCATTGAATTTTATGAGTTGCATTTTCATGAGACTGGTTGTTTCCCATCTGCTGGTGTGGTGAGGGAAGTGATCAAAATGCATATAGCCTTAAAAGTTGAAAGAGAATTTATGACATTTTCCCTTCCCTGCTGGTAGTTATCAGGAGATATCGAGGAGGTGAGTTTGTTAGAGGTTTTTTCTTCATTGCCACCAAGTGGAATCCAGGAAAAATACATCTGGTGTGAAGTTTGTTAAACTTGTGAGAGGAATTTGACACAGTTAGTTTTGTGGACTGATGTTGTTTTTGAAAGGAATGCCATCACATGCCATACACTAACGTCAGGAATGAAAGTGAGTTGTAGAGTTCAGAGATGCCTCACAGATACTTAATCCACAAAGGTGTATTTTTGTTTTTTTGTTTTTGTTTTTTAGAAGACCTGGTTGAAGATGTGGTGTTTTTCTCTCACTGCTCCAGATCATGTGAGAGAACTAGATAATTGCACTCTCCAATTGTGAAGATGTATGTCTTCACAGAGTAGCATTTCAATACAGGTAATGCCCAGAGAACTGATTTATGAGGACTCCATGTGTTTGGAATATAAAATCTAAACATCACCAGATGTAAAATACCAGAATTTGGCACTTCAACGGAAACCTAGGTTTACACAAAGACCAAGACACACTCCTTGAAACATATGCACTATAGCTAGTGCTTTCAAGTGAGCTACATTTGATCCTAGCTTTTGCATTAAATGATAGCTTTAAACTAGGCTACAAAGGGTTCTTGACCATTTCTTAGAAGGGGTATAGTGCCTCTTATTTGAAAAAAAAATAGCATTCCTCTGATTGCAAGGTCATAGCTAAGATACCAAACATCTCTTAACTTTTTTCAGATTTAATCTTGGTTTGTCAGGTTCCAAATCCAGAAGCAAATTTCTAAAAAAACTGGATCAAGTATTCTTGACTTATGCTTTTAGCATTAAAGTTTCAGAAGGAGCCATAACAATTTATCATATCCACCCCCTCTATCAAGAACATCTGCTCTTTGTTTGTCAAAGTGGGACCACAGTATAAGCCCTACTTGACTGATCTGTACAACCATTCTTGCAAATAGCAGCAGTGGCCAGAACCACATTCTCCCACTTAGCAAGAAAATTGGACTCCTTCCCTGGATCCTCTCCAGGGTGTTGACCTTGTTACCTCTAGACTAGAGCTTTGCAATGCTTTCTACCTAGGGCTCATAGTGGGAGGTCACACACATTTCAGGTGGTCCAACACTCAGTGACTTTTTTCCTGTCAGGAACATGCTACTGCTCAGTGCCCTGTACTAAATCTCCTGTCCAGTACCAGATCTACATCACAGATCTAGTAGTCTTCATGGAGGTATTCAGTGACTAGGACCTAGCTGCCTACGGGGTCACCTCCTTTTTTTGCACAACCCACCAAGAATACCATGATCCATATCAGTAGTGCAATTGATATGAATCTCTCAGGAGCTGGTGTAAAGGGGACACTCGGCAGAGTGCCCTCCACTTTTTGAGTTCCATATGAATCCATGTATCATATCACTCAGAACAAAATACACTGCATGCCTCTTTGCAAAGGCCTTCCCTGAATGGCAACTGAGGTCTTCTATACTCTTGGTTATTATTTATCCCCTCAGTATCTCATAGTAATAGTGTGAGTGAGAAGTGCTGAAACTGCTCCATCCTCAGGCAAGAATGATTTTCTTTCTAACTGTTATTGCTGGTAGCTAGTGTGACAGTCCAGGGCAACTGCACCTGTATTTCCCTCCACGGTCCAGCAAAGGCACCCACTCTAGGCTCCCAGCTTCTCAGCTATCGCCTGTCTTTGGCAGTGACCTGCGTTTCTCTCCCTCCTGAGTGAGTTTTTTTTAGGTACACAGTGCCCTGCCTGTATTGTGTTGTTCTCAGCAAGCCAGCCTGCCTAGACAGGCCTGTATCTTCAGTTGCTTTCTCCTCAGAGGCTGTAAGCAGCATAATTACCTCCAGTTATTACCAAACAGCTCTTTCTGTGCAAGCACACTTACTCTTGAGGTGAAAGTATTACAGAGAAAACCTATTAAAACAATAGACATTCCTATACACATGGTAAAAGCTTACCAGAGGTCACCCAAAGTCTTATGCAGCCTCCATAGGCCAAAATCCTTCCAAAGTTTCCCGGAATGAACTGCCCCCTGCCCTCCCTTTGATCAGAAGGTTCTATCACTTTGCTGGATTAAAAAGAAGATTCAGAGACAGTTTAAACTCAGGCTTTTTATCCAGAGGTCCTTTCTTGTTTGTAGGTCTCTAGAGAATCCAGTTTGAGCCAGTATATGCAAGCCTTCCCAGGTGGTGGTACCTCTCTGGAGGTACCACACAACCTGTGTGAATTTTCCTAATCACTCTTTACTGTTCGCAGCTCCTGGAGGCCTGTGGTCACCCTTCTCCGTGGAGTTGCATACAATCCGTGGCCCACAATGATATGTACATTTAATACAATAAAATCTCCCAAAGATATTGCAGGAATTGACATATCTGTCACATATAGATACTGCAGTGAGAAGTACATTATAAATAAGAGTAAGATTATGTCTCAGTTACTTTTAGTGAAAGTCATGGACAGGTCACGGGCAACAAATAAAAATTCACAGAGCCCAAGACCTGTCCGTGACTCTTACTAAAGCCCCGGGTCCAGCCCCAGCCACGGCTCCAAGCCTGGCTTCAGCTGCAGACAGCTGAAGCTGAAGAAGTCATGGAGGTCCGGTAAAGTCATGGAATCCGTGACCTCCGTGACTAAATCGTAGCCTTAATTATAAATACATAACAGACTAAATGAGGTACGGTATCAGTGAATATTATGTCTATCAGGCGTCTTCGTTACAGTCAGTGCCATGGCATATGAAGGTTTGATGCATTTTTATAACAGCATGGTAGGTTTTCAAGCAAACTAATGATAAAGGCCAAGAGAACTAGCGGTTTTGAGTTCTGGCTTCTTAGAATTATTAGTGTGTCTGATTTAGGATATCCGACCCCGTCAGTTCAGTCTTTTACCTGGAGTGAACTTCATGAGTTCTCTGTGCCAGTTTGTAATGAGGAATGCTATGTTTCTTCCAAATACTAAATCCCCTCTCCAGCATTAATTTCAGAATGGGATGTAGGCAAGCAAGGAGAGAACTAATAGGATGGACATCCCTGGTTTGCTCTTTGAGACTTGCCCTCAGCTGAATAAACTGGTGTGCATGGATTTCAGCCAGTTTGCCTGCTGTTTGAAGGGCAGAACCTAGGTTTGGAGGGCATGGACAGTGTAAAAGCAGCTGGTTTGAACAAGCTGCTTTAGATTGCTGAATTGTTGCTTTGCTTTTGTGCAGTGTCGTAATGCATTAAATAACGTCCTGTGTGAGACGAATCTTCTGGTGTTACTTCTGTTTACTGCCAAAGATAGCAAAACTGGTCAAATTAACCTGAAGCTTGGATAAAAGAAAGAGACCTGCCATCAGTATGGACAGGTGGCATGAAAGCTGAAATAAAGCAGTGGTCAGAACTGATAGGAAGTGCAAATGAACAGATACTGCCTTCTGTCTGCCCAGATTACCTAGTAAAGAATCTATTTAGTTCTATCTAGAATCTGTACAGTGCCCATCACTGTTACGTGTGGTTTCTACCTAATTGAGCTACAGCTTGCCTTGCCTAGCTTTCTTATGCTATAACTCTGCTATTGAATAGGATTAAATGTGCAGGCTTTATGGTGCTATTTAATTAGTCATACTTTTCTCTGGGAGGGCAGGGTTGCATTGGATTATGTATTTATTGAATAGATTTTAGAGAATGCACTAATATTATCCTGTTGCTAATTTTAGTAATTCCTCTGGTCCAACCCCATCCCTTTTGTGGTAACTTAAGAATCCAAGAAAACAAAGTATAACAGCTGTTTATGCTTGGAGGCAGGTATCCCAAGCAGTCTTTTATCATGTGAACAAATCACCCCTCACTGGGATTCCTGACTCCATGCTGCCTGCCTCTTAGATCTCCTCCTGAGCGAACCTCAATAGCTCTGTTTTAGAACTTGGCCACCTCCTCACGGGAGAAACCCAGCAGCTGCGGCTGATTCCTCTTCCTTGTGAGGGAAGGGAGCTTATTTATATCTTTGTCCCCTTATCCAGCGTCCCTTGCTGTAGTCTCTAACTCCCACTGCCCTTTTGGGAACCACAACTCCCAGAAGTCATTGGTTCTCAGTGGAAACTACACAGAGGACAGAAGCTGGACCATGACCCTTTCTCACAGGGCTTGCTCACTGTGTGACACTCTGTTAACAGCTATACAGGCATATATTCAAACAATCTAGAAACCTACCAGCCTTGTTGTGAAAGATCAGAAAGCTTACAGGGGTTCTCAGCAGCGCTGGCTGGTCAGTTGCTCTTGGATCTTTTTCCTTAGCTAAGGCATCTTTCTTGTAAAGTAAAGGACAAGAAATTAGGTATGACGGGATCTAGAACAGGGTAACAAGTGCTCTGAGGGAAGGAGAGGAAGGATGATAAAGCATGGACTATGGCAAGAAATAAGCCATCTGCTATGTACATTCCAGATGTTAAGTTTGCCCCAGTATCCGTATACAGCAGCAGTTTATCATGGTTCTCCTATGAATTCAGTATCCTTGATCAGGCTATTGTGATGCTCCAAACTGAAAGCCAGTCGAGGGGTATAGCTACAACTGCTACTGTCTACTAATAATAGATGAACCAGCTGCAATATCAAGCTTCAGTCTTTTTTTAAAATGATTAAAAAGTTACTGTGTACACTGGAGAATGAGGTGCTGATTCTAGGCAACAGCAGCGGTAACCCTAGGGGATTGTGTAATGTCTAGGTGAGCACATGCCTAAAAACATCAGGGCATGTTGAAAACCTTTGTTCTGTATCCCTGTTTCACTTCATGTGTTCTTAGTCCCTGCCAAGCTGAGAGCTTTCCCTTTGAAGTGTGTCCATATTTATTCCATTTAACCCCTTTGGCTTCTAAAATAAAGATTTCCCACATGGAGAACCTAGAGTGAGAGGGAATAGCATTTAACAGCAGGAGCAACAAACCCGTAGGCGTCAAAGGATTTAATGCCACCCAGCATATTCTGTTATGCTTTAACACTGTGTTGCAATGACAGCCCTCCCAAAAAGAGGCAAAAATAAATATAGAGGAGTAGAAAACTATGCAGTAGAACCTCAGAGTTACAAGATGGGAATGGAGGTTGTTTATAACTCTGAAATGTTCCTAACTCCGAACAAAACGTTATGGTTGTTCTTTCAAAAGTTTACAACTGAACATTGACTTAATACAGCTTTGAAACTTTACTATGCAGAGGAAAAATGCTGCTTTTAGCCATCTTAATATAAATGAAACAAGCATGGAAACAGTTGCCCTACCTTGTCAAATCTTTTTTTTTTTAATTTCCCTTTATATTTTTAGTAGTGTACATTTAACACAATACTGTATTGTATGTCTTTTTTTTGTCTCTGCTGCTACCTGATTGTTTACTTCTGGTTCCAAAGAAGATGTGTGGTTGACAGGTCAGTTGGTAACTCTGGTGTTCATAACTCTGAGGTTCTACTGTAGTTTAAATAGAGCATGAAGTAGGAAGAGCTGAGTAGGGTACATAACATTTTTATGCCTCTTAGTATTGCAAAGATAAATCACAAAGCATCTCTTATTTTACATAGGTTGAGCGATTGAGACTCTTCCTTTAGCTGAGCAGTTTATACACTCTGGGCTTGACGCCTACTTTAGATGCGCAAAAAGAAACGGTGAGGAACAAAAGTGGTGTGCATTTACCACAGCACGACTTAACACCATATATTGCTCCAGCCTTGGACCTTTAAAATTCCTCCAGTTCTGCAGGGAAAGGATTCTTTTTACAGGAGCTCAGTGTCGTTCAATGGAATTCATGCTGCAGTGTATGAAATCCGCTGCAGGACAGAAGTAATTTTAAATGGCTAGTACTGTACATTCCTATAGTTCTTTAAGGCCAGTCTTTTGGGGGTCTGTTTGGTTTATTGCAGCTGTTACATGTGGTGAGAGTCCAGCCTGTGCCTGAATGTGAATTTTGATGTGGTTTTTGTGTGTGTGTACCCTGTACTTTGGTCTTCGCAATCCAAGACAGACATCTTAGCAGTCATCTCTTTCCTGGCCTTATCATGCTGTATGTTGCTGTGACCGAGATTAGCATTATGTGACACACACTTGAACTTTAGCTGAAACGGCAAGCCTCAGACACTTCAGCCAGCATTGGAATGAGCAAGATATTACAATATTTGACATTGTTTCAAGTGTCTTCTTTGTGACTACACACCAAGTGCATGCAACTCAGCAGCACAGCACGCCTCACTGATATGTATTGCAGTGTATTGAATTTGGGGTTGTAACTGTTCTTAGGGGACTGTGCTCAGCTCTTGCATATACCATTAACCTCATTGGAGCCACTGATGCCTATCTCAGAGCAGGATTTGACTCTGAACATCAAAGCATAACCTACACTGGTTCTTCAGCCCCCCATGACCTGCCATTGAGACTGTGGCATAACTTAGAGAGCAAACTGCTGGTTTTTGAGGGTAAACCACCTGTCATGTTTTAGAAAATCATGCCCCTAATTTGGAGCAGTCAGGCAAAGAGCCGCTGCTTCTTCGCATATGCGCAACGTGCCTCAGGTGGCATGTGACCAGGATTCATCACTGAATTTGGTCTGCTGGTTGGATCATTAGCCTGCCCAGCCCGCACTGATGTGGGAGTGCGACATGAGCGCTGAGCCACTGAGAGTACATTGCTGTCTTAAGGTGTCTTTGGGTGCATATAAGAATCATGGTTGCAGCCATTTTACATGACACTGTCCCTTGACTGCATAGCTTCAGTGGTGTTTGTTTTTCCTAGGGGCTATGCGCCCATAGAGCTAGACACAACTGTGACAGGTTCATGGACATAGAGTTCTTTCTCAGATCTTCATCGTGGTGCTTTGACATACAGTATATGTTTATATTAACAGGACTTTTCAGGAAGATTGAGCAGTTGACGTTCACAGCCCAAAACTCTAAACCTGTATAGTACCATACAAAAAATCTTCACTAATTTTTGTTGTTGTCAGCATTTTTTAATGTTTGCTGGAGAGGCTGGAGTGAAAGGCCAGGGTCTCATCAGAATTGGAGATATTCATACAAAGAAAGGACAAGGCAGTAAATAAAGGTTATAGCCCTATGCTGCAGGGCATTAGATAAGTAGATAGATTCCTCCTTGCTTTGGATGTATTATTCAAGGCAGATGTTTTTTCTGAGCTCTGGAAAGGTTAGGAGAGGAATATAAAACCTGCTGCAGTTCTGGAATTGGTCCATCAGCATAAAACCCAGTAACCAGTGATTCATTTAAGGATCCCTGACACTTTTATGGCAAGACTATGTCTTTCAGAGTGGGTCTGGCTCGGTTTGAAACACATTCCAAACCCAAACCTGAAATAAATCCTTTCAGTAGAGCAGTGTTGCAAACATTTCCTCTCTTCATTTCATTTTCAAGCCTTATATTAAAGAACAAAAAAAATAGAGCTAGTGAAGGGAATGACTTAACCCATCAAAGGGAAATCGCATGTCGATCAGCCTGTATTTTAATTTTTGGTATGGAATTTCCGCAGCTTCTTAGACATGCATATGTCTAAAAACATACAGATATCATGTACAAAATAAACACACATGGAATAAATTGAAAAAATATTTATGTATAACTCAGCCAAATGATACTGAAGAGGTATCTGTAGCTGCCTATCCATAACTGAAGCGTTGGGTAATGTTAGGCAAAAAGATGCTTTTCCCCAAGAATCAGGCAAGCACAGACAATACTGAAGGGGGCTTACTCACTGTACTGGGAAGACTGACAAGCGGCTTCAAAAATATGGTGCCATAGTGGCCAGTTATATACATTCTCTTATCAATTCATTTGCATTTATCTGTACATACAGAGACAGACATTGTTACAAGTCAAAAGAGAACCCTGACCAAAGATTAAAATAAGAACAGTATGTACATACAGAGGTCATCCTAATTGCATCAAACCTCTATGACTACCTTATGGGGGAAGGAGGCGGGGTGGGGGGAGGGATGAGTGCTTACAGATATCTGGTGGGCTGTGAAGGGAGGGTTTGTTCTGTTCTAAGAGCTGAATTACTGGGCAGGCATTGACCATATAAGCTTATCAATTGTTTACAGTTGTCAGTGTCCTTGCTACTGAAGCATTCCTGCTTGTTCTGCTGTTTTTGTCTTAGCTGTTAGCTAAATTTTAACTCTTGCCCGACAATGCCCTCTTGTTGACATATCAAACTTTTAGAAGAGATAAAGTCAATAGTTTAAATGCTTTGATATACATGATCTGTTTTAGGGTTGCCCAAGGGAGGTAGGAGGGGGAGGGGGGCAGAGGGGAATTGGGGGAAGGGGGTAAAGGTAGGAAACATATTAAGATTTTTAAGCATGTGTCTAAAGTACCCACACATGACCAGAGAGGTTAGCAACACAAATACAGAAGCAGCAGCAGCTATTGTTTGGACAATAGTCCACCAGGAGATGGGGCTGCAGGATGCATTATGAACAGGATCTTCCAGTCGGGTGATAGTTTGGTTGGAATGTGACCTTTGGTGACATGGTTATGAACAGTGGTAAACACAGATGCAGCAGCAAGGACCACTTTTAGTGGTACCTCCTCGGTGTATTGTCCAGGTATAGGTTGTTATACCACTGACGAGCCGCTGTCATTTTAGTGAACGCACGGCCGGGGAGGTGCACATCACCTGGGATAAATGAGTCAGTAATCTGCAGGCACATGGAAGCGTTTGCCTGGCACCGTAATGGTCCGTACATGTAATAAAATGCACATCACTGAGTAGTGGATACTTATACAGCAACTTCACCATCTGCAAAAGGAAGGACATCCACAACAACAGAAGAGGACAAGGTTAAAGGACGAAGGGTAGAACAGGAACACACAATGTAACTGTTTGTTTTTCTACAACAGCCCGAGGCTGTCATCAGTGTAGCATTACCAGGGGATGGTGCCAGGTATCCGGACAACCCTACTTTGTACACCATATCGTTAGTTACATATCCAATAGACTTAAAATGGAAAGAAGGAGGAAACACATGGATAGGGATAACAGAAGGGTACACAAGAAAGAAATTAAAGGAGAAGGGTGAGTTTGGAGGAAGTAAAGAGGCTGCTATCAGTTGAGTAGAAATGCCTGCAATGTGGGCAAGGGTGGGGGAGGAAAGGGTATGGGACGGAGGAAAACCCAGGCATACATCTAACATGTTTTCTTTTGCAATGTTAAACAGATCATGAGGCAGCATATCACAAGCACAACCTTTAGCTTGTGACTTGGCCAGGTTGACTATAGCATCTGAGGTTTTCTCAATGATTTTGTAAAAATCCTCTATGGCTACATCAACTGCAGTTAGAGCATAAGATAACCTGGTGTTAGTATGCTTAAGGGCTTGGGTGGTTTGGCCTTTGATCCAAGAACTGTATGACATTGCATCCCAAAATTGGGGGTCCTATATGTGTGCGCCCACATCCCCTGGAGCTAAATACCCAGTTACAGTCCAGATCCAGTGAAATGCAGGGAGGGAGCCGAAGACTGCTCCCGGACTGTGGTAGTCAGATTGAGACCTTGGTGCCTGGATGTTTTTGGAGGCGAGCTGTAACCATGATAGGTCCTAGGTGGTCGGTCTGGGGGCAAGCCAAGTGTCTTTAAACCCATTCACTGCTGCCTGCTGTAGGGAGTTGCACATACTGGCCAGCTTTGAAACAGGCATCTTGTGTAACATGTATTAAGGACAGGTTCCAGGATGCCACATCAGGTATGTTTTCCAGGAGGATTAATGTGGGGAGTTAACATTTGTTACCTAACAGGATACAATATAAACACAATGAATTTATTTATACATTTTAATTCTGGTTTTATGAACCCATGTTGGAATTCCTTGCACTTTCACAGAGGTATCTGTATGCACTAATACCATGTGCGGGCCATAGTATTTTGACTGAAATATCCCGGGGTTGTATGTTCTTATCATGACTTGTTCTCCCTCCTGTACGTCCATCCAAGAGGGGGTTTCTGGAGGGTCCTGGGCTTAAGAGGGTGTACTTCCACAAGGAACCAGTATGCTTTGCTGAGGTAAACAGTGAATAATGTTACCTACTGCATCCACAGCCTCAGGTTTGAGAGGGTATTGCTTGGTAGGTGGAGGGAGTTGACTGGTAATCTGGATGGGTGGGCAAAGATGAGCAGGCATCGAACTGCAAGACAGTTTATTTTCTGCCCAAACATGTGTCCCTGACTAGGCTTTTGGGCCTTGCGCCTGCAGGTCTTTTGGGTATGCCCGAGACACCCACAATTATAACAGGCTACCTGGTCTTCTGCTATTACCACGGCAACGCGAGTAGCCTTGCTCCTTATTTTTTTAGCTTGTCTGGCTGCGCATTCAGAGGCCCACATACAGATGGATTCATAATAAGAGCCTGGGTTCACTCCCAAATTAAGGGCTGTTTGCAGTTGGGAGTTAAAACCTTCCTTTAACATTTTTAGAAACACCTGATCTATTTTCTTTGGGTCTGCAAGGCGTGCATTGCTGGAATACATCTCCCACTTTCTCTCTCAATATTGAGCAGCAGGCTTGGTCTTGCCTTGTACGCAGCCCACAATCAGTCCCCAATTACCGGCTCCGTTCCCCAAGGCTTCTTGGACGGCTTCCTTAAACTCAGTGCAGGCAAGGGTCATATCATTTTCAGATTCAAATTTAACAGAGTCCCAAATGCCGTTTCGGTGCCCTTCTGTAGGGATCTTGGCCCATGATAGATCAGGGCATTTAGCTTTTGTTAAGATATAAAGATCCCTGGGATGTAACGTGTAGGTGGTAACCATCTGGCTTATTCTTTTCCAGAATATCAAATTTGGGCTTTAGATCAGGGAGATCTTTCAGTAAGCCCCTTATTTCCTCTGTGCTGAGAGGAATTGTTTTCACCTGTTCCTGACCACCGAATGGTCACTTGGAGAGGGGCCAAGGGAGCACTGGCACTTAATTCTGGGTTAAAAGGGGGGAGAAGGAGGGGGCCAAATATCTTGAGCTTCCCCCATGTGTTTTGAATTTGATTCTCAAGGTGTTTCCAACTAATTTCATTTTGGTCTTTATCAATATCGCTGCTTGAGTCAGGGTCAGTAAAATTACCCTTCTGTTGTATGCTAGCAACAATACGATGTGCAGAGGAGTTGGGCTTTTTTTTTTTTTAGTTTTGCTTTTAGAGCCTTGTTTTCTGCTTCAAGCTTACTCAGCTTGCAGTTGCAATCTGCCTTTTGATTTAGCTCTAATGTAAGAGCCTTTTGGAGTGTTTCCAACTCTTGTTGTTTCCTTTCATAAATTCGCAATACATTATTACAATCCCCTTCTCTAATCTTCCTTTAGTCTGACCAGACCACCACAACACGCCGTCCATCGTACTCATACCCTCATTCCGTCCATTTTTGCGATCGTCTTTTGAACCTTCTCATGTTTCCCTTTTATAAAATCAGAGTCTCCCTCCCGTAGAGGGCATCATTGACGAATTCTGGGGCAACTCATACGACATTGTATCCCAGCTTCCTAAAACTCACTTAAGCAGCGCTTGAGGGGAGACCGACTGAGCACACCCTTGTACTCTGTTTACTGCCTCCAGCAATCCCTGCACTCCAAAAACTTGGCCACAAACACAGTCCCATTCAGTCCTCTGGTCTGTGCGTCCTATATGTGGTTTGTATTAAAAAAGGAGTGCGAAGGGATGTCTCGGGGAGTCCCAAACCAAGGTGTGCACTAGAGGTGGTAAGTAAAAGGCTACTCACCTCTATCCCTGGTTGTGAGAAACTCTCCGAGGATTCCCGATCACACCCTGCTCACTGCGCCAAAACTGTTAGGCAAAAAGATTATTTTCCCCATGAATCAGGCAAGCACAGAAAATACTGAAGGGGGTTTATTCACGGTACCGGGAAGACTGACAAGCAGCTTCAAAAATATGGTGCCATAGTGGCCAGTTATATACATTCTCTTATCAATTCATTTGCATTTATCTGTACATACAGAGACAGACATTGTTACAAGTCAAGAGAGAACCCTGAACAAAGATTAAAATAAGAACAGTACATACATATAGAGGTCATCCTAATTGCATCAAACGTCTATGCCTACCTTATGGGGGAAGGAGGCGGGGTGGGGGGGTAGGGATGAGTGCTTACAGATATCCGGTGGGCTGTGAAGGGAGGGTTTGTTCTGTTCTAAGAGCTGAATTACTGGGCAGGCATTGACCATATAAGCTTATCAATTGTTTACAGTTGTCCGTGTCCTTGCTACTGAATGCTACTGAAGCATTCCTGTTGTTGTGCAGTCTTTGTCTTAGCTGTTAGCTAAATTTTAACTTTTACCTGACAGTAGGAATGATCTACTGTGGTCCAAGTTGGAGTTGGGAATACTATGACAAATAAAGGCAAAAATGTAGACTAAGGCCATGCCTCCACTAGCACTTATGTTGGCAAAACTTCTGTAGCTCAGGGGTGTGAAAGAAACACACACCCTGAGCAACGTAAGTGTTGCTGGCATAAGCGCTCATGTGCACAGCGACGCTCGTTCAGCTGGTTTTATTATGTCGACAGGAGAGCTCTCTCCCATTGGCATAACGTGGCTACAGGCGTGCTCTCACATCTGTGCTGCTGTAAGCTGGGAAATGTAGACATGGCCTAAATCTCAGGAAAATTCTTCGTTAGATGGTGTAATTGTTGCCCCCAAAAGAAGTAATGGAAGCCCATTGCACGAGTCATTTGAAGCTGAACTGGACAATACACTAGAAGAAATATTGTAGGGAACCATTTTGCACTGGCAGGGAAATGGAGTGATATTTTTCCTATATCTTTACAATCTACAATTCTATATGTTCTGCAAGTGTGTGTGTGTGTGTGTGTATGGCATGTGTCTTGGGTGAGGTGAGGCAGATGAATTACGCTTATGGACTGGATTCTCAGCAGGTGCAAATTGACATAGCTAGAGTACTTTCAGTAGATCTGTGCTGATTTGCACCAGCTTAGAATCTGGCCCATTCTGGCCAAATAATGAAGTCGCTATTAAAGAACCTCCTTTCTGCATACCACTCAAACAGCTACTTTCTGAATATTTACGACGGTCGTCTTGGTCCTAAACGTGTGTGTCTAAAACAATAATTTTAAACTCTATTTCATCTAAAATTCCTGAAACCTAATATCTCCTACTGTGTATGGCCTAACATCGAAATTCAATTCTAATTAACACTTTGTCCCTAATTACCTCTGGCTTTGCTCATGTCCTTCAACCCCTATGTGGCTCAGTTTCTTAATCCACACAGGGGAGATCAGACCTTCTTCCCAGGGAGGCAATAAAGACTAAAGAGTTAAGTCGATCATAACACATTTTGAAGATAAAGAGTCTTCCTAAATTCCACATCTTATTATGTATTAAAAATTGGGAGAAAGGCCATTCACTTTAATTTCATAGTCAGTGGAGAATTTAGGGCCTGTCTACACTGGGATTTTTGCACAGATGTAGCAGCCCTGGTACAAACCCTTGGGGCAGATGCATTGCACTAGTGTTCAAAGGTTCCGATTGGGATAAATTGCAGTGGCTCAAGCCACTTTTATACCAATGCAGAATCACCTATGCTAGAGTATAGCTGCATTGGTGCAAAAATCTCTGGTGTAGCCAAGCCCTCAGCTGCCAGTTCCTGCAAATGAGATGGAAAAGGTTCTTCTACCTTGCCCCCCACCCCCCCACACACACCAGAATATTTAAAATTGTTGAAGGGGGAAAATTGAAAACCAAATATTTTGGCCAAAACCGAAAATATTTAGATTTGGAAATGCCATGGTGGTTATAGTTTGGGTGCCACCTGCTCCCTTTACCCTGTCATAAACAAGGCTCCCCGGTTTAACTTAATCTCCCATGATGCACCACAGCCTCATCTCAGAGATGATGGGATGCATCATGGGAGATATAATCCAAGTTGGAAATCCAGTCCATGGAGGAGAATGGGAGCATGAGTCATCTGAAATACAATAACCACAAGCCACTTTGGTGGCATTTCCAAATCTAAGTATAGGTTTTTTTTCAGCCAGACTTTTGGTTTTGGCTGAGAACTGTTCAGTTCTTGTGCATTTGGTCTTTCAATGAAAGCAGACACTTCTTAAGAAAAGTGTTTTGTAGAAAATCCAGGTTTTTCATTGAAAAAAATTTTTGACAGAAAATTTTTGACCAGTCCTAATGCCATGGTTACAGAATCCAGATGTTTTAGGTGTCAAACATTGTGTAGAACAGTGGTCCCCAAACTTTTTCTGTCGCATTCCCCCCCCCCCTTTACTAGTAATGGAATCTGTCCACGCCTCCCCAGGAGTCATTTGGGAGCTGCAGCAGGGGGCCGGGATTGGGCCTGGGAGCAGGGCCGGGGCTGTGGTGCTGGCCAGGAGCCAAAGCTGCAGCTGGGGCCAGTGTGGAGTTGGGGGGCAGAGTGGGGTGGATGGTGCTCTCTCCCTGCCCCCCATGGGGGCTGGCCCAGGCCCTGCTGCAGCCCCCAAACATACCTCTGTGTCCCCGTAGTGGGGAGTGCCCCACAGCTTGGGGACCAGTGGTGTAGAAGATGTTTCCCTTCTGCTACATGAACATCTCTTGATGAGCTTTCCTATTTAGTTTTTAAATTGATAGAGATTTGTTTGGTGTGTTTTTGTTTATTTTTAAACAATGTTCCTGTAGCTTGAGGACTCTGTGGTGATCTTTTTGACCATGAAAGATAAACGGTATAATGGATGCACAGTCTGTGTGTTGTTGGACCTTGTGCTCTATGAAATGCATGGCCACATAACATGGAGAGAGGATGGACGGTCCAGTGCTTATAGTATTAGTCTGGGCTGTGAGAGACCTGGGTTCGATTCCTGTTCCACCACAAACATCCTGTGTGTCTCCGGGCACATCACTTAGCTTCTGTGCCTCTGTTCCAAATCCATAAATGAGGATAACAACATTTCCCTACCTTACAGGGGGTTTGTGAGGATAACTACATGAAGTTATTAAGAGATTTGGTGGCTCTTTTTATTTATAATAGTGTCTCCCATTGCTGAAGAATTCCAAAGAGCTTTTGTAACACCGACAGACCCCGATTGTCAGCGGACGGGATCGAACCTGGAATCTCTGGAGCTAAATGCATGAGCTAAAAGCCACATGGCTCTTAGCTAAGGGTGTAGAGCAGACTCATTAATCTCTCTTTAAGTGGTCTCAGTGCCACTAGATGGGACAGAGTACCACACCCAGGAGGTGTGTGGGTTACACTTTCACCAAAGGACCTTGATGTTGTTTAAGTAAAGCTGGGCTTGGGAAAAGTTTTAGATGTTTAGATTGGAAATAGAAAGCTCCTCCAGCACATTCATTATGTTGTCTACAGTGGGAAACATAATATGTCCTGTAATGACGGACTGTATATTGGGTAATTAATGTGACGGAGTGTGGATTGCCATGTCACTAACAAAAGTAACTAGGACCTGTGGAGTTAATGGAAGGGAAAGGGCTTCTGACTACTGTAAGTGCTGTGGTTCTAAAAAAGGCTTGCAGATCGGAATGTTAGGCTTCAGCAGAAGAGAAACCCAGCTGGTGTGAAGTGGGATTGGATTAGAAATGAAAGGGTTGGTTTTGAAAGAAGAGAACAAAGGAATGAGTATGGGTGGTGCTGCTGAAAATTGTAAGTAGGAGAGCGAGTGGCACGGGAAAAGGAAACGGACAGCTGAATCAAGGCAGGGAGGAAATGTTGGAGGAATCTGGATAAACTAAGTTATATGCAACTGAAGACAGAGCATCTAAATTTTGCTGGGCAGCTAAATTGGCAACTTGCTAGGAAGCCCAACTTCCATAAAATAGAGCAGATTGCAGCATTCCTTCTCCTTAGTAGGAGATGGAGGCCAGCATGAGGCATTTCTTCTTGATCCGTTCAGTTATTTTAAGAGTTTAAGGCAAAGACAATATGTTTGATCAAGGAAATGGGAGCTAAATTATCAGTTAGGGATTAGGGAAGGAGGGCGAAAATATTGTAGCCGAGTTACTTTGCTGGCTGCATTAGAGTGACTTGACACATACAAAGGCATCCCCAAAGTTGTGGCGCTTCTCATGAAGTATGGGAAGAACCGTTGCCTGAACAGTTAATTCTGTGAGGAAATCAGGGGCATGTCTGGTTTTTGTTTTTTTTCCCTGCTTCTGTGAGTGAAAACGCCACAACCTCAGCTGCTGTGAATGGTTCAATTGAAGTCGATGATGCTATGACCATTTATGCCAGCTGAAGAGCTGGCTCAAAATGTGAAGCTATCAGTAATACCTGCAGCAGACGATGAGCTACCCACCTCCTCTCCTTTCTTTGCAAAAAAATTAACGTGGTTCTTTTCTGCAATGAACCTATGGCTACTGTCATTTTATAGTCGATTATGCATGTCTGTGCTCGCTCACCAATAGACTGAATCCATGTAGTATAATATGGGGGAGAGGTATCTAATCTTTCTAGGGTCCTGTGCTGTGCCCACCACCAAGGCATCTGAGTGGCTGTTAAGGCAAGTTTTCAAATGTGGACCCTTAATTTTTCTTTTAAAAGTGGGTTAGTTGACAGAGGGGCTTCCGCTGATGTCAATAGGAGCTATAGGTGCTCAGCACATTGGAAAATCAAGTCCCTTTCCTATGGGACATGTGGCATAAATACCATTTCCAGTAGCAGCCAAACTGCAGGCAACCACGTTAGAAAAATTTGGCCTAAAGGCCCTGCATACTTAAATGTACAGTAGTTGCTCTGCCTTTGAATTTCTATATATTTGGAACCTGGGCCTCAGAATTCCTCATTGGTGAGTTTAATATGTTGCTGCAGGCAAATCATTCTAATGGAAAACTTTCACTGCATAGGTATCTGCCTGAGTAGTATTATGAGTTTAACATTTTGATTTGTCCTGTCGTTTCTCTGTTTCAATAGGTTCTGCCATTTGGCTTGCAAAGTTTTTTATGTGTTTAACAGTTACTGCTTCAAGAATTTTCCACAGTATTGCTCAATATCCTGCATTTCTTATTGATAAAATCACTTATTATGTTTTTCTTCTTCCCCTCCTCTTCCCAACCCATCTTTCTAGGTCAGGGGCTATCCAGAACCTAAGATCACATGGTACAGAAATGGACTTCCCATCACAGAGGGAGAGTATTACGTAGTGGACCGCAGCATTCGAGGGATTTTCAGCTTAGTGATCAAAAATGTGCAAGAGGAAGATGGTGGTAAATACACTTGTGAGGCTGCAAATGATGGTGGAGTTCGCCAGGTGACAGTGGAGCTAACTGTGGAAGGTAAGAGGACTATTACTATGCTGTTCCTTAAATATAATCATGGGTATGATAAAACACACCCTCTAAAGGGGGCAAGATAGATGAGATTATCAAACTGACAGGTGAAGCTCCAACCTGTATGTACAATGTTGATCACTGATGTAGAAGTAGAACTCATTAGCCTCATCACCGTACTCATTGAGAAGAGTGGTCTGAGCACAGGGTTAGGGGCCAGGAGTTTTAGTTCTAATCCCACCTGGCACTCATTCTTTCTGATGCTAGGAGCAAGTCACATAGCCCCAAATCTTCAGAAGTGTTTCCACTTACCTTGGGTGCCTCCATATTTGGGGGCTGTATAAGTACAGAATGGGAAATGAGCCACAAGGATACCAGTGCAATTAATAGGAGTTTTGCTGCTAAAACCTGGTACGACATTTTGAAAATGTAAGGGGAGGTTTTAATTTAAAACAATGGAAACTTTGAACTCCATTGCATGGCTTTATTACAGCAATGTACGGTAGCATTTAATGAGATTGTATGTACAAGACAGTTTGACATGTACTTCTCACTGATGGCACCTTGTATTTTGAATTTTTCTAGATTTTTTTTTTTAAATGGAAATCCAGATCAAGAAAAAACTCCCTTAATCAGTATTCTGTATGAAATAAGTTAGTGTTAAGTATTAAAGGCTTAAACCAGTGTTCATTGGATTCACTGGAAAGCCTTCCAGTGACTTCAGTGGGAGTTGGATCAGACCCATAAGTTTCCTCTTGTCATTGTAAAGATGTTGAATTGATACCAATAAAAGTATAAGCAAGACCTCATGAATGTTGTAATTCCATGGGCAAGGGTTTGATAGAAGAATGTCCCTTTAGGGAAATCTACCACAGGAATCTTCAGTCCTCTGGCTGTAGATATCAAGTTTTTCTGGAAGACTGGCCACCCTCTTGTCCACTGTTTTGGAACCTTGAAGGAGCCTACTCGATAGAAACAGTAACCTTTTGCCTGTCACCTTTTTCTTTCCCCAGAAGCAGGAGATTCTAAGTGTGTGTGTGTGTGTGTGTGTGTGTGTGTGTGCGCGCGCGCTTGTTAGGTGCTAAGGTAGGTGGTGTTTTAGCTTCATATGCCTTAAAATGGTTGGGTAACAAAGGGCCTGATCTTGGGGGCTGCTAAAGCACCTTTAACTTCCATGGAAGCCACCTCTCAGGATTAGGCCAATAGCCAAGGAAACCACAGATTTCTGAGGGAAATAGCAACTGACTGTCAGATACAGTGATAACACCAATTACAGGTGCTTTTATAACACAGTAGCATCATAAGTGAAAGTCTTCATTTCTTGAGGATCTCCCAGCTATGCTCAATATATGGTTCAGTTTGCACATAATATGTCTGTGTCACATGGGAAGTAGCTAGGATCAAAATGGGAATTTGGAAAGGCACATCTGCATATTAGATAATCTAAGGCTTTGTTTACACTTGTCGCTAAAAGTGGGGCAGTGTAAACGCTGTTTGTCGGCACTTTTGCCAACAAAATACTTCCACCCCCTACGAGCAGGGTTCGCGTTGTTGACAGGAGAGCGCCTCTGTTGACAACGAGCCGTTTACACTGCCATCCACTGCAGCAAAACTTTTGTCTTTCGGAGTGAGAAGGACTTTTTAAGCACCTGTGAACAACAAAAGTTTTGTTCTTCAGTTGGCAATGTAGACAAAGCTTTACACTGCTAAATTTAAAACTCCCAGTAACACTGAGCCGGAGAAAAGTGTTAGAAATTGACATCAATGCTATTCTCTGTTTGCAAGCTGGCCAATGTGCCTCTTTTCAGGGTTCTGGTGAATACCAAAGCCCTTCAGGTTGTTGGCTTCCTGTTGAATTCCCAAGGCATATCTTGCCCAACTTCATCCTTTCCTGGAAAAAAAAAAATGTTTGTCTATTCATGGTCAAAGACCTCTTATGGAAATCCTCAGAGTGCAAACTGAAATATGCATAAAGAAGAACAGGAGTACTTGTGGCACCTTAGAGACTAACAAATTTATTAGAGCATAAGCTTTCGTGGACTACAGCCCACTTCTTCGGATGCATATAGAATGGAACATATAATGAGGAGATATATATACACACATACAGAGAGCATAAACAGGTGGGAGTTGTCTTACCAACTCTGAGAGGCCAATTAATTAAGAGAAAAAAAACTTTTGAAGTGATAATCAAGCTAGCCGAGTACAGACAGTGTGATAAGAAGTGTGAGAGTACTTACAAGGGGAGATAGAGTCAACGTTTGTAATGGCTCAGCCATTCCCAGTCCTTATTCAAACCGGAGTTGATTGTGTCTAGTTTGCATATCAATTCTAGCTCTGCAGTCTCTCTTTGGAGTCTGTTTTTGAAGTTTTTCTGTTGTAATATAGCCATCATGTGCCAGCAATGCCCCTCTGCCATGTACATTGGCCAAACCGGACAGTCTCTACGCAAAAGAATTAATGGACACAAATCTGACATCAGGAATCAAAATACTCAAAAACCAGTGGGAGAACACTTTAACCTGTCTGGTCATTCAGTGACAGACCTGCGGGTGGCTATATTACAACAGAAAAACTTCAAAAACAGACTCCAAAGAGAGACTGCAGAGCTAGAATTGATATGCAAACTAGACACAATCAACTCCGGTTTGAATAAGGACTGGGAATGGCTGAGCCATTACAAACGTTGACTCTATCTCCCCTTGTAAGTACTCTCACACTTCTTATCACACTGTCTGTACTCGGCTAGCTTGATTATCACTTCAAAAGTTTTTTTTTCTCTTAATTAATTGGCCTCTCAGAGTTGGTAAGACAACTCCCACCTGTTTATGCTCTCTGTATGTGTGTATATATATCTCCTCATTATATGTTCCATTCTATATGCATCCGAAGAAGTGGGCTGTAGTCCACGAAAGCTTATGCTCTAATAAATTTGTTAGTCTCTAAGGTGCCACAAGTACTCCTGTTCTTCTTTTTGCGGATACAGACTAACAGGTTACTCTGAAACCTGAAATATGCATGTATCTGGCATGAACATTATTATTTTCTGTTATGCAAATTCTTTCCTTTTCTGATTCTAACTTGTTGCAATGAACAGGTTGCACAGGGGCAGAATTTGAAATCAGTTTCCTGAAATTGGCTGTTCAGTCCTGAATTCATTATTGTTTTAAATTCCATGCAGTAAAGCACCCAAGGACTAAGCTCATTAGGGTTTGGGAACTACAAAAGTCTTTGTTCTAATAATCCTCCTTGTGCCACTGATGTAAAATACAGAACTATTTATTTCCAGTGAAGATAAGCGTACGGGACTGGTTGTTGTCTGAAAGAAATATTACTGAATCACTATGTAGCTTTTCTGACCAGAGGTTTTGACTGGTATCACTCCATCTGGTATACTCGTTTTAAATTAAATCTATGGCAGATACTTATAAATCTCAAGAAGCTTCCATTTTTGACAGCTGCCATAGTTGTTTATTTCTCACTGTCGCCCTTGATCTGCCCTGTTTCATTGACAATTTTTGTCTGTAAAAAAGCTAGTAATGTTTATTTTGTTAGTCTGTCCAGTAGATGGTGCTAAGTAATCAGTGCATTTTGTGCACAGTGTATATTTTGTCAGTAGTGTAGGGTGAAAAGAAGCACACTGAAAAGAAAGGTGACATGGACAAATACACGAATAAAAGAATAGCCTGTTCATGTATCTCTCTAATCCTGCCACTCTGAAAAATGATGATTAATAATACTTGGATTTTATAATAAGTGTTTCATCCAGTGATCTCAAATGGTTTTGCAAAGGTGAATAAGAAATTATCCCTATTTTATGGATGGGGAAACTGAACCAAGAATTTAGCAGTTCCTAAGTTGTGAAAACTCGCCTCTTAAGTAATTTTCCCAAAATGACACAGGAAGCCAGTGTCTTTGAACGTTGGACATGTAGTTTGATGCCTTCTCCACTGGAATACAGTATGGGTGAAAGTCATGTTCTCTAATCATTAATCAATATTAGTTATAAGTAGACAGGGGTCTTTGTGGCCTGAGTCACAAAGTGTGGATAGTGGATTTGTAAATTCCGAATATTCAGGGATGGTTAGATTGGAGTTCTGGCTGGAACCCAAATCTAATAGTTTAAGTATTTAACACAGGTCTGAACCAAACACAGTCCTATACTGAAGGGCATACAACTGCATTGGTGAGATTGTGGGTAAAATAACTTGTACCATAGGTATCTTCCGCCTCTAATTTTCATGATCCTTGTTTGAAAGCAGGAGAAAGAAATACAGTATTTACACAGATTTTGGTATCTGTTGTACCTAATAACCATGATAAGTCATCTAATTTGTTATCTTTCTATAACATACAGGAAACTCCTTGAAGAAATACAGCCTGCCATCCAGTGCCAAAACCCCTGGGTAAGAATTCTAGGCTCCATGGAGTTCTTTAAAACACAAGGTCTGGTGGTGAAGGTTGTGGAGAGACTAGAGAATTTTTTTTCCTCAAGTGACTTTGCTGTCTAACATTACTGCTCAGTTTTACTTTGAGGGCCAATTAAAACGAGTTTGATTTCCGCTTAGCCCCTAATAAAGCCTGACCAGATTAAAAAAGCATATAGTGACCTTGGCAGCATTCTCTTCCAACAGCAGAGGCTTGAATAATGGAGGAAGGGGTGGTCTTGTTAAGGCACAAGACGGAGATCTGGGTTCTATTCCCATGTGGCCTTGTGGAAAACACTGCAGTGCCATAGTTTTCCTGTTCGTAAAATGGGGTAGCACTATTAGCCTAATTCCCGAAGGTGCTAGAAGGCTGACCACGTTAGTGATTGTGAAATGCTCAGATTCTGTGGTGATGAGTGCCCACGTAATGCCTGTAAACAAGTAACCAGAATAAGCCCAAATCAATGTGCTACATTGAGGGCAGTTCTGTCTGTAAATCCATGAGAATAATATATGCAGACGACTGATGTTTGTCTGAGAAGGAATGGCAGTAACCTGCTTCAGCTAGTCCTGTCCCATGCCAGTCGGGAGAATACACCCATAGGAATCAATGTGTAGACAAGCGCAGCTTACTCTGGGTTCACCATGGATGTGAACTCTTTCCCATTTATTTTAGGAGGGCTGGAAAGATGTGTCTTGCTAGCCCTTTTGCAGTTGGCACTCATGAAACTGTCTTGAGTTGGGATCATTGAGATTAAGCAGTTTAATGGGCCAAATGGTGTTTCTGTAATATTACCCATGGCCACAACCAAAGAACTTGGCTGATGAGCGCTTTCCTCAAGGAGGCGATGGAAGGATTTTGATAGCTTGAGGATTAGGTGTGGGTGCTTTTAAATAGGGTTGCCAACTTTCTAATCGCACAAAACCGAACACACCTGCCCTGTCCCTTCTCTGAGGCCCCACCCCTGCTTGCTCCATCCCCCCTCCCTCTGTTGCTCACTCTTCCTCACCCTCACTCACTTTCACCGGGCTGGGTTGGGGTGCAGGGAGGGTATGGGCTCTGAGCTGGGGTGCAGGCTCTGGCTGGGGCCAGAAATGAGGGGTACAGGGTGTGGGAAAGGGCTCCGGGCTGGGGCAGAGGGCTGGAGTGTGGGGGGAGTGAGGACTTGACTGGGGGTGCAGGCTTGGTTTGGGGCCGGGGATGAGGGGTTTGAGGTGTGGGAGGGGACTCCGGGCAGGGGGTGGGGATGTGGGAAGGGGTTCAGGGTGTGGGGACACCTGGCAACCCTATTGTCACTGATGGTGTCCTTAGTGCAATACCATCCCACCTGCCATCCCTGCCCATTAGCATTCTAAACTCCTACGTGCATTACCTGCCTATTTATCCTTAAAGCCATGGCAGATATTGATTAAAAATTGAGATTTTAGAAGGGAATCTACTGTAAAAGAGTGTTCTCCCATATTTAAGGTGATCCCCTTCCTCCTCCCCCTCCCCCCCCCAGTACCCAACACAAGTGTGTGTTTGTTCAAGATTTGCCCCATATTACTATCACTAGCAATAATGGTCTAACGTATCTAGACATAACTTCAGGGCTGAGGCTGGCACAAAGGACAATTTCTTCGCTGCATGAGCTGTGCTCTTTACCAAACATTTATAATTAAATGGTTGTTTTGGGGATTCAAAATTCTGGGCCTGATTCTTCTTGCAATTACTTGCGGTTTTACACTTTTATAACCCGATTGACTTTAATTGGCTTATTCCTGATTCACACCACTGTGATTGAGTGGGGAAATGGGCCCCCATAGGTTCAAACAAAAATAATTTCCCTTGCCAATGTTAGTGATCAGAACACAGATTATTAGTAATGAGTATTTTAATTTCCCTTTTTGCTATGAATCCTATTTATTTACCTTTTGGATTTCGCTCAGATTACAGTGATGAAAATAGACTAGCCAAGCAAGTGAAAGTGACTAGTTCTTCTTCAAGTTCTTGCTCATGTTGATTCCATTCTAGGTGTGCACGCCAACCTGCAATTCTGGGTGGCGAACTATCAGTCCCTCTTCTGCAGGTACAATTTTAACTTATCGGATTCCCTCTGTAAGTTAAACGAGTCCCTCCCTCAGGGTTTGGCCCAGAAATTCGGAACCCTGGTGGAGGAGGTCATCACGGCAGCTAGGTGCTCTCTCCAGGTGGCGTGGGACATGGCGCACTCAGCACCTAGGGTGGTTGCATTGGCGGTGGTCATGAGGTGCAGCTCCTGGCTTCAGACCACCAGCCTGTCCCAAGAGATGCAAACCTCTATCCAGGACCTCCCATTCGATGGAAATGGACTCTTTTTGGAGCAGACTGGTGCAAGGCTGCATGGATTGAAGGACACTAGGGCCACCCTTTGCTCGCTGGGTATGCATATGCTGCAGTCTGCACGGAAGCAGCTCCGACCGCCTCCGCCCCCACATGCTCACGTCACATTATGCGCTTACCCTACAAGCTCGAGACGACACTGGCTTTGGCAGAGCAGTGCTGCAAGTCTGTGAACTCTGAGTCCACCTCCATGGACATTGCTTGTAAGTGACCTAGAATGGAATTGACATGAGCAAGCATTCGAAGAAGAAAAAACTGTTACCTACCCTTTTGTAACAGTTGTTCTTCAAGATGAGTTGCTCATGTTCATTCCATTACACGCCCTCCCGCCCCTCTATCGGAGTTGCAAGAAAGATTTGAGAGGGCGTAGGACCGGCAGTGCTTGATATACCGACGCATGAGCGTGGCACTCAAGGGGGTGCCACAGCCAGCCCTATGGATACTGCTAAGGCAAAAATTTCTCATGACCGTGCTATTGGGCATGTGTACACCTAGAATGGAATGGACATGAGCAACACATCTCGAAGAAAATCGTTTACGAAAAGGTAGCTAACCGGTTTTTAGGTTCTGTTGTGCTGTTGCAAACATGCTAGGGGAATATGCACATGCCAAATAGTCCTACTAAGGAAGGATAGTCATGTTGCTATTTAGCTCTGTCTTTCTAAAGAGCTCACCTAATCCAGTGGATTTTAATAGAGTTATTAAAAGGTTCATCCTCCTGTTTTGTTTTTTTGCTCCTGTGTTTTGCTCCTGTTTAGAGCTTTCAAAATTTGCAGTTATGGAAAGATTTAAATCCAAAATACTCTTGATTTATTTTTAAAAAGAAAATAATATAAACCTAGCTATTTGTATTTGGTTTTGTAAAACCTAGGAAGGGTGTGTGTGGGTGTGTCTAGTAATCTAGTGGTAATTAATATTCTCTTTTGATGTATCAGTATATATACATACACTTGTGTGTACATTTATGTATACATATACACACATGAACACGCACACATGCATGCCCTCTAAATTTTGGGACTGAACTATCTGAGTGACCCTCTTTACAAAGAACCCGCCTTCCTCTTTTGGGTAAGGCACCACTTTTGCCCAAAAAATTTCAGTATTCCTGTTCTCTGTTTAAATCCTCTCCATCATGGTCTTGTCTTACTCAGAATCCTCAAGTAGCCCATATGGCCACCATCATATCTTGGCAGCTCCTTGAACTGAGGCTGTGAGGTCTGTATTAGTGTTCCGATACCTTATAGAAAAAGGGAGGTATTTACACATCTCATTTGCACGTGGGTAAGATGCTGTGTGGAAAATCAATGCCCCAAAAGTGGTTTGGTTTGCCAGAAATTCAAGGCTAAAAATAATCACCATCTACTATCTTCTGCTAACGTGTGGCTTGATTATACCGTGGCTGTATTCAGATAGCTCCTTTTGACATTAACAGGCATAAATGGCACTTATTTTGTCTTGCTTACAATGCTGTTTTGTATTTCAAGGTTATGTGACTGACCTCACTCAGTGTTGAAGTGTCACTTCCGTAGAAAAGCACTTTGTTCCACAGCTATGTCATCTTTATAAGCAAAGCTGGGCCAATCCTGCTAAAAGTTATTAATTATCATTAATTTGAACTTCTAAACTCATTTGCTTTGTTTTGTTTGTGCCATTTTCATGTTCACTTTGTGAACATTCCAGTGAATGAATTTCCTGGCAGAAACATTTACTAAAATAGTGAATTTTAAGTACACACGTTAAAACAGTGCTGAAAAGTGAATGTCAGTGATTATGTGATTATCACACTCATCGACGGTGAAATAATTGGAGAATAATTCTGAACAGCTAACAAATATGGGTAAATCTATATTTGTTGGCAGACAATTCACAGATTGGAAAAAAAGGACTGATTTAAATGTATATTTTGTACATTGTGACTAGTTTGCCCAGCTCTGGTTATAAGCAACCAGAATTGTCAAAAAAAGGTGTGAGTGCTTGTTGTGAGTTTGTTGGATGAGGGCACATAGAAGAACAGTGTCCAGTTGCATGAGTAGTTGAGAGCAGTGGTCTCCAACATGTGGGCCTGTGCTGGGTGTCTCCTGATCACAAGTCAGCATTTTGTTCCTTACATTGGCCACACATTGCCAGCTTCTGATTTCTGAACATTTTGTCTTTCTGGCCAAAAATTGTTATCTTATGCTGGTACCTTTGTCACTCAATGTTGGTTACCACCTACACTATTTCACAGTTGGCAGACCACTGTTCTAATATACTTTCTGAAGTGTGCCTAACCAGAAAAAAAGGTTACAACTCCTCTGCTAAGCTAAAATGTTCATTGCCTTTCCAGGGGCAGATTTTCTGTTCCGTCAGTGGAGAACAGGCCAAGCATCTGGGGAGAAAGTCCACCAAAGTTTGCTACGAAACCCAACAGAGTCATCGTGCGTGAAGGCCAGACAGGCAAATTCTCCTGTAAAATAACAGGACGACCACAGCCTCAAATAACTTGGTTTAAGGTATGGTTTCCTGAGGGGCTAATGTCCTTGTTCTGCCTCAAAGCTTCTATTATTATAGGAGGATGAAGTCTGTTGGTGGTTCTTCAAGTGTTGGTCCTGTTATGTCTTTTTCCAAACGAGGGTATGCGTGCATGCCATACACCTGAGTCCAGTAATGCTTCAAAGCAGTGTCCATTGACCAGCACACGCACAATAGTGTCCCTCGTGCTCCCGACTGAGAGTGTAAGAGGCAGTGTGGGTCAACACCTTTCCACGTCCTTCTTACCAGTGCATGGCCTGAGTCAGAATCATGTCCTCCTTCTCTCCATGCATAACCTGTAATGGAAACTTGCTGTAAATCATTTTTATATCTTAACTTGATAGCTATAGTTAGTATAGGATAATTTCTCTCACCTGCCCCCATTCGCCGGAAATCTTCCCTGGTCCCAAAACTACACCCAGAGTCTTGGGATTCAAAAATTGCATCTCCTGCCCTTGCTCCTTCTCTATCAATGACAAGCATCAAAGGTGCCTGTTCTGCCTGGGTGAGGTGCACATCTCTGCAAAGTGCAGTAGCTATTGATCCTTCCCACCCAGAACTAGAGAGGTCCAAGAGCACTGACTAAAAAAGTTCCTGATGGAGGAGGCTCTGAGGCCCCACTCTGACC
The DNA here is from genome assembly GCF_013100865.1 of Trachemys scripta elegans. Lineage (NCBI taxonomy): Eukaryota > Metazoa > Chordata > Testudines > Emydidae > Trachemys > Trachemys scripta. The sequence goes on along the minus strand of NC_048308.1, from coordinate 9,998,601 downwards.
TTGTTCCCAGGAGACCCACCATATACTTGCCTCAAATGACCAGCAGTGCCCCTCCAGGCATGAGCCTTGGAACGGAGTCTTTACCACAGAAGCCCAAAGAGTCCTCCTCCAGGGCTCCCCATGAGTGTAAGGGGAGCTCTCATGGGCTTCAAGACAATGACCGCATGCCATTTATCAGAAGCCGCCCATTTCAGGATCTTTTAACCCAGGATGGGAGAAAAATCAAGCACCCCAACCCAGGCTCACTCCACCTTCAGATGGGCATCTGAAATAGAATACTCATACGCCACCCCTGCTCAGGAAATCCTTATACAAGGTAGAAAGGATTCTACTAGAGCCTGCTAACAGGCTAAATGGTGGCACTTTTCAACCTGGGCACAACGCCACCAACATACCCTTGGTAGGTGGTCATTTTGGTTTTTCCTAGACTAGTTCCCCTCCTTAGAGACTTCAGGTCTGGCCCTTAGTTTGCTGCGGGTATGCCTAGCAGCAATTATTGCCTTCCTCCTGTGTTCTGTGTTTACACACCTGGCTACTGTGCAATTTATGAAGAGCTTGATCGGTACCTTCCCACCAGTCATTAAATCTATGCCTCAATGGGACCGTAACCTTGTCTTGTCAACACTCTCAGGTGCACCCTTCAAACCTATGGCAACACATACTATGACCCACCTGTCCATGAAGATGGTGTTCTTAGTGGCCATCACTTTGGCCAGAAGGGTCAAAGAGCTAGGAGTCATGATGGCAGACTCTTTATACAGTATTTCACAAAGAGAAGGTCTCCCTTAATTTACACCCCAAATTGCTCTTCAAGATTGTTTCTAAGTTCTATATCAATCAATCGACTCACTTACCTGCAGGTCCACGGACACTGCTTTTAAGAATTTCTGTATTCAGGTGCATGGTGGGCATGCACATCCACATGTAGACACAGATAGGGACAACACATCTCGAAGAAAATTCAGTTACAGTAAGTAAGCTCCAGTGACTGTGATAGTTTATATTATACTGCATGTCAAGAAACCTGTGTACAACACCGAGGGGGCAAAATCTTCCCCTCGCTTGCAACCCAGACAAAATTATAGAATTGAACATTAATTCTTTTGTCTTCCTCTCTTCCACTGTCTTCTGCATCACAGCAAGGACTATTGACCAGGCAGTAGAAAATGTAGGGAATTTTCTCACTGCTTTTCATTTCTTCTGCTCATACAGGTTCTCTGCCAAAAATTGAACAATCCCATGAATCAGCAGAGGAGGGGGAATGCTTAAAGGTGTGGGAATGTTTCATAATTGAAAGAACACGTTTCCAGTTACTGGCCACTATCATAAATCTGTCTTTCTGTCTGTCTTGAGATACAGAAATGCCCAGGGGCATCAGCCAGTGCTCAGGGCTCCACTCTACCATGCAAAAACATAATAAAAGAAAGTCCCGGTCCCAAGGATCTTTAGCTAATCTGCATTTCATTAATCCATGTTTTATAACTTGCTCTGCCAAGTGGCAGTCTCTTCCCCTTTCTTAGCAAAGATCTAACAGCAGAGTGTTATCGTGAGGCATTGTAAAACTAACGTACACTTTTTTAGAATGAATGAATCAGATCCATTTGGGGATGCCTTATTCTTTCCTTTTATTTTGCTTACCTGCTAATTCATAAAGATCAGTAGTTCATGTTGGATCCCCAGGACAATGGTGTCAATTGGTTTAACCGAATTTTCTTTCAGCTAGGATTTATAATATTCAGACACTAGGAAGTTATTGAGTCATCAGAGGTGTTAAAAATTCAACATCTACCAACAAGTACCATATAATGCTGCTGGGGAGAGTACAATTTCCGCCTGTATTTAGAATAGGAAAATTTGTGGCATCTGTTAGCAAAGATTACTGAAGCACATGCACTGGCTTGCTTAGTCTCAGATACATAGAATGTCATGCCAAAAGGGTCCATTATGCTCATCAAGACTGATCTCCTGTGTAACACAGGCCATAGAATAGGAATTAATGAGTGAAATATCAAGCCCATGGCTTGTGACTGAACAAGAGCCTATCTTTTAGGAAGTCATCTAATATTGTTTTAAAGGTTTCAATTGATGGAGAGCCCATCACATTTCATGGTAAGTTGCTTCAGTGTTTAATTATCCTCTTTAAAAAAAAAAAAAAAAAGGTGGGGGGGGCTTTATTTCTAGTTTGAATTTAACTAGCTACAGCTTCCAGCCATTGGAGATTATCTCTTTGTCCGCTAGATCAAAGAATCCTTCATTATCTGAAATTTTCTTTCCATATTGATACTTCCAGACCATGATCAAGTCACATTTTAACCTTCCCTTGGATAAATTAAAATACAGATATTAAGATTAGATAAAATAGATTAAGTATTAGGAACAACTGTTAAGATAGGTAGATGTCTTTAGTCCGGCAACTTTGACTATTTTTGAGGGTGAAGTGTCAACCGGAACTTACAATTCTGATAGGTCTTGCATTTATTTGTGCCCCAATCTTAATATTATTTACAAACATAAGAGGCTCAATTGTTGGCACAGGAATGGAAAGGGTGGGGGCCAAATATGGCTTTTATCCACCTTTACACACACTATATTCTAGGCCCTGCAACGGTTTGTTCTAACTTGCACTCTGCTTCCTGTGGCCTCCAATGAGCTAAGGAAAGCAGAGAATAGCTGTACTACAGTAGCCCAAGACCTTTTGCTCCCTACAGTCTACCTCTGAGATGCTCCCTATGCCAGAGAGGGACTGTACTGGGTCTCTCTGGCAGCTCTGTGCTGCCTCAGGAACCTCTCTTAGGCAATAGGTATTTCCTTAGAATCATAGAATATCAGAGTTGGAAGGGACCTCAGGAGGTCATCTAGTCCAACCCCCTGCTCAAAGCAGGACCAATCCCCAGACAGATTTTTGCCCCAGATTCCTAAATGGCCCCCTCAAGGATTGAGCTCACAACCCTGGGTTTAGCAGGCCAATGCTCAAACCTCTGAGCTAGCATAAAGAGCAGCATAAAAGGGCCATAGCACAATGGAGAATTGGCCCCAAAGTCTCTGTAACTATAATTCTAAAATGTGATGTCCATCTCTCAGGAAAGTAAATAAAATGTATTACTGCTTCAGTTGCCTATACAGTAAAAGTAAATTTAATTTTCTAAGGATACTAATGTGAATGATGAAAATTCAGACTAGAATGGAAATAAGGGGTGGCAAAATCCAGGAGAAGCAGTCTCCTGCAGATTTGAATTATAAAGCTTTGAACCCAAAATGTTTGTTTATACTGGCTGGGTACTAGCCACAGAAGGTATTTGGCTGAGAGATAAGTGGAAAGAACAACATGGGACAATGGAGTGGTCTTTTACCACAAGCTGCTTATTTCCATGACTGTCTCTCTAATGGGGTTGTTTTGTGATCTTTGCAGGGTGATATTCAGTTGCAGCAAAAAGATCGTTTCAACATGTTTGAGAAATCAGGCATCCAGTTCTTGGAAATCCAAAATGTTCGTCTGGCTGATGCTGGAACTTATACTTGTACCGTGATGAATAGCGCTGGGAAGGCATCCGTGTCTGCAGAACTCATGGTTCAAGGTACAACAAAAAGAGATTAATTGGGAATAACACAAGTACATTACAAAGTGTTCTTAAATCATTGCTTTCAGCAATGTCTGAATACAAGTGTTGATTTTTTCCCCCTAAGCACGCGCGCTCTCTCTCTCGCTCTCTCCCCTTCCGTGCCCCCTCCCCTTGTGTGAAATGACATTTTGATGTATCAAAACCTGCAGCACAGTGCTACAACTAGAAACACTGTCCGAATGCAACAACTGTCAAAATGTTCTCTTATTACTTCCCATAGGACCTAGCATTTCACTTTACTTTTGTTACTTTGGAGCTTGATATTTTTTAATTTCAGCAAGTGGAAATTCTACATATGTAATTAAATACAGTAATCATACCTTCAGAGAGTGCCTCATTTGGGATGGGGAGGGGCAAATCCTTTTACCATGATTGTTAAGTAATTGTGTTTAGCACAATCGTAGTACTTTATTCTTTCAATGCACTGTATGAACATTAATCTTCACAATTCCCCTTTGAGTAGTAAAGCATTATTATTAGTAGTATACCTATATTTATAGATGCGTGTGGAGGGGCGAACAGAGACATGGGGAAGTTAAGTAGCTTGCCCAAACCCGCACAAGAAGAGATAAAAAGCTGAGTTTAAAACTCAGGTGTTCCTAGCTCCCAGACCTGTCCTCTTCTGTCTGTAATTAAAAGGAAAAAATAGATTTGTATAAACATGTGTGCTACATCTGTCATGACATATATAGTTAATTTTCTGGGTTGATGCTCATGCTTGTACATCAACACCAAAAGCATAGGCCTCTATCACTTGAGCTACAGTAGAAGTCTTTTTATCTCTAAGGAAGAAGTAGGCTGTTGCAGCTACTGGGGCCAGCTATGTGCACAAAGCAAATACATTACATATGCCCCTATTACACCAGCTTGTTGCAATCATCTGAGGTCCACGGGAGTCTGTGTCCCATCTGGGGAGTCATTTTGAGGAGCAACAAGGTTATATGTGTACAAATGACAATGGGAATTGAACTCAAGCATGTGCTACTTAACCTAAAAGGAGTGTTGTGAGCAAGTATCAATCTGTGTAACCATTGTGGTCAGCCACTAGAGAGACCCCATTTGCCCATGTATTACTCAGACCGTTTTTTGTTCATTGAGCCTTTTATTAAATATGTGACTGAATCTCTGACTGCTCCCGCCAGGTTAATGATCCTACTGTGTATAATGAACACATCTGTCTTGGGACATGATGAGGGCTGAGAACCAACAGTTCAGCCACATTGTGTATAAATTTCAAATGCTAACTGCATCCCTAATTATGGGGCACAGTCTTTCCTGGATCAGTATGTTCAGAACAGGAGAGGACTATGGGCCCCAGGCATTTAGTAAAAAGGAGGTTACATGGTAGTTTATTTATCTTATCAGCTGCCTTTACCATTCTAACCTCCCATATCTAATTCTTTAAGTATCAATTAAATCAGCTAGTAGGAAGTTCTGTAAAGCATTATCAGGCAGTCATACAATTGAAATTATTGCATTATTTTTAAGCAAAGCTATGTAGATCTCTTGTATAGATAATCTTGTTCCAAGAGCTTTATTTCTTCCAAGTTTCCACAGTCGGGTGGAGGATGGAAAGAATGTTCTCTTAATTGATAGGGTCATGTAGCACTGTTTTGTCTTTAGCCAGCTGAGGTTTGTTAAGCTTTTTATGGATCTTTAACTGGTCATCTTTCAACTGGGATTCAGCTTACTTCTTCAGTGAAAAATTTTGGTAACTGTTTGTTTATGGCCAGACTAATTGCAAGGTTGTGATGGGTTATTTTTGTCCTATGTACCTTTAGAGTCTTTTGTTCACTCTTTGTGGAGTGCTCTGATTGCACCACATCTCTCATCTCTACCCTGAGACAAGGATTCAAATCTATGGCTCACCTCGAGCATGGTTCATTCAGTATTTCCTCACCTCTTCCTTTGTCTCAGCCATTAAATTCCTTTGTGCTGCAGTCCCAGTCTCACAGCTGGCCTATAGCACAGTAGTTCAACTTGAAACCTGCCGCTGATGCACAGAGGATGGGAAACATTGCCTTTTGGAGGCTGAGTATTGCCTCTCTGGTGCTTCCGAACACTATCTGCCCAATATCTGAATCTGGATCTCCCAGAACAAGTGGTTGTGCACTTTGCCAAAATGCTAGTCTGAGCCTCCTGAGAGTGAAGTACACTACAATGAACTTGGAAAACTGAATGAAAACACTTCTTTGGAATACTGTCCGGTTCTGGTGTCCACGGTTCAAGAAGGAAGTTGAGAAATGGGAGAGGGTTCAGAGAAGAGCCACGAGAACAACTACAGGATTAGAAAACATGCCATAGATTGAGCTCTTTGAGTTTATCACTATCACTATATTTAGCTTAACAAAGAGAAAGTTAAGGGGTGATTTGGTTACAACCTATAAGTACCTAAATGGGCAACAAATATTTAATAATGGGCTCTTCAGTCTAGCAGAGAAAGGTATAACATGATCCTGTGGCTGGAAGTTGAAGCTAGACAAATTCAGACTGGAAATAAGATGCATATTTTTTAACAGTGAGAGTAAAAAAAATAATATAATATATGGAGATATACCTATCTCATAGAGCTGGAAGAGACCCTGAAAGGTCATTGAGTCCAGCCCCCTGCCTTCACTAGCAGGACCAAGTACTGATTTTGCCCCAGATCCCTAAGTGGCCCCCTCAAGGACTGAATTCACAACCCTGGGTTTAGCAGACCAATGGTCAAACCACTGTGCTTAAAGTGCTTTCTTGTATTGAGATCCAAAACTGTTCCTTATGCTGCCCTCCTTCCCTGAACTGCTGTCCTGGTTGTTCACTTTAAAAATCTGGTCACCATGTACTGCAACTAGTGCTTTCCTGTGCTTGCAGACTTAGAGCGCAGCAGACTGCACTAACTGGCATCCTGTCTTTGCATTCTGCAGAGTTGGCAGCCCATTTATGGCTACCACTTCTATGTGCATAAGTGTGGGAGAAGGATCTTTCCCTCCTGGCATACCCACGCAGGGACAGATGTGACTGGGACTAAAAGACCTAGAATAATTAGGATCTTTTAGAATAAGAAGAAAACTAAATCTCTGTTTTGGGCTGTAAACTACACTGAGCAATTTGAATCCCTGGATTCATTGTGTGAGCTTCCATGCCGGAACATTTCTTCCAAAAGTGAAAGATTCAATATGTTGGTTACATTTTTATGCCATTGTTTGTGTTTGTGTTGAACATGTTAATCTCTACCCGCCAGCTAACGCTTAGTCAGGAATTTGTGGCTGGACACAGTTTACAACCAGAACACCTGATTCAGCATCTTTGTAATTACACTTTTTAGGTCAAATACAGAGGATGAGTGGCCTGCCCAGGTCCCCATCCTCTCTGAAGTTCCATTAAGAATTAATGAGCTGACTCCAGCTGGAATATCATACTTGCCTGCCTTTTCTAACCCAGAACACTTCAGTCTGACAAAGCCCTTTAGTTTTCAGTGGGCCTTGCAGTTGCTAGATCCAGAAATATCTTAAACTGAGCCAAGACCTCTTGCCATTTCAGTTAAGCAGTCAGCACTTGTGGTTGGGAGTCAAGATCTGTCAATGAATCTGTTGTGGTCCAGTGACTCAGCAAAAAGTGGATATGATTTAGATCCATATCAACTTTCCTCGGGTGGCAAGCCATAATTTGGCTCCCATATAAAACAAATTGACTCTCCAAAATATGAACTTTGCCTAAAGCTTTATTTTGACATTTCCAAGGTTTGTATTTAGTATAATATGTTTCCTTTATTTTTATTTCAGGTTCAGATAAGACAGACCTGTATGTTCACCCATTATGGTATGTTTTTCATTCAATACGTTTTCCCTTTTCCGATCTTTTAAAATGCAATATACTGTGGTCTTGAAACTGCAGCATGAAACTCCACTGAAAGAGAAACAAACCCTCCTTCTTCATAGTGTAAGTCAACTCTAACTATTGGGGGTTAGAAGGAAACTTTACTCAGGGACAGATTATCTCATAATGGATACCTTGTACCTCCTGTGAAGCAGTTAGTATTGGTCGCTGTTGGTGGCAGCATTCTGTTTGAGACAACCACTGATCTGACCTGTAAGGGAAAATTCTGATGTTTCTGGTGTAACAAAGTCAGGCCGGGCAGCCTGGCAGGAGGCTGGTGGAGGGCCAATATGTTAGCCTTAGAATGTTAAAGGCCCTCTTTCCTACAAGCTGAGAAGGGGTTACCTCAGGTCAATTAGGGGCACCTGCATCCAATTAAGGGACTGCCTGAGACCTTTTAAAGCCCCTCCTCTGCAGCTATCAGGCTAGTGGCAATAGGGAAATAAGCTTCCCCAGGGTGAGAGGCTGTGCTCCTTCCCATAGAGGAAACAGCCGAACATGAGTGTCTGCTAGGAGAAGAACTGACACCCCGGAGCAAACAGGACAACACGCTGCCCTAGCGAGGGGGCAGGGAAAGGTATCCCCCTTTGTTTTTGTGTTTGTGAGACTGTTTCCTTTTTGTTTGGTGGAGGCTCGCCCCTTAAGCCGATCCCAACGCCTACCCTGAACATATGGCCAGAGTAGCACAGAGCGGGGAAGACAAACACTGCTCAGAGTGGGGCTGATTTACCCCAAGCCCAATGCAAGCAGATGGGGAAGTGCTAGGTCTGGCGAGACGAAGGTCTGCCACACTATGTACATTGTCTTCAAGGAGGAGTTCCAAATGTGGACTGGCTACAGTATCGACATGTGAACTGTATGAAACAAGAGGTTGCTTGCTCTGAACACTCCCCTAATTCATGCTCAGAACACTTGTATACATCGTGTCAGTATGGAGCAGATCTTTCTTAAAAGCATGGTACTGCATGAATCTTAATTAAAAACTGAAACTAGATGAGTAAGAAATGGGTCTAGTGATTATGATTTCTATTTTCATACTTTTAGAAAACCTCTGAAGGTTACTTTTTTAGTCCTTCTGGAAAACAAATTTTGGGAACGGAACAATTTTATACTTCTGCAGGACTAGCTTTATGTTTAAATTATTGTGTCTGCTGAAGTGTAAAGGAAGGTTGGAGTTCTAGAAATGATTGCTGAGATTTTCAAAGTAGTCTAGAGGATTTATACACATCTTCCAGGTAACCAGTGTAAACAAGGACTATGGAATACCTGTGCCCCTTCCATATACAGTATATACTGTGCTTCTGAGTCCTCCACATAGAAAGTCCAGGATTAGATCTGGTCAGAATGATAAATATTCCTGTGGAAAAAAGGTATAAGAAATGAAAAATGTTCTCTCAATTTTTTTCTGAAATTTTTGAGGAAAATTTTTAATTTTTTTAAGTTGAAAAATGAAAGAAACATTTTCAGTTAGAAGAAAAAGCATTTTTAATAGAAGAAAAAGCATTTTAATAGGAAAAAATGTATGAATGAAAAGTTTTAACCAGTGCTAACCAGGATGTACAAGATTGCTTCATGGAGTCATCAAGGCCCGTATTAGTTTATTGAACGTATCCCCAACTCTGAGTTTTAGACCATTCAGGATGTTGGATTTCTGTCCCAACACATCTGGAGTGTGATTTTCAAAAGTGCTCAGCTCTGCTGGAAGCAGAACTAGGCCAAAACTGAGTGCTTTTCAAAATTTCATCCTACCACAATGCTAAGACCTAGGCTTCTCCTGGTAACATGCTTTTTAACAGTAAAATTGAGCTACTCACCAGAGCTTGCAATGTCCTGAGGTCTCAAGAAGTAGAGCTCCTCCTCCTTTGTATCTTATTAATAGGAGAACTGGTATGTTTTGTAAACCATAACATTGTACAATCACAAGTGCAAGCCTGATGCATAGTTATTTATCCAGCCTAACCTTGTTGAGGCCCCTAGGCACTATGGGTAAAATTTTCAAAAGTATCTAAGTGACTTGCAAGCCTTAGTCCTATTTTCAAGAGACTTGAGGACTTAAGAGCCGAAGTCTCATTGAAAGTTAATATATATTAGGTTCCCAAATCACTTAGGCATTTTTGAGACTTTTACTGTATGTTTAATAAGCAGCATAATACAGTGAAAATAGTCAACTAGAATTATCTACAGGAAGTTAACTTATACAGTGTTTTGAGTCATTTATATATGTGGCCTGAATCCATTCACACTTACACCGATTTTACACCACTGTCACTCCCTAGATGTAAATGGAATGAACTGTAAGTCTCAGACAGTGTATGTGAGATCAGAAGCTGACCCATGTCATGTAAAAGAGGGCCTAACCAGAGGAATGGGATCCAGCAACTCCTGTTTTGTAATCCAGGTTCTGCATTGAGTCACTCTGTGGCACAAGCCATTTATTCCCCTTTACCAGATAGAGGTTAATATTATTTACCTCTATCTCACAGGGATTTTGTGGGGGTTAATTAGTTAACAGGAATTAATTCAGGGATGTCCTGTGGCCTGTGTTATACAGGAGGTCAGACTAAATGATCACAATGATCCCTGTTGGTCTTATAAACTATGACTGTTTGCAAAGTTCTCTGAAGCTAAAGTGCTGTATAAGTACTAATTATTACAAGCCATTGATTATATCGCTAAATAAATAATTTCCCTTCAGCACTCCAACAAAATCAACTTCCACTGCAACCAAAGCTATTGAAAATTCAGAATTCAAACTGGCAACTAGCAATGGGATTGCTAAGGAACTGAAATCCAGCAGCACTGGCCTCACAGCTGAAACCAAAGAGAGGACAGCAGTTAAGAAAGAGGCCTCTTCTATCTCCTCCAAAGAAGCCAAGGACAATAGACAACGACAGCTCAGAGAAACCAACACAGAACCTGCTCAGGAACCTAAAGGAGAAGCGAGGGGATCTCAGGGCCTACAGAAAACTTCCAGTACCATAACGCTGCAAGCCATTAAAGTGCAACCAGAACCAAAGGCAGAATCCACGGCCACTTCCACTGGACAGGATGAGGACAGGAAAGGGGCCACACAGCCCCTGACGACAACTCGACAAACTGCGTCTCTCATCAGACAAGCTGGTCCAAGGAGTAGGGAAGCAGAAAACAGAGTTGGAACAAGGAAGAGCACAACAGAGCAGAAGAGGGAGCCTCAGGGAGTCCCTCCGCAGTTTGAGAGCCGTCCACAAAGCCAGGAAGTATTAGAAGGCCAGGAGGTCAAATTCAAAAGCAAAGGTAAAGGGATGAAAGCTCAAAGAACCCAGTGTTTAGGGCTCTGTCGCTGTAGATGGAATAACGGGGAAATACTTCACTCTTCAGTGCAGGTTTCTCCTCCTTCCTAAACCATTCTTAAAACAGCTCTTCTGTGGCACTCCACACTTGCATCAGCAAAACCATTATTCCACTGCACACCATTATGGTGTTCTGTCTCTGTGATTTCTATACAGGGCCAGACCTTAATATGGCTGTTCAGGGGAATAAGAAGGAATAGGAGCCCAAGGCCATTCTCCTGCCTGGCTGTTGTAGGGCTCCCTGCATCAAGGCTCAGGTGCAGAATGGCTGACCATGGACTGTGTGCCCAGCGCTCACTCTCTCCTTATCCTGCCCCACCAGCAGATTCTTGCTTCTGTCCCCTTCTCTAGCATGCTGACCTCTGGTGCTGAATTGGTAAAAGAGGATAAGTAAGCTGAAGTTACTGTCCCCTCGAGCAAGGGACGGAGTAGAGCAGGAATTGTAGTGGAGTCACACTGCTTGCACATCACCCCCTGCTTAGGGCTCAGTCTAGCCCCTGGTGTTTAGGCAAGTGTTTCTAATGATTTAACTACAGAAGGTCATAATTAAAAGGCCCTGGCTCAGTGTTTCCTCTTCTTCAGAAATGGATCAGATTTTAACCTCTCAGAAGAGAAAGGAGCCATGGAGGGCTTTTTGGCTGCATATCATGGTATGCATGATCCATTTTAATCCATTCCCTGAGGAAAATATGAGGAACTTCCATTTTTATTGCAATTTAGTAGAAAATAATTTTGAAGCATTTTTCTGGTATTTTAATGTAGTCTTTGCACATCAAATAGCTCTCTCAAAAAAAGAGAGAGATGGCTTTACATTTTAGGCAGGAAAAAATCTAGTCGTTGATTTCCTTTCTTGAGTCTTCCTCACTCTATAAAGAATATATTTTCTATTACCCTCCCAGTGAGTCAGGAGTGGAGAAGGTATTCCAGAGGGCTCTCTGAATACCGTATATACTTGTTCAGTTTGCTGTTTCCAGCCAATAGGGCTGCAGGAAGTGGCGGCCAGCACATCCCTCGGCCCGCACCACTTCCCGCAGCCCCCGTTTGCTGGGAATGGCAAACCGTGGCCACTGTGACCTGAGGAGCTCCGTGTCTGCGGAAGCTCCAGGTAAACAAAATGTCCCAGCCTGCCAGTGACTTACCCTAACGGGCCAGGAGCCAAAGTTTGCTAACCCCTGAAATATAGGGTCGGCTTATGAAAGGGTCATACAGTTTTTGCCATTTTTAGCTATCCATCTTGGGGGGGTCAGCTTATAAACAAACAGGCTAATGAACGAGTATATACGGGTAGTTTATTTTCATAGTATATTAAGCTAAGCACTTCTTTATCACCTTCTCAAAGGACTTTAGAAGCATGAACTAGTGAAGCCTTGCATTTCCTGTGAGGGCGGGAAAATGTTCTCTGTTTTACAGAGGCACTAAGGCCCAGATTCTCAAAGGAATTTAGACTCCTAACTTCCACTGTCTTCCATAGAGGTTAGGAGCTTAAATAACACTGGGGATCTGGGCCTAAGGGCCTCCCTCATTCACTGCCTACTGAAGTAAATGGGTGTCTTTCTGTTGACTTCAGAGCGCTTCCTTCTTGATATCTCCTCTGCCTCGGTCAGTCTATCCTCCCTGTACTTCACAGTTGTACACACAGTAGATGCTCTTCCAATTTATTTTCTCCCATCGTTTCTGCTCCTCCTGTTCGCATCCCTCAAAAACCAGAGAGGTACCAACAAGATGTGTCTATGATGTTAGGCACATCTCATGATCTTTCACTCTTGTAACCACCATTCTCCCCCATGCCTCATCCCTTGCTGTGCTGAGTCAAATTAAGTATCCGGCCTTGCAAACGCACAATTAAAGGAATGGCATTTTTTCTAAATTTTTTACTGTTCTGTTCCCTGTTGCCGTGTGAAAGACCTAGCCAAACAGCAGAAACTGAGCAACGACTGTAACCAATTTTACAGTAGAAATTGACAATTCACGAAGTGCTGCTAAATGCACAAAGCATTCAAACTTGAGGGTAGGGGAAGACAGTGTAACATGTTTCTTCCTCCCTACCTTCTATCCCCAATCTAGCTGAATTACAGCAATTTTAGGTGTGACTTGTAACAACACTAGAGGAACAATTTTCAGACAGAAGTATGTGTGACTTTTTTCAAGTTGTCAATGTCTTTTTAAGGGTTGGGATGGGTGGGGAAAGATAAGCAGTAACTGTGTATCAGAATATTTTACAATGTCTGGTAAAAAAATGTAATAGGCAAAGTGAAGGTTTATTCATAAGGGGAAATATCTTTAATGGCCCTCGCCCCCATGCTCCACCTTTGCATCATCTAGTTTCAGGGAAACCAAAACCAGATGTGGAATGGTTCAAAGAGGGAGCCCCTGTAAAAGGAAAAGATGGCATCCAAATATATGAAGAGGATGGAATTCATTGCTTGTGCCTGATGAAAACCCACTTGGGAGACGGTGGATCCTATAGCTGTACAGCCTTCAACCCCAGGGGTCGAACGTCCACCAGCTGGGTGTTAAGTGTAAAAAGTAAGTAAGTTGGGGTGAGCCAACGTGCACTTTAAGAACTAAGGATGGGATTTTCAAAGCTGCCTGAGAGATTTGGCTGCAAAATTTCTATTAAAATTAATTCATATATAGACTTTTTAATTCCCAGCTCTGCTCTACCACCAGTCTGGTGTGTGATCTTGTGAAAGTCCCTTTATATCTCTGTCTCCCTTCCTCACCACTTCACCCTTTGTCTTCTCTCTTGTAAGCTCTTCAGGGTAGTGGCTGTTCCTCACTGTGTTGGTAGGATGCCTGACACGTGCGGGGTCCTGATCTTGGTTGGAGCTGCTATGGCTGTGTGTAATATGAATGAAGAGGAGGGCAGAGACCCTGCCCAAAGCAGTCTGCACCTTCTGCATGGGACTCTCTTGGAAGTTGCTTAACACTTATGTAGTGCTTTGCATTTCTGAAATGCTTTCCAAATGCTAACTGATTCTCATAACACTCTTGTGTAATACAGTAGGTAATAAGGAAAGGTGTGGAATAAGAATTACATGGAACAAAATCTGAGAGTTTTATCTGGCACCATTTTTGAGCTTGAAACCCTTGAATATCAAGTTTGCTTGAAAGATTCCGGAACATCTTAGCAAACACTGGCCTAAGTTATGTTTTTTTCCCAAGCCCATTCTTTTATGTGATTTGAGGTTTTGTTACAAAGTTCCAGTCATGTTGATGCAACATTTCTCTGCCAGCACTGGGAATTGTTGGCTTTTAAACCTGGCCACCTGAGGTTCCTCCTCAGCACACTTCCTGCCTTGTCAGAGTCCTATTTCCAGCATGTGGGCAAAATCCTTAATTCCTCCTCTGTTTCATTGCCTAACGGGGAGAATTGTGAAAAACCTGATCCTTCCTGTTCTTTGCACTTCTTCACTTTCTGTTAATGGATTTCAGTTCCTCATGGTGGCCTTATGCACGCAGCTGGGTGTGAGGTTTCACTTGCAAAACCAGAGCCTAATGCAAAGCATGAAAGGCAACCAAAAAAGCAGGGTGTCCTATCTTTGTATTAGTCCATGAGTCAAAATTGTTTTTACTTCCAAAAGATTCTTTTCTTTACAGCTGTGATCTTGCATATGTATGTGGAAATGATTTTGCATTGTCATTCCAGTATATCCTCTTAATTTACCGAGTAAAACTCCCAGAGGAGTAGTTGATTTGTCAGTCTTGTATTAATAGATCCACTTTTGCTTTGACTTAAAGGGCCTAAAGTTGAAGAGATTGCTCCGAGGTTTTCCAGTGTCTTGAAGGGATGTACAGTGAGCGAAGGGCAAGATTTCGTGCTGCAGTGTTCTGTGGAAGGTACACCTGTGCCTCAGATCACCTGGCTCCTCAACGGTAAGAGAACTTCCTCTGGCTGCAGAAACACATGCTCAGATACCCTGGGGATGAGCACATTATAGAAACCTACATGACCAAGCAATATGTACTGCACAGAATTTGTTAGCTTCCCATAATGGGGTATGTGCTAAATAATGAGTCTGGGTATATTTAATGCAGTGGTTCTCAAATTTTTGTACTGGTGAGACCCCTTTTGAATAGCAAGCCTCTGAGTGCGACCCCCCCCCCTTATAAATTAAAAACATTTTTTTTATATATTTAATGCCATTATAAATGCTGGATGCAAAGCGGCATTTGGGGTGAAGGCTGACAGCTCATGACCCCACATGTAATAACCTGGTGACCCCATGAGGGGTCCTGACCCCCAGTTTGAGAATCCCTGATTTAATGTGCCATTGGGAACGTTTTCGTTAAGCAATTTTGTTCTTTATTCCAATTTTGATGTGCATCCAGCAGGGGGCTCTTGTGACAAGGATGTGTCATACTGTTGGCTTTTTAAGTTTGGTCTTAGTAGCAGCACAACAGAGGCTTCAGAGAATAAGTTTTTAGTCTGATCCACTAAAGTTACTTATCTGTACCACCGTTATCCCCAAAAGTGACATCAAAATGGCAACAGGGTTGCTTGGGAAAGGATGAATCTGGCATCATTACCCCCATGCTTGATCCCTGCCTCCACCCTTGGCTCAAATGTCTAGGTCAAGTTCACAGTACATTTTAGCTTTTCCATGCCGAAACCATAGAAAGTAGTCAGTTCTGTGCCATTAAGCCACCTGGCCCATCAAGCTCTTTGAGTCTGGAGGACTAAAGCTGACAAGATTAACCTTAAGGTGTTTATTGGGCCAACTTCTGTTGGTGAGCGAAACAAGCTCTAGAGCTTGTGCAAGTTCAAAAGCTTGCTTCTTTCACAGACTCATAGGATTGGAAGGGACCTTGAGAGATCATCTAGTCCAGTCCCCTGCACTCATGGCACGACTAAGTATTGTCTAGACTAGCGGTTCCCAACCCGCGGGCCACTTGTGGCCCAATCAACACAAAGCTGCGGCCCACGTGACATCTTCAGGGCCATACATGTAGTATATATATTGTGTGAATATGGCCCACATAACACAGAGAGAGCTGCATATGCAGCCCACAATAGTAAATAGGTTGAGAATCACTGATCTAGACCAGTATACATACTCCTGGGGGTAGGCAGAAATCTTCCAGGGAGCACATCAACCCATCTAGATATTTGCCTAGTTTTATAACAGGCTACATAAAAAGCACTAGCAAAGTCAGTACAAACTAAAATTTTATACAGACAATTTCTCGTTTATACTGATCTATATAGTATACACTGAAATGTAAGTAAATATATTCCAATTGATTTATTTTATAATTGTTTGGTAAAAATTGGAAAGTAAGCAATTTTTCAGTAACAGTGTGCTGTAACGCTTTTGTATTTTTATGTCTGATTTTTGTAAGCAAGTAGTTTTTAAGTAAGATTAAACTTGGGATACGCAAGACAAATCAGACTCTTGAAAGGGGTACACTGCATACAAGATTAACCTAAATGCATTTTGTATCAGAACCTTGCTTTAGGGGTTGAGGGACTTAACCCCTGCTGTATCTCTCACGTCATATGCACTTTGCTGATGAAAAAGAATACTTGAGATGCTGTTAACATAAAACTTGTGGATTTTTATAATGTTATTCCCTGATAGTACTTTGTATCATTTAAACATTTTTTAATTTTTAAACTCCTACTGCTTTCTCCCCACCCAAGCTGTGTCTTTTGTGCCCTTATCTCAGCTGGGACAGTGAAACCAGACTGGCAGTTCCATTTTCTGTTTTTCTGGTTCTTTCTGTACTAGCAAGATGAATATCTAATATTACACAGAAGGGGAATGTTATGTCAAAAACTGTTTACACCTATTTTGTTTTCATTTCATTAAAATATTTCTGTTGAGATCAGGTTTAATACTCTCAAACCCAGATTTGTTTAAACAAATGAACAGTTCACAAACAAAACCCCACATGTAGCTCTTAAATGTCCTAACAGATCCTTTTACAATTAGAGATGGGCCCACGCTTCAGTCTTCTGCATAGAATCCAAACTTCCTCAAAATTCCAGAAGAGTTTAGATTTGGGATTTTTTGGTTCACGCCATCTCCGTTGAATGCTAGCCTAAATTATTCAGTTTAGCCCTTATGATCTGATCTGGTATTCACAAAGCATGAGTTGATGTTTCAGGTTTTCACAGGCCATAAGTTTTAAAGGGAAACAAGTAGCATGCTTTGTTATCAAGTTGCTTCTCTCAGGGCTGCTTTACAGTGAGTTGTTTGCACATAATTCTTGATTACAGGGCACACTTTTTCAGTCATTCAATGTGAATGGGAGAACTCAGAAAGGTGGCAGGGAGAATAAAATGTGACCTTGAGATTGGTATGTTCCCACAGCCTGGCTGGATCCCTTTCTCAGTAACTCAGCAGTGCTCCATGACTGTAATGGAAAAGCCCCAGTTTTATCCACAATGATAAACACATGTGAGAGAAGCTCTGACCTCTCCCACTGGAAATAACTTGCCTGTCTGGCTGAAGGCTGCCTGGGATGGAAGTACTGCACAGAAGGAGCACTCCCACAATTATCCAGGGTCAGCCCCGTCTCCTTCCTAGTCCAAGGTTCCTCCTCCTCCTGAAAAATTCCCCAAATCATGGAATGGCATGGTTACACATAACTGCATGTGGCTAACTCCCTGTCACGGCCTTCCTGTCATACAGAGCACCTTTCTGTCTCTTCATAGAGAGACTCTTCATTTCCGATTTCAGGAAAATGGGCATTGTCCTGTCAGAATACCCTAGCCACAGTGCTTCAGGGGTGATATGTGCAACATAAAGACTCTCCAAATACATGAAGAAACTCCTTTTTCTGTAACTATTATCAAAGGCACTGCCGAAAAACACACAGTCTAGAGATAAATAAATACAAGATTGTTATAGAAAATCCTAGATTTTCAATATATTTGTACTCTCTTCTTGCCATTCTCCAGTACGTTAGATTTGAATTGACCTTCCACCTGCTTGTCTTTGTGGCCTTCACATACCTGGATAATTGCCTTTTACAGTTGCTGACAGAGGGTGCTGTATTCTACCAAAGCAGCCTGGTTTAAAAACATGAATCTCTTTGGAATTCACATTACACCATCAACACTGGCAGTTGAACAACAGACCCAGGGGCAGAAATGCGAACATGGGGAGCTACTGTTTCCTCTCTCTCCTTCACCCCCACTCCTGCACCACTGCTTATAATTCAGGGTTGTTCCTAACCACCTTGACCACATGACTTTTGACCTCCAGTTATGAGCCATCCCTTGTATCTTGGAACCTGGGTAAAACTTCAGAGAACCTCTATACAACTGCACTTTATCCTGTATATTTTGCAGTCAAGAATCCTGTATTAGTCTTCATGATGGCTTTTGGCTGTTGAGCTGCTTTAGGTTGTTTTATCTACAAGTATTGTTACAGTACAGTGGCAGGTGATCCTGTGCTCCAGTATTGTGTGTAAACCATTATGAATTTGTATTACATTAGTGCCCCCCCCGTGCACTAGGCACTATAGAACCACATAGTGAGAGGCCGTCCCTGCCCAAAAGAGCTTACAATCTAAATAGACAAAGGCAGGAAGGGAAACAGAGGCACAGAGGGAAGTGACTTTCACAAGGTTACACAGCAGGTCAGTTGCAGAGCTAGGAATAGAACTCTGGTTGCCAAGCGCCATCTACTACACCAGGTGGCTTCAGAGATGCTTGTTTCCACACTCTAACTACATGTGGGCTAACTACATCGTGGTACCAGTTGACAGAGGCATTTTTTAAAGGACATTTTTTGTTGCAGAATTATCCTGTAATAGAATACTTGCAATTGATGCATTGCTTCTTGGTGTTCAAACCATCATAACCACCTGACTGTAGTTTATGGAACCATGACAGCGTTAATGGGGAGATGCATATTAAAAAGCTGCTGTTGGTGGAGGGGATGGCCACATATTGTATTTTAACATGAATATCTTGTAAAATGCTAAAGTGTGTATATAGCATTTTGAATGTACTCAGGTATTGGTCCTAATATTAATCATGCATATTATAGGAAGATTCTTATGACATTACACTATCCACAACCCTCAAGAGTAAACTTGGAGTGTCTGCCTGGGGAGTGGAAAAAATGGATTTGCAGGTTGTCGGGAAGGCTAACTAATTTGGACACTGTCAAACTAAATGTAAGGTAGCGAAATGTGGAAAGGCAAGGCTGGCTCTGATTCTATAAAGATTTGTGTGTGTCTTTTACTTTAAGCATGTGTGTAAATCTTTGCAGGATCAAGGTCTCTGACTGCAGTTGTATCAGTATCATCTGGGCAGGGAGGCAGTCTCTCTGGGAGACGGATCCCAAAACCTTTCGGGTTTTATAGGTTAAAACCAACATCTCAAATCCCATCCTATACCAATTGGCAGTGATGATTTTGAGTAATAGTTAGCGAACAATGTTACCCAAAAAAGCCACAGTACTGTAAATTCATGGTTTCATTTACTATTTACTATTTATAAATGAATTTATTATATATAAATAGTAAATGAAACAATGAATTCACACTACTGTGGCTCTCTTCCTTCCCATATTTCATTGCTAGCTTCTATCTAACGTGCAGTGGTATGGCTAACATCTCATTGTTCCAAACATCTCCTTCTTGCTTCAGGGGGTCTGCCAAGCAGGGCCAGTATTAGATTCGGTGGGGCACAGGGCAGAAAGCTGAAGTCCCACTGCATGAAGCCCCTGTGGCATGGGACCCCAGGCAATTGCACTGCTTGCTAGCCCCTAATACCACTCCTGGCTTTTATATGCAGAAAACTAGTTGTTGTAGTACAGGTGAGCCATGGAGTTTTTATAGCACGTTGTGCGGGGGAAGGCTCAGAAAGATGGTTGAGAACCCCTGGTGTAGCCGGTCAGGCTTGGGCTGGAGCCCAAGCTCTGGGACCCTGTGAAGTGGGAGGGACCTGAGCTTGAGGTGCAGCCTGAGTGTCTATACCACAATTAAACAGCCCCTTAGCTCAAGCCTGAGTCAGCGAGCATGGGCCAGCTGTGGGGGTCTAATTGCAGTGTAGACATATCCGAAGTGGTTTATGCTACAGTGCCACATGCATATATTTCAGTAACCATCCAGCATGCCATGCGTTTTTGTCAGCTGAAATTATATGAAGCTTAATGTTTTCTCCAAGCCACAGAACAAGGATCAGCTAGCCTGGAAGATGAATAAATGCCTTCAACTATCCCATTTGTAACTATCTCTCAGTGCCTGCATGGAGAAGGCCTATATTCATTTTGCACAAATAGGTGCAGCTGAAGATCTTCACATACCCTGGAACCACAGGTCTTTTCCATCTCTTACTGCTCCCATGAACCATTGTTGCCTACAGTACATTTTCTAGTATTTTATCCAATCTAGTTTTGAATTATCTGAAGCTTCTGCTAATTTCCTTTGGAGACTCTTCCTCTTCCTCAACTTAACAAAGTTTTCCTGCTTTTCACCCTAAAATAGTCCTATCGTTAGTTTAAGCCTATTATTCCTAGTAATCCCTTTTGCCACCTGAGCCACTTCTCATTCTCTTTGCTGTTTACATCCCCCATCTCCTTTATAGATGATTACTAGGAGAGCTCATAACCAAGTTCTTTACGCGAGTCTGTTAATCTCTCATAAATCAGTACCATCCTGCCCTTTAATGATTTTAATTGCCCTTCTCCACATTCCCATCAATATAATATCAACTTCGCAGAATTGAGGTACCGTGGAACTATACCACAGTGTTCTAGGAGTGATCTCACTGGAACTGCTCTCTGTCCTGATACTTGTGTATGTAGCTCAGAATTGCTTTAGCCCAGTGATACTCAGACTGAGGCTTGAGAGCTGCAAATGGCTCTTTAATGGGTCTCCTGCGGCTCTTTACAGCACATGATGTTATAAAACACTGTGTGATTTAAGCATCAATCTAAGTTATTAACCAATCAAATGCTTTTACTGTGTTATCCAATTGTAGTTGAAAAAATAATTATACTTGGTCAGTCATTTTGTTGTGAGAATAAAATATATATAAAGCAGTGATGCGCAGACCTCAGTAGTTCATTTATAAATGAATTTACTATATATAAATAGTAAATGAAACAATGAATTCACACTACTGCGGCTCTCTTCCTTCCCATATTTCATTGCTAGCTTCTGCAGTGGTATGGCTAATATCTCATTGTTCCAAACATCTCCTTCTTGCTGAATATGCTTTTCAGATTGTTTACCCATTTTCCCAGGCTGATTCTCATTTTGATGGGTTTAAAAAAGAATGACTATTACCTTAACCTTTTAGCAAAATAATTCCCCAAGTTGTGTTTTATTTTAGGACAGCTTTTAATAAATAGGAGGAAAATTTCCTTTCTTCTAGTATAAATTGCCAGCAGTAAAGTATTTTTGTTATTGTTCTTGCTGCCAAACTGTCATGGAGATTTGAATGTTATGCCCTTGGAGAAGAGAACATTTCCCTACTGGGAAAATTGTTTTTATTAGGTATAAATCTAGACAGAGGGGGGACATAAGGTAGACTCTGACTTTTGGTTGTTCCACTGGATGTGGTGTTGTCTTTTGTTTTTTTTATTGTTTTTTTGGTTCTGTGTCCGTGTTTTCATGAAATGGCAAGTAGTTCTGCAAACAAAGTAAGTCAAAGTTTTGTTAATACCCAAAGAGGAAAATTGAAGTACCAACAAATTTTGATTAGTTAATATGGCAAAAGAAATTACATTGTTTTTTTCACAGAGAACATTTGCATGGCTCTTTTGCTTATTCATGCCTGAAGAAATGATGCCATCTTGTTCTCAGTAAACCAGACTGCATACTGAATGTTTTTAAGCATGCCCCCCTCTGATACTGGAATTCTTATTTTTATTACTATAGTGCCAAGAGTCTTAACCAGGATCCCCATTCTGGTAGGTGATGCACAGACACAGCCTAGGAAGATGCTCCCTGCCCTCAAACAGCTTGCCATCTTGGGCCTTAGTCCTGCAAATAATTATTAGGACATAACTGGATTATTGCATGCATAAATATGGGATTGGAGCCACCGCAGTATGCAAAGGGTAGAAGAGAGGATAAAGGAAATAGCAATAAAAACATGCCTGATTTGGGAAGTGAATGTTTTATGAAGTGGTTTTGGAGGTTTAACTCTGAAAATGTATTGCTGACTCCCAAAAAAGTAGTTAAATGCTGACCCCAAACTTTTCAAGGGATAGAAAGTTACTCATTTTATAAGGTGGTGATTTAGTGGACAAATAGTAGATTGAGATCATCCATCTTGGTATTGTATAACATTGTAAGTACTACACAGCAAGACTTCAAGCTTCAGGCGCAAATGGAGTATGAAAGCAAATTGTCTTCATTCTAAGACTGAGTGCGCCAGTAGAGATAGCAAAAACCTACTAGATCATCCAGTTCATGGTTGGTCTCTCTAAACTCCAGTGCTTTGTCCTAACTAATTTTAAATGACTCAGACAATGATATTTCTTTTTTTTTCCTTGGAGATTTTTTCCCCCACTGATTGATTTTTTGTCCAATTCAGCCTACTATTTCTTTTGCTCAGTTCCACCCCATTTTCTCTTAGATATACCCCAAAGGATGACCCTAAATCCTTCCTCAACTTGATGTTTATACACAGCTATCAGGCTGTCTTAAACCTTATTTAAACTAGGAAAATGTATCATTGATGAACCAGTATTGGAAACTAATTAAGACCAGAGAAAACAGATTTCAGTAACATTTCAGAAAGTCTGACTGAGACTTGGTGGAACTTTCTGAAACAATATTGAAGTAGTATTATCTGGTCCACGCTAGCACTTAAACCATTTTCAGGACCTCCTTAGGGGAACCACTTGGTGAAAACCACATTCAGGAACAGTCAAGGTTTCTAATATAGATCAAGCTATAGTTGTCAGTAACCAAACCATTCATATTTAGATGTAATTCTCTTACTTTTTCTTCCTAAGTCAGTCCCTCCAGCCTTCATCATTTTTGCCATCTTGGAATGCCTTCTAGTACTGGCAAGATGTTGATAAATGGAAGTGTTCAGAACAGTACATTATTCTTTTATTATTTGTGGTGTAGCACCTGGGAGTCCCATTCATGGACCAGGACCCCATTATGCTAGGTGCTGTACAAACACAGAACAAACAGATGGTCTCTGCCCCAAAGAGTTTACAATCTATGTTCACATGACTGGGTGGCAATTCCACCATCTAATTTCAGACTGGTAGAAAGTGTACACAGTTGTTTGGACAAACAATAGTTGACTGTTACTTACCAACCTGACTATGAATCTATTCAAAGATACAGGGCCAAATCCTTCAGCATTTTCTTGAGTAAGGACAGCAGGAAGACAGTGGGAGAGTTGTCTGGATAAGGACTGCCACACATAGCTATAATGATACTGCAGCAAAGGCCACATTCTGCCTTTAGATCCATGTGGAATGTTTCTGTTGTAATCAGAAGAGAGCAGCACATGGGCATCAGAGAGCAGAATTTGGCTCTTGTTTGTAACATGTCTACAGTCATTACGATTATAATGTGCATTAAAATTGAGCAGTGTTTATGGAATTTATGGCCTGCTGAATGTGATGTGTTAAGAAATGTTCTCTTTCTTCCTGTCTGCAGATGAACCAATTCAGTATGCCCATTCCATCTTCGAAGATGGGGTTGCAAAGTTGACTGTACAAGATGCTTTACCAGAAGATGATGGTGTTTATACCTGTCTGGCAGAAAACAGCACAGGACGGGCATCCTGCAGTGCTCAAGTCACTGTCAAAGGTGAATGTTTCGAAGATAAATACTCCGCTGTTGCAGTAGAAATGCTCCCTGACCTGCCTTGATTCTTTCTTCGCTTCCATGTTGATGTGTCCATGCGTGCATCCCATAGGATATATAAGCTTTAGTGGGCTGACTGTCTTCTCCCAACAGCTTTACAAAGGTGTGTTCAGCTGCATCAAAGCTATGTGGCTGATCTTGTTAAGGCATTAAGATTCTGAAGCATAAAATAATATGCAGGCAGTAGGCATGAGTAGAAATGCTATGACCGCACTCAAAGCAATTTTATATAACAAGCAACTGTGGTGCAAGAAATAGTGCTGCTAAGGTTTTGTGAATACCGAGCTTGGAGGGGATGTATAACTACAGGACAGGAGTGTCTGTGATGGAAGCAAGATGAGTGCAGTATCAATAACTATCAGGCAGGGAAAGGTATGGAACAGAGCGTAGCATACTAGTGTTCATACATACTGCCACGTCATTCCCCTAAAATGCAGTGTTTCGAGAACACCATTGCCTGGGGGCAAAATTGCAGGAGCAAGTGTGATGCCATAGTACAACTCCTCACACCTTGAGCCAGTGCGGCTGGGAGTTTGGCCACACACTTGACTCCCAGATGGAAGCATTAACTTTAAATTGCTCTCAAATAACACTTTCTGGCTACCTGGGAGCAGTGGCTCTCCAACTCAAGGGAGTCTGGGTGAGATGAAAGGAGTGGGAGAGGAAAGGTTATGATGAGTGAATAGGGTGATCTCCTGTCCCTGGAAACTGGGAGTCCTCCTCGCTTTACAAAGATCAGTGCTTATAAAGCTCTGGATACTGGCAAACTGAAGGCATCTGCAGACAGCTGACCTGGTGCAATGGATGACTGCATGGCTGAATTGAATTGAACTTCCCCCATCAGGCCTGTCCCACGTTGACCTCTTGTCCTCCTACTGGGGACCTTGCAGGGAGTTTCCCCCACTGCACGAGAACTTGAACCAGCCTTCCCTCTCGCTCAGAGTTAAATCTACTGCATGTCAGAGAAAGAGAGCAAGGAGTGGGTGCCCTCCTCTCGATAAACCCTCCTCTGCTTACCTCCAGGATGCCCACGAGAATGTCTCATTACATTGTGGTATGTTTCCCCAAGCACCTCCCCCCAGTCCTACATGACCAGCATCCAGATTTCATGCTATGAACAGCTGATCATTGTATTCACAAAGGCAAAGGGTTGATTTGGACCAGGTAGGTCCCATTCATTGTGTATATATTGAGGGAGACAGCAGTTGCCTTAATTGAGGTTGCCTTGAGTGGGGTTCAAAAATCCAGGTATATGAAGACCGTGGCTGGCAAGAGGGGAAATCCTATTCTGTGCTGAATAACAAGCACAGGCTCACTTCAGCGTTAGCTCATTTACTCTCCTCATTCGAATGCAAAACCTTCTGGTGCATTGTTCATGGGAAAATGCACATTAATCTCTGGTATGAGAAAAACTGTGAAGACTGCGGAACAGTAACCCTATAAAAACACAAGGGCCAATGCGGGAATCGCACTGCCTCCTGTAGATCAGAAACTACTTTTGGAGCTTGCATTTAGGCTTTGTCATTGGCCTGCATCGGTCTGCAACTGCCGCTGTGAGGCGTTTTTTCCCCCACTTGCCATCTCTGCCTGGCTTATGGGATGCACAGCATCTGCGGGGAGAACAGGAGCAGAGTTAGATGTTTGTGGGTCTCACTGTAAAATCATTTAACATTTTAACAGATTTAGGTCACCCCCTAAAACTCTTGACATCCCTGCTGCCATTTGGATTACATTTGCTTTCTCTGTGATTCAGATCAACATGGATTTTCATGCCAAAAATAGTCCCAAATTTTAACCTCTGATTTCAGAATCTCTTATCTCTTTTGTATATTTTCATAAGGCTCCCTAGCAAATACTAATGGGCATTAGTGTTCTCTGAAGCACTCAGTGCTGCTGGTGTGGCCACCCTAAATGTTTGGTTTGCAATGGGCAGATTACAGCAGAAAATTAATGTACATACTGGAAAAAGGGAAAGTAATAAATCTTCTCCAGACCAGACACTGCATTTTGGGATAATACCTAGTGCAGGGGCGGGCAAACTTTTTGGCCTGAGGGTCACATCAGGTTTCCGAAATTGTATGGAGGGCCAGTGAGGGGAGGCTGTGCCTCCCCAAACAGCCAGGTGTGGTCCGGCTCCCACCCCCTATCCAACCCCCCCCTGCTTCTTGCCCCCTGATGTCTCCCGCTGGACTCCTGCCCCATCCAAACCCCCCATTCCCTTCTCCATACATCCATCCCTGACTGCCCCCAGAACCCCCGCCCCTGACTGCCCCATCCAACCCCTCCTCTCATTCCTGACTGTCCCCTGGGACCCCTGCCCCATCCAACCACCCCTTCTCCCTGACCGCCCCCGGAACCCCTGCTCCTGACTGCTCCCCACCACCCCATCCAACGTCTTCTCTTATTCCTGACTGCCTGCAGGGACCCCTGCCCTCATTCAATCCTCCTGTTCCCTGCCCTCTGACCTCCCTGACCCCCATCCACACCCCTGTCCTCCACCCCGAACTCCCCTGCCCCCTTACCGCGCTGCCTGGAGCACCGGTGGCTGGCGGTGCTACAGCCGTGCCGCCCAGAGCACCAGAACAGGCCACCGTACCACCTGGCTGGAGCCAGCCACGCCACACAGCACAGAGCACTGGGTCAGGCTGTGTCTCTGCAGCTGTGCTGCCCAGCAAGAGCATTGCGCTGGTGGCGCAGGGAGCGAAGGCTGCGGGGGAGGGAGACTAGCCTCCAGGGCCAGGAGCTCAGGGGCCGGGCAGGAAGGTCCCGCGGGCTGTAGTTTGCCCACCTCTGACCTAGCGTGTGACCCATCTCTCCCCACTTTGTATTCCTCTCTCAGGCAGTTTAAGTCCCCTGGTGTGATCCATAACTCCAGTTGTTCACACTCCCAGCTACAGGTAGCAAAGTAAATAATAGTACCGTGTCCTTACATATCACCTTTAACCCAAGGATCTCAAAGTGCTTCGCCAACGTGTGTTAATAGTAACATTCCTTTTTACATATGAGGAGTCCCTGAAGATTATTGGCTGGACTTTCAGCAGTGCAGGGTATTGTGTCCAAAGGGAGTTGCAGGTGATAAGTGCTCTGAAATTCAGGCCACAGATGATTTACCCAAAGTGCACAGTGAGTTAGTGACAGAATTGAGAATAGAACCTGCTCACTGGCCCTTGCTCTAACCATTAGACCTGCTGTCTCCCTCACTCCAGTGAATAGCAATAGAAAAGAAAATGAGAGAGCAATTTGATAAGCTCCCTTTGAACCTGAAATGATTGTTGGCTTTGAACAATTTGTATTGAGTTCCGATCAAGCTGCAGAGGAAACAAAGATTCCCATTGTATATCAGTATTAATCTGACACCAGTGTACAGAATTCTGCTTTCTGTAACCTGTTTCCCTGGTCATATTTCTGAATCTATGTGGAACTAAATTTCATGCTGCATCACCATTTTGGCTCAGTTACCAAAATGACACTGTGATGGGGTGGAGTAGGCCCAAAGGCCCCCTGCTGGAGGCCTCAGTGATCTGCCACACCCATCCCAGGAAAGAAGCAGTGGAGAGGTCCTCCAATCAGATTAGAGTGTCTGCAGGGGAAGCAGCCAATCAGGGCCCAGGAGGGCCATATAAAAGGAACTGCAGAACAGCCCAGAAGGCAGTTGCTGCTTGAAGCTGAAGAAGAAAGATTTGTGGGCCTGGCTGCCTGGAAGAGCAGTAGGGCCATAGACAGCTCAGTGTCGGCAGTGACCAGGGGAGTGAGAGGCACCTGGCTGGCTGCAGGGACTGAGCCCGGGAAGGGCCACAGGAAGATAGTGTCTCCAGGGAGGAAGCTCTGGGGATACGGCCCCATACAGGGCTGGACTGATTTAAAGACTGTGGACACTCCCGCAAGGGGGTGCTCACGAGAGATGTGTGCCGACCCTGTTACAGGCGCAAACCTATGTTGAAGGAGCAGTAACATCTGCTGTGGTCATTTGGGGAAGTTTACCTGGAGTGAGGTGTCTTGAAAGTTCAACTTGGTTTTGCCCAAAAATCCAAAAAGCTCTCTTCAGTTTTATTTTTCAAAGAAAACAATTAATGAATTAGAGCAAAGCCTTTCAAATAACTTTCAGAAAGGCCCCATGTAGGCGTGGCAAATAATTTATAAAAGGAAAGTCTGCCTTATACGGGCTGTTAGATTGCAGATCAAATTTAAAACTGAAAGAATATTACACATCCCATAAGGTAAACAGGGTGTAAAAATAGCCTAGACATTGTCCCTTCAGAACCCCACTGCCCTCCCTTAGTCTGTCTCTTGTTAGACCTATTTGTTTCTGTCAAAGGTAATTTCCTATTGTGGCATTAATGCAGGAAACTAACATCTCACATCTCCTTATGGTTAAAAAGGGCCTGATCCAAAGCCTATGGAATTCAATGGGAGACTTTCCATTAACTTCAATGAGCTTTGGCTCAGGCCCGTAATGACCAGTTTGGGCCATTGTGGTAAAGCATTTCTTCCCCATCATCAGTTTTGGATTAATTTGTAACTGGGATTTGCCTTATTAATATGAGATAGGGCCCAGTGCTGCGAGGGGCTGAGCACGCTGCATTGTTACTCATTCTAATGAATGAAAGCTTGAAGCGACTCAGCATTTCACAGAAGGCTCTTAGCACCTTGTTGGATTGGGCCCACGCTCTGCACTTCCATTGCACCAGAGGGGGGAGGGATAGCTCAGTGGTTTGAGCATTGGCCTGCTGAACCCAGGGTTGTGAGTTCAGTGCTTGAGGGGGCCACTTAGGGATCTGAGGCAAAATCAGTACTTGGTCCTGCTAGTGAAGGCAGGGGGCTTGACTGGATGACCTTCCAGGGTCCCTTCCAGTTCTATGAGATGGGTATATCTCCATATAGGTATATCTATGACAATTTCAAAACACTTTACAAACAGTAAGTAATTAATCCTCCTATCATCCGATCAGTGTAAGGCAGGAAAATATTATCCCCACTCGACAGATGGTGAAACTGAGATAAAGAAAGGTTAAGTGATTTGCCCAAGGGAGTCTGAGGTAGAGCCAGGAGTAGAATCCTGATGAATTCTGATGGGGTGAGAAACTCAGTGTGGAGAATCCTAAAAACCTAACTGTCTTTGACTTCAGTATTATATAGCTGAAATGTGATAAGGGGTTGATTTCCAAGAAATGAGCAGCACATTTTTAAAAACAAGTCTGACAAATCTTTTCAACATAAGAACCTTTTCTAGCTTTGACCTCCTTCAATGGAATGCACTGCATAGAGTGCTGTGCTAATGATTATTATATGAGGGAAACCAGATGTGTGCTGAAACAGTATAAACCAGGCTAGACTTCCCCTAGGCTCGGGTGTGGGGCCAGAAATGAGGGGTTCAAGGTGTGGGAGTGGGCTTCGGGCTAGGGTTGGGGTGGGGAGGAGGGAGAGGGCTCTGGTTGGGGTTGTGGGCTCCTGGCTGGGGCCAAGTGATTTGGAATGCGGGAGTGGGCTCTGGGCAGGGGGTTGGGGTGCGGGAAGAGGTTCGGGGTGTGGGCTCTGGGAAGGAGTTTAGGTGCAGGAGAGCGTTCAGAGTTGGGGTGCAGGTTAGGGCTCTGGGGTGGGGCAAGGGATGAGGGGTTTGGAGTGCAGGAGGGGGCTCTGGGCTGGGATGGGGGGGCATGTGAGGGCTCCGGCTGGGGGTGCGGGCTCTGAAGTGGGGCTGGAGATAAGAGGTTTGGGGTGTAGGAGGAGGCGGCTCCGGGCTGGGGCAGAGAGTTTGGGGTGTGGTCTCCGGCTGGGCGGCACTTGCCTCAGGCAGCTCCCGGTCAGCGGTGCACCGGGGCTAAGGCAGGCTCCCTGCCTGCCCTGGCTCTGCACTGCTCCCGGAAGCGGCCGGCATGTCCGACCCCTAGGGAGAGGCACAGCCAGGCGGCTCTACATGGTGCGCGCTGCCCATGCCTGGAGGCATCATGGTTCCCAGCCAATGGGAGCTGTGGAGCTGGCGCTGGGGGTAGCTCGAAGCTTCCCTGAGGCCCCTGCTCCTAGGGGCCGCAGGGACATGCCAGTTGCTTCCGGGAGCTGTGCGGAGCCGACTGGACTTTTAACAGCCTGGCAAGCCAGCACTCGCAGCTCCAGCCCTGCAGGACTGGATGGAGAAGGGGGGGAGGAGCACCAAGGCTCGGGGCTTCCAGCCAGCAGCATGGAGAAGCGGCAGGCTGGATCTGGCCCACAGGCCGTAGGTTCCCCACCCCTGGTTTATATTGTGTATATATTTGGGGGTTGATAATTTGTAAAAGTGAGCAAAATGTGTTTGCAATTGCATGACTAGTTTGCTTGTGTAAATTATTGTGATTATATGTGCAAACCGGCCAATTACACACTTAAATGGCAACAGTTAACCAATTTGCACATTGAGCTGTGGAGATGGCGCATGAAAATTAGATACACAAGCATTTTCACATATAATTGTGCACCCAACTTCTAAAAAGCTCATCTCCTTAATGGGCAGTGCATATTTACAACACACTGTGCATTCAGGTCACCTGAGATAAAGCTATAGTATTTATATCCAGAGATAGTGATTTTAGATGCTGAAGTTGAAATATAAGGTAGCTATTTATAAATCATGTATAACAGTGCTTCTATCATTCTTCCTCTATAGGTCTCCAGTTGCTTTCAGAGAGGGAGTAAACATTATTATCCCCATTTTATGGACAGGAAACCAAGGCACAGAGAGTTTGTGACTGGGACAAGGCTTATAGCAAGTCAGTGGCAGAGTTTGGAATAGAGGTCCGAATCTGCCGACACATAGCCCGCACTCAGTCCCCTAGACTATGACTAGCACCAGGGTCCCACTGGTATGTGTTTCAAATACACTAATATCATAAAGCCCTTTGAAGCACTGTAGCTATTCACTAACAAAAGCCAGGGGAACCTCTTTTCTTTTATTTACAGTGTATATTGGTCTAAGCTACAAAGTTTGGATCCCAGCTACTTGAAATCTGGGAAGATTCTGGATCTCTGTTTATTAATATGAAATGATTTTGTTACTGCAAGGATAAAACAGCTTGCTTTGATGTCTAGGGAAATTTCCTTCCGCCTTGCAGTTAAATCCAGCAATACATGATAACCAGGGCACCTGACTGGCAGTGTGCTCTGCTTTCATAATTTGGGTCTCTCTCTTCCCCTAGACTCTCCATTGCCACCAGCTTGTCCTCAGCATTGGCAATATCTAGTCATGAGGATGGTGGCAACATAGATGCAGGCCTAAGACTTTTTTTTGGTGCCGTCTTCCTGGTCTGCCACCATATAAGTTCATTTTGCAGACACTCCTTGTCTGCATTCTGTGTTCATTGTAAAGAGTCTGCTTCCTAAAATTGCTTCTCTGGCTCATCCAATGCTGTACAGTGACGGCTGCAGCTCTTATTAATGCTCTTGACCCCATTTCTATCCCTTGCCAATGGTTCACTTTCAGTTCTGTTCTTCTCACCCCCACTTAATACCACCCTCTCTATCCTATTCATATAGATATTTATTTATACAGTCTCCCCAGAGTAAGTGTCTGTGTTGGGTAGCCTGTAGCCTTCATAATCTGATTAGTGTAGGCATTCATTGATCAGTGGACAAGCAGATTAGAGTCACCTGAAAGCCTGTCAGTCTCTGCTGTAACCATTTTATCACAGCAGTAAAGGGATATGCTTTCTGGAAAACGACTTGGTTTTGTTCCTGCCACTGTGTGAGTGGGGCCACAATACGTAATTTAGTGGATGACAAGCTTTCAGGTAGGAGACTTTTCCCTCTGTATTTGCTTAGTAGGTTTTCTTTTTACACCTTAGAGTGACCTCTCTTGGACAATAATCTTTAAACAAGGTTATCACTGATTATTCCGTAATCAGCCTCTTTGAAGCTTAAGTGAAATCCTGTATTTTTGTGTCATAGAAATATATATTTCTGCTCGAGGTACATGAAGTGTAATGTTCTACTTGTATAATGTTGACATTGGTTACAGCTGTGCAGAGCTGCAACTTTATCTGAAAGCATTATTGTCTAATGTGGTGTAACTGGTAGAGGACAATAGAAGATTTTTAAGAATATACAAGTCAGTCTTGTTACTCATTAAAAAGTTATACCGAGCTATTGATCTAGAAAACCTCCTTGGCTACATGACACAGGATCACAGAACAAGCTTTGAAAGGACATATTTTTGTTGCCCTAGAAATGCAGTGAAATGTCAGAGGGAAGCCATAATGATCAGAACTAATGTAGTCAACTTATTTTAGCAGTGTCTTAGTGTTAGTATTCCAACCCTCTGTTTATATGTTTCACTTACAACTGCAAGCCTTGTAGGATTAAGCTTCCTTTTAAACAAATTTCCCTTCTCTTGACACCCAAGGCCATGGAACACAAAATGCAGGCTAAAAATCAAAAATGAGGGACAAAAGTGAAACACGTGAGCAAGTTTTAAATTATGTAAGACTCAGTCCATCAGCATGAGTGACATTGTCTAAAGACAGTTTAATGAGAGAAACCATTTCCAGGAAAAATGGAACTAAATTTGCATGGAAATGAGGGTTGTCTGTGTACAGAAGGAACAAAAGCTAAAAAGTATGAATTACATGAATATTTCTTGTAAAAGAAAAAGTTGAGCTACGTACAGTCAGTGTGTTTTTGATTTAAAAACCCATCTAAATCGGATGGTACCATATAAGGTGGTCAAATGCTGTGATATTAGAGACAAGGTGGGTAAGGTAATATCTTTTATTGGACAACTTCTGTTGGTGAGAGAGACAAGCTTACACAGAGCTCTTCCTCAGGTCTGGGAAAGGTACTCAGAATGTCACTGAATCACAGTCAACTTAGGAACTATCCTGCATTGGCAGGGAGATGGACTGAGTGATCAAGTAGGCCTTTTCATCGCTGACTTCCAGCCTCACAGAAGTGTCACCAGGGCCGGCTCCAGGGTTTTGGCCACCCCAAGCAGCCAAAACCAAAAAAAAAAAAAAAAGCCGCGATCGCGATCTGCGGCGGCAATTCGGCGGGAGGTCCTTCACTCCGAGCCGGAGTGAGGGACTGTCCGCCGAATTGCCGCAGAATACCTGGACCTGCCGCCCCTCTCCCAAGCGGCCACCCCAAGCACCTGCTTGAGAAGCTGGTGCCTGGAGCCGGCCCTGAGTGTCACATCCTTTTGTCAAACATTCTATGTTGAACAAAATGCAACCACCAAAATATGTTAAAAAACAATGTTGATAAAATATGTATAAACTAGTTTTAAAAACAAGGTCACACTATGATCCTAAAAAAGTTTCCTAAAGTAGCGGATGTGGATTAGTTAACCAGTTATAAATCAAAAAGTCATTCTGATAAAACCATCTCTGTGAAATGAGCCTGATTTTATAAAGCTCTTCAGAAAGTATTGTTGTGCATATGGATTCAGAACAGGTGTGATATGGGTTGTCAGGAAGACCTTGGCAGAAGAAATCAATAGGAGCTGCAGCTGTTCAGCCCCTTGGTAAATTAGATCCTAAGTACCTGAGAATGGGATGCAATATGTATTTTATAGAAGTAAAATGGGCTTGGATTTTAACTCTAACCCTCATAATTGTACAAACTAATTTAATGCTTGTTGAGATTCTAGCTGAAGTTATGAATTCACCCTTCCTGTGACATACACACTGGAAGGTACTTTCAATCTAACTGTATTGAACTTCACATCCACAAGCAAATGGCTTTCCAGACCAGCCTTTGGTTATTATATACTCATGCTCATGAGACAGCCCTGTTGCCTCTGTATATTTGAGTGAATGGGAAAGAGAAAACCAATCACATGCTTCAGTCCCCTGCATGGCATCCGTCCTGGTTCCCATTGCTTGAGGCACTCATGAGACCGACTTTGACATCTACAAGCTCTGCCAAACAATTACATAAGTTAAAATCATTAGGTGAGAAATTACATAATGGTTAAAATAGTTAGCTGAGCATTGGTAGTCCAGTGGGTTAATGTATTAACTAGGGCTGTAGATTAATCGCAGTTAACTCATGCGATTAACGCAAAATTAATTGCAATTAATCGCACTGTTAATAAAATACCAATTGGAATTTATTAAATATTTTGGATTTTTCTACATTTTCAAATATATTGATTTCTATTACAACATAGAATACAACGTGTACAGCGCTCACTTATTATTTTTGATTACAAATATTTACACTGTAAAAATAATAAGAAATAGTATTTTTCAATTCACCTCATACAAGTACTGTAGTGCAGCTGTTCTCAAACTGTGGGGCAGTGAAGTTTGGGTGGGCTCAGACTTCGGCCCCCCTCCTGGGGTCGTGAAGTAATTTTTGTTGTCAGAAGGGGATCGCGGTGCAATGAAGTTTGAGAACCCCTCCTATAGTGCAATCTCTTTATTGTGAAAGTGTAACTTACAAATGTAGACTCTTTTTGTTACAAGAACAGGAGTACTTGTGGCACCTTAGAGACTAACACATTTTTGTTACGTAACTGCACTCAAAAACAAAACAATGAAAAATG
Source organism: Trachemys scripta elegans (assembly GCF_013100865.1). NCBI lineage: Eukaryota > Metazoa > Chordata > Testudines > Emydidae > Trachemys > Trachemys scripta. Next base: position 9,964,480 of record NC_048308.1, on the reverse strand, counting down.
TTAGGTCCTACAAGTCCACTCAGTCCTAATTCTTGTTCAGCCAATCACTTGTAAAAGTTTGTTTACATTTATGGGAAATACTGCTGCCTGCTCCATATTTACAATGTCACCTGAAAGTGAGAACAGGTGTTCACATGACACTTTTGTAGCCGGCGTTGCAAGGTATTTACGTGCCAGATATGCTAAACATTGGTATGCCACTTCATGCTTAGGCCACCTTTCCAGAGGACGTGCATCCATGCTGATGATGCTCATTAATAAAATATGTTAATTAAATTAGTAACTGAACTCCTTGGAGGAGAATTGTATGTTTCCTGCTGTTTTACTCTCATTCTGCCATATATTTTATGTTATAGCAGTCTCGGATGATGACGCAGCACAAGTTATTCGTATTAAGAACACTTTCACTGCAGATTTGACAAAATGCAAAGAAGGTACTGTGTCAGGTTGCCTCACTTTAATATGCCACCTGATGTGCTGAGATACCACTGAGCCTGCCTGTTCTGCCAGCCTGGGCCCCTATAACCCTGTCTTGCTGAGCCAGTCATTTAAGTCTCCTCCAGCGCACACACAGGCAGGGTCACACCCAACTGCAGAACGACAGACACTGAGATCAGCTCTGGGAAGACTCAGCTTAAGGGACTTGCCCCAGCACTCAGGTGTCCACCTCCCTTGGAACTTAGACCCAAAGGTATATTATGAAATCTGCCTCCTCCTTCAATGTGGAGGAAGGTATGAACAGCTTCTTACCCCTCCTCCCCATTATGAATTGTACAAAAGGGTTTATATTATAAACAAGAAATAAGTTTAACAACTACAAAAGGTGAATTTTAAGTGGTTAAAGAGATAGCAAACAGAACAAAGCAGATTACTAAGCAAATAAAACCAAACACATCAACTAAGCTTGTTTCACTAAAGAAACTGGTTACAAATAGTAATTTCTCACCCTGAATATTGAATTTAGGCAGGATTCAGAGTTTCTGTAGTTCAGAGTTCCAGTTATTTTTCTTACAGACTGGACCCCTGTCTTTCCCTTCAGGTTGGTTTCTTTGTCCCTTCAGATACTTTCAGCAGTCTGTCTTTCTTGGGTAGGCAAAAAAGGAGAGTCCCCTTTCTCTTCCTCCGCACCCTTAAATAAGATTTACATAAGGCGGGAATCCTTTGTTTCACAAACTTGATGTGCCCCCCCCCTTCCCTTTTAGTGGAAAGTTACAAGAGGTCCAAGATAATGTTTAGTATCAGGTGACAAGACCACCTGACCTAGTAGTGTCACAGTTAGGTCCCAGGATGCCTCCTAGGAGGGAGAGAGATTAATTTCTTCACAGTCTTGTTGTTTCTTCCTAATGGCCCATCAAATCTGATGGCCTGTTGTCTGGTGGGTGTCTTCCCAATACACACCCAGTTGTAATTGTTACACAGTCCCTATTCCTAACTACAGAAATGAGACATGCGTACAAATTGGATAATCATATTCACTAAATCATAACCTTTCCAATGATATCTTACATGAGCCATCTTGCATAAAGTACATCTTGGTTATGTCATATCTATATCATAAGCATATTTTCATAAAGAATATGGAGTATAATGTCACAGGTACCAATGTGAGATTTCTAAAGATAGCTACAGCACTCGAGCCAAGTTTTATGAATCTGAAGTTCCTTCCAAAATCTGAGAGGGACAAGGTGTGGAGCATGCTTTCAAAAGTCTTAAAAGAGCAACACTCTGATGCGGAAACTACAGAACCCGAAGCACCAAAAAAGAAAATCAACCTTCTGCCGGTGGCATCTGACTCACTTGATGAAAATGAACATGCGTCAGTCCGCACTGCTTTGGATTGTTACCGAGCAGAACCCGTCGTCCGCATGGATGTATGTCCTCTGGAAAGGTGGTTGAAGCATGAAGGGATACACGAATCTTTAGCACATCTGGCACATAAATATCTTGCACCACTGGTTACAACGATGCCATGTGAACGCCTGTTCTTATTTTCAGGGGACATAAACAAGAAGAGGGCAGCATTATCAGTATTAAACAGGTTCCTGAGGTGAACTGAGAGCCAAAGGGATAGTTTTGAGGCTAGGGTAATGTGCATATGCTACTTTGCATCTATGAGGAGCTTTCTGTACATACTGATATCTAAAGAATGAAGGCCTGGGGAGTCCATAGAGAGAGAGAGAGTCAGGGGACAGTATAAGAAGGTGTAAGTGAGAATATCTGCAGAAATGGCACTAAACCAGTGGTGGGTATGAGCAAAGTTGCTGGGGTGAGAGGAAAAGAAAGTTCAGGGTCAATGATTGCATCAAGTTTATGGACAGAGGAGGTCAATGGGAGATTTGAATTTAGGGAAACTGAAGAGATGGAGGGGCACGTGAGGATGTTTCTCTTGACCAAGACTTCTGTCTTTAGTCAACTAGCTAAAGGGAAAAGGCTCTGAAAGTGACAGATGTGCAATCATGCATCAGACAGATTGTGGGGGTAAATATGGAGCGGAGACCACTAATGGGGTGTGCTTTGAAGGCATCCCTCAGCAGTGGACAGCCAGTAAAGAAATCTTAACACAATCCAAAAGGTCACTTTTGAGGTTCAGAGCTGAAATGCTGCATTTCTGACTGACTAAGTCTCTGAACGTTCACATCCACAATGCTGCTATCTTGCAAACGTTTTAGGAGCTCTGGAAAACTGCTAATTGAATTCCTACAACAACAATGCACCAACTGTTTGGGCCCTAGAGATGGTCTCTGCTATCCAGTCAAGACCTAGAACAGCATGTTCCATTGGAGTTGGGTCAGATCAGGCCAAAGATGATAGGCAGAGCTCTCCTCCCTGCTCAGCAAGAATGTATAGTTAAGGGACCACACAACGCTGTGGTGTAAAGTCTTTGGTCCCATTCAGCAAAGCACCTAAGCATGTACTTCAGTCAATTCTTAATCAGGAAAGCCCTTATGCACATGATTCAGTAGCTTGCTGAACCAAGGTCTTCATCAGTAGAAGTTGGGAATGATCAAAGTTACTCATGGTGACACCGCCAACGGTGTGTTAGGCAGGTCATCTCAGCCTTCTGTTCCACACTATCATTCTATATATGCCACAAGTGTTACAGAAACGCTATATTTTATGAGTGTATAGAAAGGTTTGTATCCCCCATTCTCCACTATGGCTAATTTTTGTGTCCCTCCACTTGTCATGCTAGGTGTCTGAATTACCATGAGACCAGCTGCACAGATCTCAAAGGGAGCTATATAATTCTTTAAAATTGAGCTCAAAGAGCTTTTCTATACATACAAATGTAGTGATTTAAAGTATGTTATTTCAGGAATTTCCAGGGCTGGAAGTGAGTTCCTGGTTTCACTGAGGTGCTATGAATTTCTCATTTTCCAGTAGTCAAATGCAACCCCCATTTTTAGCCCTGCAGCACTGCGAGATATCTGAGTGAAACTTGTGACATTTTTATGTATAGAAAAGTTGGTACTGGTACATGACTGAAAATTGTGCGACTCCATTTAACCCTGCAGACCTGTCACACAGCCAGTTTCCCCCCTCAATTTGTGCAAGTCGCATCACCTATCTGTGCCTCAGTTTCCCCATCTGCAAAATTAGGATGATGACAATGACCTCCTTTGTAAAGTGCTTTGAGATCTGCGGGTGAACAGCACTATATATGCACTAGGTATCTCCATACCGAGTCTGATCAGAGATTGAATCAAGGGGCACTTTGTGAATTGAAATAGAAAAACAGGATTGTACTAGTTCATTTGGCTATTCCAAACAAAGGCACAAACCTACTATTAGTAGAAACCTGTATCCTTTACTAGTTGCTTCAGGATGAAATTCACCCCACCCACCCAAAACCTGAGTGTTTGGACTCTGTGCAGATGGTGTGCATTGAGGTTGGGCAGGAATAATGGACACAACCCCTTTCTACCACACTTGTGCAAAGTTCTGAGGCCACTGGATTGTTGTAAGCATGGATCTGTAGCCAGCCCCAGAGCTGAGTGCAGTAAACATTTAAGGGAGCCAGCCATGTGCAATTATTCAGGTAGCAGAATACCAAATCAGCACAGTCCCTATGCTTGGCTTAAGTAATGCTAAACATCTTATGCTGCCCTCCACACCATGGACAAATTTTGCCCATAGGGTGGAAGAAACACTACAGCATCTCCAAAAATATTTATAAGACATGTACTGGCTACTGCTGTCTAATTGCACAAGTACATTTTTTCCACGCATGCAGTAATTTAAATATTTTAATATCTATTTATTACCATTCTTTGAGGATCTTATTGTTTTACAAACATTAAGCTTAATACTTCTCTGAGGGCAGTATTTATCCATTTTACAGTTGGAGGAATGTAAGGCAGAGAGAGGTTAAGTGACTTACTGTAGGTCAACAGTGGGTGAAAGTGGCAGAGCTAGGGAATAAAGCCTAGAAAGCTTGTACAGTTGTATTTTATGGGAAGTATTTCCATGTAGCTTCAAGCTAACCAGGCATTCCTCTAATTTGCAGTTGCATTGAAGATCATAGAATGAGTGGCATGTTACCCACTCTTTGCATGGATAACCTTGGATCTTGGTTTGTTCTTAGTCCTATTCAGTTTTCAAATTAAGAACCAATTGACTATAAGCAAGGTCACAATAATTCTACGTTCGCTTTACAGAACATAAATGCCAAATAAGCCAACAATCCAACTAGTCTGGCGTCACATCTCTGATGGTGGCTAACCTAGATGTTGTGGATTTAAAAGTAAAACTTCTATACCGTACCTGGAGAATTTTTTTTCTTGAGCCCAACTGATATCCTGAAACATGAGGGTTATTAGCTCATGTAATTTTGTCTTTGTTTAACTCCAAACACTGTATTTTAAGTTATTCTTAAAAGTTATTCTTGTCTTGATATTCGGTGATAGTAAATATCACAGATTGTAGTAAAATTAAAATACATCACCTCAGCTAGCCGGTCCATTCTGTTCTGTGCATACGTGTAGTTCCCACTGTCACTAATGGGAGAAGTGTGCCTAAATCTCCACACCAAGACTAACCACTTTTTAAATAGCCAAATTCTGCCATCAGTTACACCTGTGTAAATGCTGTATTTTAAGCTGAGGTGGCATAGGTGGTAACAGAGCAAAAAGTCTGCCCCAAAGAGCTGATATTTAAATCTGGCCCTCCATTAATATATGGAGATAAATACCTATCTCATAGAACTGGAAGGGACCTTGAAAGGTCATCAAGTACAGTCCCCTGTCTTCACTAGCAGGACCAATTTTTTGGCCCCAGATCCCTAAATGGCCCCCTCAAGGATTGAACTCACAACCCTGGGTTTAGTAGGCCAGTGCTCAAAGCACTGAGCTATCCCTCCCCCCATTAACTGCAGGCATAAGTGATGGGAGTTTGGTGTCTAAAGGAAACTGTCATGTCACTAGATCTTTAACTGCTATTACATGCACATGCAACATAGGAGACAAGCCGAGGCTTCTTTAAAAGCAAAATTGGCCTTAAGTGCCCTAAGCACATAGAGATTTGATTATTTCTTGTGGTGGTTTTAACCAAATTTGCAAGTTGTGCAAAACTTGCAGAGAATGTGTTGACCACATGAATTTAGGTCTAAGACAGAAAAACACTTTTAGGAAGAATGAGGGACAAATTAGCTGAATGTCAACCCATACCAATTTTCTATGTAATCAGCCCTCTTTTTTTTATTAAGTTGACAGCTCTGTTAATCTGCGACTTGCCAACAGCTGGTGATATTTACATTGGAAATACACAGGAAGGTGGAACTCCTTTCTAAGTGTGTAATTCCAGCTGATAGCTGGGGAGGCTGCAACAGAACTTTAACTGTACATATGTGTGTGAATCTCTGTGTCGGAGAGACATTAGTGGAAACTGCAGCTTCGTTGTCTGAGTTTGCTCACAAGGAGTGATCTCTGGAGTTAAGTCTTCTCTTCAGCTCAGTTGATTTATTAGCCTTTGAGCCAAAACAATATTTAAACACCATAAATGGTAAACGCTGCTCAGAGAGTCCCTACGCAGGGGTCAGGCTAGGCATTATTGGGCTGCTTTACCATATGACTCTGGCAAACAGATTCCTCTGGTATAATTAAGTCTTTTATAAGACTAAACAGTAGGTTTGCAGCATTCTGAGTACAAGGCAGCAAACATTTCATTCTTTGCATATCCTTGACCGTAACTGGCTACAGCCTGATCCTGTGACAAATTCAGTATCCTGCAGTTGCAGTGATTTCAGGGGGGGTTGATAGCTCTCTGCTCCTCACAAGGAAGGGGCCCTATGTGTGTACTTTTATACCCACTTAGAGGATTGAGAATAGAAGAAATGTTTGTCACCGCTGAACACTAAGAATATTAGTAGTAGTCATCAGAGTAGGTGTTTTTATAGACAGTAAAGAATTGGCACAGCAGCTATAGAGAGGTGAATTACATAGTGTTGATTATGTATGCCCACAAGCAAATGAGGACAGAATAGAAATTGTATACCAGTGCATCAAAGGCCATGCATCTCTTTCCTGTCCTTTTCCAAAAATGCTAGGACCCTGCCTCTCTCGTAGGAAGTCAGAAGCATTTGAACTTTGTCTCTCATCTCTCTGGATTTAATGCACTTGCTGGCAGTTCTTTTAATAAACAAAGAATTGGATGCCCATTTAAGTGTTTTTTTTTTTCTAATCAAAAGTGAATCATTATGGGAGAGGAAACACTGTGGGAAAATCCTATATTACTCCTGCTTGGTATAAGATACATGTGGGTGTATAATGTAGCCTTTAAATGCCTCCCTTTCTATTTCTAGTCTTCCAGGCCAAGGACTGTGCTCTTTGGACTGATAATTATGGAATCTATTTATTTTCCCTTTGGGCTCTGCATCCTATTACTCTGTTTCCCAAGGATCTTAAGTTTTAAAACCAGAAGGAAGAGAGAAATGCAGGAGTTGTATGATTATTATTTTAAACATTGTTTTATATATATATTATATATATATTATATATATATATATATGTCCATCCACCACAGTTCATAAAGGATTGATCCAAAGCCCACTGAAATCATAGGGAGTCTTTCTATTGAATTCAATGAGCTTCAGATCAAAACTGGTTTTAAGACATCAGCAAGAATTAAGCTCTGTGCATAGGAGGAAAATCAGTTCTTTTAGACTGGGAATTTCAATGGAGCCTAAGGGAGTTCACCACCAAAATCCCATTGATGATCAATTGTCTTTTTGAAAATCCCAGGCTTAATTCAAGGGATAGCATAGACTATACTGTCCTGCATTATTTGGCCTCCTGTATGAAGCAAACAGCTGTTGTTAAACTGGTGCCTATTTTTATAAATTACAGTAATATATCCCAGCTGTTAGACGATTACATTTTTTAAAAACGGATTTATGAAATTTGCCTTAATGCTTCATCAGACCATTTAACCATCTGTTTAACCATCTTGATTGCTAGCCCTTGGAATGGATTGTAAAGACATAATTCAGTAGAGCTGAGTGCAGCAACTATGCTGAAATTCATTTAAAAAAATAAACATCCCACAGTTCAATAGGTTATTTTTGTCATCACGACAATTTTCTCATGTGATAGCTTCTGGCTTTTTACTCTTAAACTAAATCTAAGGCTGATAAAGCAACAGAACAGCGAATCAGAAAAATGGAGGAGAGAAGTCAAAAGGATGTAGTTTGTTGTAGTTCTTAACACCAGCTGAGGTTGAGGTTACTGCATTTCACATTTGGTGCATCAAGGCCAGGAGTGCAGGCAGAGATGAGGATAAATAAGGGCCTTCATCCAAAACCTCAAACCAACCTGTGTTGAGGTCCCAGATTTTTCAATTAACTCTTTCCCATTTATCAGAGGGGGAGTGTTAGTCTGAATCTGTAAAAAGCAACAGAGGGTCCTGTGGCACCTTTAAGACTAACAGAAGTATTGGGAGCATAAGCTTTCGTGGGTGAGAAGCTCACTTCTTCAGATGCATCTCTTGCATCTGAAGAAGTGAGGTTCTCACCCACGAAAGCTTATGCTCCCAATACTTCTGTTAGTCTTAAAGGTGCCACAGGACCCTCTGTTGCTTTTT